>NW_026000240.1:19815057-19876892 GCF_001458135.2 Marmota marmota marmota | reverse complement strand
TCTCTCTCTCTCTCTTACATACACACACACACACACACACACACACACACAGGTCCTTTACCTGAGCAACAGCTATTATTATTTTATTTTTTAAAAGAAAAAATGAAAAAAAAAACACATAAAATGCTATTCAGGTGACAGCTATGCTCCTGAAGGTGGAGCACAGTCCCACAGGTGTGAAGAGTGTTCACTAGACCACACTTTGGAATTTTAATGTTTGTAGGAATCACTCAGGGACCTTGTTAACATGCAGCTAAGAAATCAGTAGGTCTGAGATGGGCCTTGTAAGTCTCAGTTTCTAACGAGCTCCCGTGTGATGATAATTCTTCGGATCTTCAGACTACATTTTGAGAAACAAAGTAGTCTAAACTTCTAGAATGGATGAATGGAAAGAGAGCAAAACTGAAATCTTTGAATCCCTAAAGTGTATATGCAAGTAAATTTTGCTTTCCCACTTTAGGTAATTTCTTGTTTCTTTTTGGAAGCCTTGAAGAGAAAGAATGAATATCCCTGAGACCAAATTCACTGCGTTTTCTCTTCTGTCTAAACACAATATAACATTTTAAATAAACTTCTATTTATTTATGTAATGCTTAAGCTTAAATTTGTTTAAGCTGGCATATTTATCTAGTACCTTGTATATGAATATTTACATGGTACCAAACATTTATTATTTGGGTTTGCAACTAAAATTTTGTGGTTTATAATATTCTGAATAAATCCACACATTGATGGAGAATATTTTTGTGACACAGTTAAATCATTTAACCCAGGTAGTTCCCAGTGGAATGTGGGGTCATATAATTATGATTGGTGGGAAAAATATTCAGCATGGTTTAGTTATCCATGTATATCAGTTTCTGTCCCTGCATGGATGACAAGGCAGCCTGCCATGTGGCCTGCTGCAGGAGGCACATGGACACTTTACAAGACTGAAGCCCTGTAGGGAAGTGTACTGTAAGAGGAGCAGATTTCCCATTCATTTTTAGTGTTTTAAACTTCTGTTAAAACCACTCTCTATGAGAACACTTATTCAAAAAAAAAAAAAACCTTCTCCAATAGTATTCAGTAATGTTTTTACCACTCAGAACACTTCCCTCAACAATTTAACAAATGTATTTTAAATATGTGCTTGCTAAAAGAGGCAAAGAGGGAGAGAAAGTTCCTACAGTCAGGGTTCAAGCAGCTCTATGTGATGAAGTAAGACAATGCTTATAACACCTTATGCAGGAAAATACACCAGAATCCTGAGAAAGTGAAAGAAACCAGCAGCAACCTGAAAAGATACAGTATTAAAACTGGAACTTGAACACAGGCTTCAGCAGACAAGATTTCCAAGCAGACACATGTAGGGTGGGGAGGAGAGCAGCAGAAAGTAGAACACCCCAAGGAGAGGAAGCATCGTATTGAAAAAAGCGGGGCTTATTAGAGAATGTGCCTGGCTTAGCAGGAGTCTCTGTTCTTCAGAAATGGAGTGTGACTGCAAGGGGGAGAGATGAACCTGTAGTACTGGGCAGTTCATCAGTGTGATGGATTTTCATCTGTTAAAAAAATTAGCTCTGTAAGCTGAAGGTAGCTACATAAAATGTGAACATCTGTAATATCACTGTGTCATATTCAAACAAATCCCATGTGATTTCTCTGTTTTAAAAAATATGTGAATAAGGGCTGGGGTTGTGGCTCAGTGGTAGAGCACTTGCCTTGCATGTGTGAGGCACTGGGTTCGATCCTCAGCACCACATGAAAATAAACAAACAAAACAAACAAACAAACAATCAAACAAAATAAAGGTGCTGTAGAGGGAATATATATATATATATATATTATACATATTTATAAATATTATATATGTATGCACTGTAGAGGGATACTATATATATATATACACACATATATATACACACATATATATACACACATGTTTATTCAATACATATATATGTATTGAATAAACATGCTTTGAACTCAGTTTTTTTTTTACATTGGATTATTATTTCAAAATGAAAATGCTTCTAGTTTTCACCTGACTTTTGTATATGCAATTCCTCAAGTGAAACAAGAACTTGTTATTTTCTTGCAGTTCAAGTCTTCCTATTCTCCTGTCTGCTGTGCTTCAGGATAGAAAGAGTACCTATTCTACCAGTATTCCAAGCAACACCTCCCTCTCCCACTCCAGATGTGAGTTGTAGCACGCTGGCTCTTCCCTTATTATTCAAGAGGCTAATAATTTATCTAATCAGATAATTGAAAGAGAGCACACAGAGAGATTGAAATTCTGAAGATCGTGAGTGAGGAAAAGGGAGAGAAAGAGAGAGAGAGATTGTGAATTGAACATAAGACACATACATTTTTTTTTTTATTAAATGCCAAGGAAAAGAGGAAAAGATAGAGGTTGACCAATATTTACCAGTCACTGGCCAGCAGCACAGCCCTGACTATTGAAAACAAAGCTCTTGAAAATGAAGAAAGAATCTCATTTGGCAGCCTTGTTCCACGAGCTTTTAAAAATGCACGCAGTAGAGCTGGTATGGTGACATCACCTATAATCCCAGTGACTAAGAAGGTTGAGGCAGGAAGATGGCAGGTTTGAGGCCAGGCTCAGGAATTTAATGAGACCGTCAGCAACTTACCAAGACCCTGTCTCAAAATTAAAACAATAAAATAAAATAAAATGTATTAGGGATATTGTTAGAGTCTGTGAACAAGTCAAAATAACACCTGGCATTTTGCCAGGGGAATGTTAGAGTTCGTAAACAAGTCTGGATGGTGCCTGGCAAAATGCCAGAGGGAGTGGTTTGAGAAGTAACAAAAGCGAGCCATTAAGTGTGGAGATTCCTTATTGGTTGACTAATGTATCTAGTTTATGCTAATTAGATAAGCTGTGTGGAATGTATAAATACTGCTCCTGTCCTGCAATAAAGGGCTCCTACTCCTGCTGTATCAATCTACACAAGTTGCTCGTCACCCCCCAGTTATTTTGCTGCAGCCGGACTGCGGCAGGATATAGCTTGGTGGTAAAATGCCCCTGGGTTCAGCCCTCAGTATATATATATGCTTGCTTTTTGAAGATGCTCTAAGTTCAAATCAAGTGTCAATTGAAGAAATAGCAAGTATGGCCAGTTTCTGTTGCATGAATGTCAGAATATTTTTCTTTATCTGAAATGAGAGATTTAGGAACAATGGTATTTATGTAACAGGGAATGACTGAAAGAGTTTTTTTCTATAGCTGTAATTAAAATAATAACTCTTGTCTTTGACAATAGGTAATTTAGCACAACTGCAATGAGATATATATTATGATTTAGTAAAAGAAGCTTTTTCAATTTGGTGCTCAGTAGGAATCTCAAAATTTAACTCGAAATATTGACAAAATGAGAATGAGTTTGGTTATTCCTTTAGTAACGAAATTTTGGTTGTTCCTTTAAATCAACTCAAACACTTAAATAAAAAAATTGTGATGAAAACTAACCTTTTTTTTCTTTTTCAGCTAGCAGAGTGTCTATTAAAGTCATTAGGTATCTTTGCCTTTCATAAGTACAATAAGATGTCTGACATTTCCCCTTCTTTTTAGCAGCATATGGCTCTTGAATAAGCACTGTTTTGTGCAAAAAAGTTCTTTTGAACTTATTTATCATGTTTAGCAGAACTGAAGCTAAAGTATCACTCATTCAAAACTTTGTTTTCTTGTTAACTGTTCTTATCACATAGACAAAATAATAAACAAGGAACACAGTAGTCTCTGAAGGTGTCTGAGAGACCTATGACTTTGGCTGTGCTGAAAGCATCATTCCTGAGTGTTGGCCAAAGCCCAAAGTGCACACATCAACTACGTTCAGTTCTTTGTCCATTAACTTATATTTCAATAAGTCTGTGTTTTGATAACAGAATAAAAAAAAACAGATTCCTAAAAACTTTCCAGATTAACTTTGCTTCATTGATCATAGTACTAAGAGTTTAGAGAAAGGATGGGGTGGGGGGAAGAATTGACAAACTGAACATCTAGACAAAAATATGAAGAGTGGATAACTGACTTCTTTCTAAGTTCTCTGTGATGTAGGAATTCACAGGGAAAAAAAAATGAAAGAATGTCCTGTCTTAGAATTATGAACATATTTTTAACTTCAGATAGCAGTAGAAAGGTCTAATTTCCAAAGACTATCTATTGTAGAAATATGTCAATGTACCTACAACACCTTCTTGCTTTAAAATCAATGGCCATCGCCACTAGAAAGGGTCACAAGGAAAACAGGAAATTTCAGATCCATGTTCTCATCTGGAAAGTGCTCCTGTTTCCTTCCTGATCCGAAGTTCCGATTCAGTTCTCATGGTTCCAGTATAGGACAGCTTGCAGGCAAGATGAAGCTTAGACCATTTTTTTGCTCCTATTTCTCACAACTGTTCATAAAAGGAAATTAAAGTGGTGGAAATTAAAGAGCAGTCACCCTCAACGTCCTTTAATTCTGAATTCAAATGGATAAGAATGTGGCTGGATGCTTCTTAGGTCACCTCTTCTCTCACTTCTGAGAAGCACTCAGCTCCATTTCTCTTCCAGTAATGTCCTCGCCCTGCTGGAGCTTCCCCAGTAGCTGTGTCCTTTCTCAGAAGACGATAAGGAAGACATGTAAGGATTATAAGGAAGTTGGTTTCCTCTACATTGTCCTCAAATGTAAACTGATCCCTTGAGATTCTGCAAACCCATGTTTCATGCCATTGCCATGTTGTACTATTGTCTTTAAGAATAATTCCATTATTTCCTCTTTACCAGGCATTTAATCTTAGTAGCCTTCCATTTCCATTAGCTTTCAGTAAGTGGACTCATTCTATTTTATTATTATTATTAAGTGATGAGCACCACACTATTTCAAATATATCCTAATGTAGATATCATCATCACCATCATCTTCATCATCATCATCTTCATTGTTATTGTTTGGTACCAGGGATTAAACCCAGGGCCACGCTTCAGTACTGAACTACTTACCCAGCTTTTTTTTTTTTTTTTTTTTTTTTTTTTTTNTTTTTTTTTTTTTTTTTTTTTTTTTTTTTTTTTTTTTTTTTTTTTTTTTTTTTTGAGCCAGTGTGTTGCTGATTGCTTAGGTCCTTTTTAAGTTGCTGAGGCTGGAGTTTTCATCTTGGGATCCTCCTGCCTGAGCCTCCTGAGCAGCTGAGATTGCAGGTGTGCACCACCACACCTGGCTTATAGACACTTGTTAATTCAGTTTTACAGATGAGATACAGTAAGAAGAGAATTTTGGAAAATGCTGTGTTTTAATGCCCTTTCCAAAATCTCTTACAATTCTCCATCTTTGTATTTATTTATAAATATAAGTAGATATTTTCTGCCCCAGGTAAGGAAGGAATAGGTCAAATTAGCAGGAGCACAGTGTTGAGTCTCAAACTGATATTTTTATTTCTTTAATAATGATACAAACCCAGTGCAACTGAGGGAGACAATCAGTTCAAAAATGTCCTATGTCAAATATATCTATAGTTAGGTCAGTGGATTTATTGTTTCTCCTTGCAAAATTAGACATTCTATTTTTTCATTCCAATCTATAAATCAATTTCCTTCTTTCTCTCTCTCTGCATCTCTCTCTGTCACCCCCTCTCTTTTCATACCAGCTATGCCTTCCATAATGATACTGATTAGTAATTGTGACAGAGGACATCATGTCCTTGCTCTCATTTGTAGGGGTAAAATGTCCAGTCTTTCACTCAAAATAGAACATGAGCTGGAGATTTTTTATAATGTTGACAAAACTGCAGTCTACAATTTTCTGAAAGTTTTTTTTTTTTAACTATAATGGGTCAGTCTTGGATTTTATCAAATGCTTTATTTTAATTGATTAGAAAGATTATATGATTTTCCCTTATAGCATCTTGACATGGTAGATTACATTGACTATTTTCACAGCATTATACCAGCTTAAGTATTTGGAATAAATCACTCTGGGTCAGGGTGTATAATCGTCTATAAACATTGTTGAATTTAGTTTGCTAACATTTTGTTAAAGGTTTCTGTGTCTATAATCATGAGAGGTATTTGTAAGTGGTTTTCTTTCTCATAATTCCTTTATTTGCTTTTGGTATTATGATAATACTGATTTTATAAAATGAGCTGGGAAATATTCTTTCTGCTTCTATTTTCAGGAAGACATTTGGAGAATTTATATTATTTCTGTTTAATATTTTTTAGAACTCAGTGAGATTGTCTAGTTTAGTGGATTTTTTGGAAGGATTTAATCATTACTTAAGTTTAATAGATATTGGACTATTTGTATTATCCATTTATCTTTGCATGCATTTTGGTAATTTGTATCTTTCAAGACATTTGTCTAATTCATCTAAGTTAACAAATTTATGAACATTGAGATAATTAGTATTCTTTCATTAATCTGTCAATGTAACCAGTAACAAAGCTGCTGTTTTCATTTCTATTATTGATAATTTGAGTGTTTTCTCTTTGTTGGGTAGTCTAGAAGTTCATAAATTTTTATGGAAATAATTTTCTAAAAGTTTATAAATTTATAAATTTTAATAACTTTTAAAATATTAATATAATCAGCTTTTGGTTTTATTGATATTTTCTTTTGTTTTACTGAATAAAATTTCATCAAATTCTGCTCTTATTCTTTATTTTTTTCAGGAACATAAATTGAACATCCCTAGATTTCTAAGATGAAAATTTACATTATTAATTTTGGATTTGTTTACTGTATATTAAATACTATGATCATGCTTCTAAACACTCTTTCTGCTGCTTACAAATTTTTGGTAGATTGTATTTTTATTTTTATGCAATTCAAAATTGGTTTTAATTTCTCCTGGGACATTTTTTTAAACATTTGTGTCATTTCATGCTAGGTTGATAATTTCTAAATATCTGAGAATTTTCCAGCTACCATTCTGTTATTGATTTCTAGCTCAATTCACTTGTGGCCTGAAAAGTACTTTGTTTGTTATCTAGTATTTATAAATTCATTAATAATCATGAGCTTTACTGCTCAGAACATGATTTATCTTAGTAAATGTCCTATGCAAGCTCTAGGGAAATATGTATTTTGGTATTATTGAAAAAAATAATTCTGTAAGTGTCAATTTGTACCAGTTTTTTGTTTGTTTAAATATGAAATGCTCTCCAAATTTGTGTGTAATCTTGCATAGGGGCACTACTAATTTTCTCTGTATTGTTCCAGTTTTAGTGTATGTGCTGCTAAAGTGAGCACTAGATCCAGTTTAATATTCTCTAAGTGACTTTATGTCCAATGGGTCTGAAAATTATGGATAGCCCATTTTTTCATGTGTGATTGTGAATATTTCTATTTTTCCTTTCAGTTCTCTAAGTTTATTCATCATCTGCTTTAATACTCTGTTGTTAAGTGTATATATGTTTAGCATCATTATGACTTTTTCAAAATTGACCCTTTGTTGTTATACTATGCCTTTTTTTGACCCTAGTAATCTTGCTTATCCTGAAATCTAATATTTGTAAAATCACATACCTTGCATTTTTAGTTAGTTCTAGTGCAGTATATATTTCTCCACATCTTTTTTCAAGCCATATATTTGAATGTTTATATTTTAATTGAGTTTCTCTTAGAGAAGATGCAGTTAGATCTTGTTAATTTTTATCTACCCTGAAAAATCTCTTAATGTTTGTCTCTTCATATGTAAAATGTGTATTGATGCAGTTGTATTATACTTAAAATATATAGTTTGAACTATTTTTCATTTGTTGAATTCATCATTTGTTTCTTTACTCTCATTTTACTGCCATCTTTAATTTTAATTGAGCATTTTATTATCCCTTTTTATCTCCTCCATTAGTGCACTGATGATACTTCTTTAAAAAAATTCATTAGTTGCTCTAGACTTTTTATTATGCATTTATAACTTGCACAATTCTACCTTCAAATAACACTATTCCATCTCATGTGTTGCAAAGTTAGTCAATAACTTTTACCTCCAACTTCTCCTGTGGCAGTGCTGTCCTGTATCACTTATCCACTCACTTGACACCATTCAAGAATTAGGCGAGGTCCTCAGTGTCCATGGATTCTGAACTGCAGATGCAACAATTTTTAAAGAAATTGCTGCAACTCTACTAAACCTGTACAGACATTTTTCTCATCATTACTCCTTGAACAATACCAGAACAACTATTTACATAGCATTTACATTATATTGAGTATTATAAAGAACCTAGAAATTATATAAAGTGCATAGAAGGATGTGCATGGGTTATATGCAAATTCTAAATCATTTTAAATAAGAGATATGAGCAGCTGCTGATCGTGATAACTATGAGAAGTCCCAGATTTATTCTGCTGCAGATTCTGAGGGATACAGAGACTAGTGAATATGTAGTTACTTGTATTGATTTAAGTGGTAATCATCTAGAGTGGTTAAGAATGTAAGCTAGGAGATATGATTTACCACTGATATTACTTCTTCAAGTCTTCTTTCCTTGGTGTATATCCAAGTGTCTGCCCTCACTCATTTCCTTCTAACTTCTTTACCACTTCTTATAGGCAGTTCTATTTATTGGTGACAGATTCACTTCATTTTGTTTACCTGACAAGTGTTTTTTTCTTCAATTTATGAGGATAATTTCACCAAATATAGAATTTGAGGTTAGTAGTTTTTGTTCTTGATTGTTTTCTTTCAACACTTTAAATGTTTTATTTCACCCTCTTCTGTGTGAGTGATTTCTAGTGAGAAGTGTGCTATAATTCTAGCCTTTTTCCTCTCTAAGTAAGATTGCTTTTCCTTCAGCTGCTCTCAAGATTTTTCTCCTATCTGCAATTTAAATTTGATCTCTATTTTAGTTAGCTACTTCACTGCTGTGACTGAAGGATGCTACCAGAGCACCTGTAGAGAAGGAAATTTTATTTTTGAGAGTTCACAGTTTCAGAGGTCTTAGTCCATAGAAGGCCAGATCCATTCATCCAGAATTGAGGTGCAGCAGAACATCATGGCTGAAGACAGTGGCAGAGGGAAACAGCTCACCTGGTAATCAGGAAAGAGAGAGACTGTACTCACCAGATACAAAGGTATATCCAAAGCTAAGCCCCAATTCCCACCTCTTCCAGCCACACACCACCACTTCAGTTACCACTCAGCTAATCCCTATCAGGGGATTAAATTATTAATTAGGTCAAGACTCTTAGGAACCAAACATTTCTCCTCTGAACCTTCTTGCACTGTCTCACATGTGAGCTTTGGGGAGACATCTCACATCCAAACCATAACAATTTCTCAATTTAAATATGATCTCAAATTAAATATGTACTTTCTAGAGGTAGTCTTTTTTCTTTTTACTTCCTTCTTTCTCCTTTTTTCCTCCTCCTCCTCCTCTTCCTCCTCCTCCTCCTCCTACTCTTTCTCTTTCCTCTTCTTTTGTCATGCTTGGTGTTCTTCTACGATTTTATTTTATTTCATTATTTTACAAACTTCTCAGTCTTTGTTCCTGCAAATATTCAATTTACTTTCACTTTAAAAAAAATCTTTTGTGGATTTTTATCATTCCATCAATTAATGGCTTATATGGCGTCATCAATTTATGTGAGTAAAATTTTCACATGTGTAACAAAATGTTGAGTATTGAGAATAAAGTATTTATATATCCCAAGTCCTTAAAAATTACTGTTTGCTTTATACTCTTGGGTACTTTCGTACCACTTCATTTTGAGTCTTTCCTTTCTCCATCTGGAATTTCAATTGGCTATGTATTTTTTTTATTGAAAGTTGTTCCAAAGATTTTGGATGTTCTGTTCTTTGTTTATTTGTGTGTCTCTTTCCTCATTTCACTGACCTGTATAAAGGTCTCTGATTTATTCCTCTTTCCTGTCTAGTCTACTGATAAGCCCATTCAAGGTATTCTTCATTTCAGTTGATATATTTCAATTCTTCTCATTTCCCTTTACAATTATTTCTTAGCATTTCTATCTCTCTGCTTACATTATCCATCTGTTCTTGCATGAAGTCTACTTTTTTCCATCAGAGTCGTAGATATTTTAATTACAGTTATTTTAAGTTCATCTGATAACTCCAACATCTACATCATATCTGATTCTGGTCCCACTACTAGATTTCTTGCCTGGTTTTGTAGTTTCGTTGCTAAATTCTGGTGTTTCATTTTATCATTGTTCAAGGTGGTATTTCTATCGAATTCTTCTGTGTCCTGGAGTATGAAAAGCTCACCATACATTTGTTTTGCATGTGTTTGCTGCTTTTGGGGTCTCCATGGATTTCTACAGTGCTAAAGTGGTTGCACTTTAATTTCTCTGTGGCTAATGCCATGCCACAGAGGTAGTGTAAATTTTCACCTCATTTTCTTACATAACACAAGAGTGAGCTTTATGTTACTTTGTTTAGAAGGCCCAATTTCTCTGCAGCAGTTATAAGAAGTAAGTTTCCCAGGCATGCACATACCCTTATGGGTGTGTATCTATTCTATTTTCTTCGAAACAGGAAAGCTGTTTTTGCCACTGTCTCCCTAACTTGTATATTCATCCTCCAGGGCAACAGATTTGCCAGTTTCATCTTTGCATATTTAAACCTTCCTTTATTTAGTAGATAATAGAAAAAGGGAGGTGAAAAAGTGCATGTGATGAATTAATTTCAAATATTGTTTGTAAATGACATTAATTGACTAATAAAACTAAGAAAGAGCAAGACTGCTTCAATCATTTAGGCATAAAATACTTTTTGGATTGGATTAATGACAAACCATTCTTTTCCCTCTTATATACCTAGACCTGTATCCCCTTGACATTATTTGTTAAGCCCAGATTAGCTTTGTTTTTAATGCAGAAACAGCAAATAATCATAATAGGTTAAGTATGCAAATATATAAGCTAATAAATGTATACCTCTTTCTAAGGCTATTGGTAAAGGTGTCTGAGAAACATATTTATGTTAAAAAAATAGTTCTGTATTTCAAGTAAAAGATTGGAAATTACATTATCAATGACTTGCAAAGAATGAGTAAAATTCATTAATGAGTACTTCATTCTTAACCTTTGATGGAGAAAATGAATTTGTTTTAATTACAGAGCAATGAATAATTATGAATGTATAAATTATTGATCACTAATAAGTAAAACAATTACTATATGAAGTAATTTGAAATGTAACTCCATTAAATTATAAACACTGAATTTTCTGACAGTTGAGCATGAGTCATCCTTAAATGTCTTAGGAGAGTATCAGTCTTGTACTTTAGAAATGCTCTCTTTATAGGTGGCTTCTTATGAATCTTGAAGTTCCTAGGAATATTTAGAGCATGCTCTTTTAAATAAAACTTGAAGTAACTGCTCTCTCAAAACAACCTACTTTAGTATCCTTTCTTACTGTTTTATATTTGCTCAAAGAAGGATTGAAGGAAATAGTGTACAAATTGAACTCTCCTTAGTGTAGATTTAAGACTAATTATGTATACCCTCTTACCACATATTATATAAACACAAATTCTAGTATCTGTCTGTCTTTTAACTTGTAATGTAATTAGCAATATTTTAGATAAGATGTTAAATATTTTTAAGTATTGGTTCATTTAGTAACATGTGTTTGAATAAATATTGTTGTAATTCTTGTTTTCAAATATTTCTTTCACATAATTTTTCTGTGGCAATATTAATTTATTTTAGATTAATGCAATTTGATATTTGTATTTTAATTAGCATGTATATATATGATAAACTTGCTTTTAATGGAGTAAAGTTAATTTATTACAGTACATTTTAAAATAATTTTCTTATAAATTTCTTTTAATAGTTTACATGGATTTATTATTTTTCTGTACATTTAACTAAAATTTTCTGAAACAAATTTTTTTTTTTGCTGTATATTGACATTGTATGTTATTACACATCTGTCATCCCAACAACTCAGGAGGATTCCAAGTTCAAGGCCAGATTCAGCAGCATAGTGGGACTGCTGAAAACTTAAAGAGACCCTTTCTCAAAGTAAAAGATAAAATCCCAGAGGCTTGGGAGGCTGAGGCAGGAAGATCACAACTTCAAAGCTAGCCTCAGCAACTTAGCAAGAGCCTAAGCAACTTAGTGACACCCTGTTCCTAAATAAAATATGGAAAGGACTGGGGGTGTTTCACAGTAGTTAAGGGTCCCTAGGTTCAATCCCCAATACCAATAAATAAACAAATATATAAAAATGAAAGTGCTGAGGTTATAGTTCTGTCTCAGTGGCAGAGCACTTCTGGGTGCACTCTTCAGTACAAAAAAGAAGAAAATTAAGAATTAATTAAAACAAAACATTCTTCTTTTTGCAAAAAAAGTAAAATATATTTTATGAGTAACATAAGTAGAGTAATACCAGTTACTCCATTAGAAATAAAAATATTTATTTGAAAGCAAAAAAAAATGTATGTATATTTGTTAGAATTAGCAGAGATGTACTAGGTTTCTGTAATTTTTTAAGGCATTAACATGCTAGTGTAATTGATTTGTTATTAAAGAAAACACATTATTCTTATGTTATGAAAAGGAATAGGTTGGACATTCTGTATATTCATGTAATAGAGTGTCTTGAAGCTTCACTGTTCTGTGGGTATGTGTTAACTAAAGGGTTAATCCAGGACATTAGAGAATGTGCTGTAAGAATGTGTTTTAAGCTAACATCCAGGATATTAGCAGATGTGTTTTAAGGATGCTTTGGATGCTTTTCATTTCAAGGACAAAACATTTAAATTGGATTATATTCTTTAATAAAAAATAGACAGCTATATGTTTAATTAGTTTATGCTGATTGCTTTTATTCTTAACAGTTGAAGAATAAATACCTCTGTGGATTGCAGTCCTCTCAAGGTCTTTTGTTCTCCCTGATGGTGGTGGACTTGAGCTAGGTATGAGGTGGGGCTTGAGTGCTTGGAGAAGCCAAGGCCACCTAAAAGAGCATATCAGAATGGTGCTAGGCTGTATTACTTCAGAGAGTTTAAATGGAATGTGAATACATTTTAGGCTTCAAGAGCCTTGAGAGAATGTTAACTGTGCTATTAAAAACAAAAGAGAGTGTTCTCTTGGTGTTCACAGTTTGCTTATAGGACATACGTGAATAATAAAAAATAGAAGAATCAGATATTAGTGTGGAAAGTGATAAACAGAATGAAGTCTCTTGGATAAACTACCTACTGTTTGTCTTTATTTGCCGCAGTCCGGCTGCAGCAAAATATCAGGGGGGTGACGAACAACATGTGTACATTGATACAGCAGGAGTAGGAGCCATTTATTGTAGGACAGGAGCAGTATATATACATTCCACACAGCTTATCAAATTAACATAAACTCAATACAGCAGTCAACTAATAAGGAATCTCCACACTTAATGGCTCGCTGGCGCCACCTCACAAACCACTCCCTCTAGCAAAATGCCAGGCACCATCCAGACTTGTTTACAGACTCTAACATTTATTTGTGGTTTTAATTCTTGATATTAGCTCATTTTAAAATTTAGATTATCTTTTCTGGTTGTTCTATGTATCCATAACTATCAATGATTTATCTCAAAGAAACATAAATAAATACTTGAATATAAACACCCAATATCATTGTCTTAAATGAGTTTTAACAATAGGATATGACAACTTGTTATTATTATATTACTCTGATATATAAAGAAGCAATTTCAATTTTGTATCAATACTAGCTAGCAATTTCTTTGCAGACTGAATATATCATATGAACCATAACTGAAAGAAACTTCCACAAACACATGTTACAGTTTCAAGGTGCACATAGTAACAGGTTTTAACATGATGGATCTTTCTCCAAAGACCTTTATGTTTCAAGTGTTGTTCAATTTTTCCATTTATCATGAAGCAAAATAAACTACTGTGACATGCTTTATGTTTTCTAATATCTTGAGGTAAACTGGTTGATAAATGTATTACTTTCTCATAAAGAAGAGAAACCGTGCATGTTTTCAGCTGTGTTACCCACCCTGCACCAAATTGCTTTTTTTGTTCCTGCCTTCTTCATTTCCATAGGAAGCATTAATAACACTGAAGCTATAATGCCTGCTATATATATATATATATATATATATATATATATATATATATATATATATATATATATATATANATATATATATATATATATATATATATATATATATATATATATATATATATATATAGTCTTTCTACAAAGATTCACTGTCTTACATTAAACATGTCCATAAATCTCTTAGTAATTGTGTATCATTTTTCTCCCCCTCTATGGTTTACACATTGTATTCAACTTACAGCTTGTTCAGCTTCCTACAGTGGTAAGGCAGGTTTAT
This sequence comes from Marmota marmota marmota, assembly GCF_001458135.2. Taxonomy (NCBI): domain Eukaryota; kingdom Metazoa; phylum Chordata; class Mammalia; order Rodentia; family Sciuridae; genus Marmota; species Marmota marmota. The sequence goes on along the minus strand of NW_026000240.1, from coordinate 19,862,588 downwards.
GAGATGCTATAAAGCTCAAAGAAGCAAGGCAATTATTATTAAGCCTTTGTAAGCTGAGAAAATACATTTGCTGCAAACATGGTAGAGAGAGTCATTTCACCAGCTTCAGGTTTCCTTGGGTTTTCATTGATACTGTTTCTCATGGAGCATTGCTAGAATCTTCCTAAAATTTGAAAAGAGACCATAAAAACTGGGAGGTTTTAGTAAGTTTTAAAATAATAACTAAAGGGGCATCAGAGACATAAATGATTTAAAAAAGCGTGAGTGAATAAAAATTGTGTTTGATTTAATGTTGGTGGTCTGAAAAGATATTGTAATGAGTCTATGCAGATGATAATTATAATAAAGTATACACAAATCTCTTATCAAATAAAAATCTTCACAGACTAACCAACTTGATGGCATTAACATTTTTTTATTATCATCATACACAGAGAGGTAGATATAAATGTAGGATATATATTCTTTAGAGACAAAGGAAGGCCCTGCTTTATTTTCTAGCCAAATTTTTGTGTTTCAACTTCTAAATTATATTATTGCTAGTATATTAAAAATCAGATAAATTTATGTTTATATTACATCTGGCAGCATGCATTATAGTGCAAAATATCACTTATTTGAAAGAGAAATAGTGGGTATTTATGTCTTTCACAGCAGCATTTTACTTAGAATAACATGGTACCATAAAACTAAATGAGTGGCACATAAAATTAACAGAATGGGCTCCTATCTGTAGAAACTTGCATAAAAAATCCAGCAAAGCTTTCATGGCATAAAATAAATTCATATGATTTTTACTATATGTGAAAACAACTAGAACATCACTGGAGTGTTCTTTTCAATTCAGTGTTCATGCTTGCCTTCCTTTGCCTTAAAGACACATTTGCTCAAGGTTAAGGTCTAGATAAAATTTATATGATCTTTAGTTAGCCTTTAGCATTATTTTCAATACCAATAACTTTAACGACCATAGATTTGTTGCTTTATTATTTCTTTAGGCAGTTATTTTCTGGGACTCCTTATTCCTTTAGGTCTGTAGCAATTTCCATCAAGTATCATATTCATTCTTTCTGAATGTTTTATTTGAACACTTTTTTGAGTACTCATCTGCTGGTGCTTAATTCTTTAAGCTTTCATATAGCTGAAATAATCTTAATTTTGCATATGTTTGATATTTGTCTAATATAGGATTTATGCACATATATACACATGTACATATATAAATAGAAAAATATAGACAATGTCTATTCTTGATAGTATGTCTGCTATAATACTTATATTTGTTCCTCTCTTTTTCTTGATAGCTCTATGTAAAATTACCTGTTCATCATATTTTTAAGGAATTTAATTGCAATATGTCTTGATATAGTTAAATTTTTTTCTTGATTTGAATTCATTGATTCTATAAGACATAAGACACGCAAAAATGTAATTCTGTAAGATATAAGATCGCTTGAAATTCTGTAGTGTCTAATCTGCTCTTAATAGTTGCAGTATATTTCTCATCAGGCACATTGTAATATTTCACTTTCTGTACATTTTTGTGTGTATTTTATTTAAATCTAAATCTCTACCTTCTTGTGGGATCATTCCTCTACTTTTCAAATACATAGGAAGTTATTGTCGCTTACTCTGTTAGGAAAAAACTTGGAGAGGAACAAGTTTGGAAGGAGATGCTAAGAGATGAGTTTTGAACGTGTCAATTTTCATAGGTTGGTATGTCGTCTCCTTCCTTCCTTGACTCTGACTGATGTTATATTTATAGAAGTATAAGTTAAAGAGAAAGGCCATACCACCTAAGTTAGGAGAAGATAAGAAGGAAGTTTGTGGGAAATGGCCTTATGGCATTATAAGTCCTAGAAGGAATGATTTGGGAAGCTAAGTGATAAACAGTGATGTGATTGACGTGAGATTTTGGAGTTGGGGAATTAACAGTTAGCTAGATCATTTAGGGAATCATCATATCTAGGCTTTCATGAAGTAGGCAGAAGATCAAAATGAAGAGGACTTTGGGAATCAGGAAGCCAGGGATTTCTGTCAGCATCTGTTTTGATATGGAAGACATAAGGAGTGATGATAGATTTCACCAGACTCTTCCTTCCTCTTCTTCACATCAGGTACCATGCATCTAAATCTTCTCATCATATGTAGACCCTTAAATTCTTTTGAAATAAATGAATGTTATTATAGGAAAAATTGTAAAAGAGTTTGGGCCTGTGTCTGTATCACCATATGATGACAAGGACACATTTTCTACTCCCTTTTCAGGAAATGATCGAGGGATTCATCTACTCTCTTATCTTTTCTCTCTCTATCTTCCTCTCTAAGAGGCTTTGGCATATTGCAACTCAATTTTGTAATTAAATCACCTAAGTATTTTACGTCTTAGAGATATTCAAATTTGTATGTCTTCACTGCTAACAAAGAAAGAGGTATGTATTTTAGTATTTGACAAGAAGTTATCTCTGAGTTATTATAACTCCCAAAGACAAATTGGAGCTCAAGAAATCTGGTTGTAATTTTAGTTTTTATACCTAGGCCAGAGACTTGGTCATAATTGTAGAGTCTAGATTTTATGTCTGTGAGTGTGTGTCTGTGTGTGTGTGTGTATGCATATTTTGGAGAAATGCATGACTAAATTTTTGTACTCCATTATTTATTGAAACTGAATTTCCTTGCCCTTCATAGAAAAAATTAGCATTGCATGCATAGTGTGTCTCTACAATAAAGTTTAATAGATAAAATTGATAATTGCACTCCAAGGAAGTAAAAGTCATTGTCAAATTAGAAAACAACCCTTTCCTCATTAGCAAATGAGGAAACCCTTTCCTCATTAGTCCCAGAAAAATGAAATTGCAGTTTTAAAAAAATTCCTCAACTTCTCTAGTATCACGATGTGTTCTCAGTCATCCTGCTATACTGATAAAAGAAAAATAAATGGGTCAAGAAATCATGTACAAAAGCAGATTTCCAGAATTAGTGCTATTTTTTCTTCCATCACCTTCAGACTCTGTTCAAGATATAAATTCTCAAATCATATTGATTAGATGCTTCAATTATTTAAAAAAAAAATCTTATGAAGAATAATCCCAGCTCAACATTCTGAAAGCTCTGAGTGGCAGGGAGATTAGTGAGCTGTTTCTAATGCAGACATTTCTCTTCTTCCCTGTCCCAGATGAGCACTCTTGTGCAAGAAGATGAGAATATTGTAACCCATGCTTCAGTAGGGCTGGCTGTCTCCCCACAAATGGACTATAAAATGTGCACTTAGGAATCATCTCTTGCTGAAATTCTACAGCTGATGGTTTAATGGAAAAAAATGTCTAAATATAAAATGTCAGAAGTATATCTATGTTCTTGATGGTAGGTGGAGGTACCCATTTAGAGGAAAGCCATTTAACAATTTGTTGATATTAACCACATCATCATTTCTTGAATAAAAGTAGATAAATATATTTATAAACTTCAATACAGTGTTTGATTCAAACTGGAAAGTATTATTCATTTTCTCTTTACTAAGGAGAGATATTCTAAGAGCATTATTAACATAGTGGGTGACTCTGTCAGCATCAAATTTGCCCCAAATACTTGTTAACATTTTGGGTGAACTCTATCTTCTCCCATAGAGATACTTAAATTACTCACAAATATAAAGTCTGGGTTACCCAGTCAATCCATAGGCTTGTCCAAAACTTTCCTGATCTCCCTTCAAGGTGCCACATGTGAATTTGCCTTTCCTCAGTTTTCTGAGGTTTTCTCTCTTTTATGCACAAATGTATAAAAGTATCTGTATTAGACAACATTTTTCTCTGGGTTTTTATTATGTGCTCAACTGATACTGGGTAAAACATTCTGTTTAGTCAGATAGGCTCTGCAAAGTCTGGGTATCTATGTGTTTAACCTGTGAAATGCACAATATTAATTTTATATGTGAAGAATAACACATATGAAGATGATCTTTTCAGAAAAAGATCAATCTCACGAACTATGATTAAATGTGTACTACAGTGATAAACAAAACAGGCATTCGCATTATTCATGTTCAAACTTAGCTGTCATTTACTGTGTTACTGATAGAGGGATTAAACAAGATTGAAAAAAAATCCCTTAATCTACACACTTATTGGTCTATAAATGCATGATTTATCTTGTTATCAATGATCAGTTTATCACTACCAAGAGACTAAGAAGAATATCTAATTATATCAACAAGAATACTACTCTTGCCCAGGTCCTATTAGTGTTCTAGAATCTGAAGATCTTTTTGCCTTCGTCAGGAGGCCATTTCCTCATAGATTTGGGGTAATTAATAAACAAATAATATTAATTACTTATAAACATTTAAATGCCATTATTATATCTTTAGTTTCATCAAATGCTTGCCTTATTCCAATGTACGCCTTTGTCTGCCAATCCTACTACTGCTTGAAATCAAATGATGAACTTGACTAGACTGCAGAACTGGACCACTTACTTGACTTTGTGTAAAATAAATCAAAGACCTGACTGCTTTGGTAATCTCCATTGCTAAAAACAAGACTTGGCATTTTTATTTTCGGATTTTTAAATTATCATTAGCAGCATAGCTGGTCCAGTACAACTTTACCCACCAATCAAAAGTACATTTGTCCTGCTATCAGAGTATGAGTTTTCCTCAAGTTTGGTCATCATGGATATTTCCTCATTTTTATTTTCAATTATATCACAAAATAAGTACTCAGTAAATAGTTGATGAGTAACTGAAAATGCATCCTGAGACTTTCTGTTTGCTTACCCTAGTCATGATGCTTTATAGGATATAAATTCTCTCCCAATGGTGAACATTAACTTTTCTGAAAATACACCACTAAATATATGACAGAATTTTAATTTTTGTTTCTAGGTCACAATATAAATAAATTCCCCTTTTATGCAGGAACTTTGAAGTTATGATCAGTACTCTGAACAGCATCCTACACTTCCTGGTCTGGGTTGGCTACTTCTCATGCCCTTTCATTTCTTACCTCTTCATGGTAAGGGTGAACCAAGGACCACACAGATTATCAATAATGAGATCACCAGCTGCTCCTAGACACACCCTGCCTCCAGGTCTTTCCAAACACAAAGCCCCCATGGACACATTCATTTCTATTCACCCTACATAAAAAATTTCCATGTCTTGGAAATAAATTTTCACATTGGCCAGTTACTCACTTACTAAGCAGTTATTAAATCAGTGTTCAAAGCCCACTAGCTAAAGCCTTAATGCAAAGTTAAATTGTGTCTAGATAATACCTATAAAGGAAAAAAAGTAGCATTTTTACTTTTCTTTTAAATTTATTACAAATAATTTTAAAAAGAGGTCACAGTCGATAAATGAGGACTGTATTTTATATAACCAATTCTAAAATAGCTAGACAGACTCTAGCAGAGGTTTGCTCATGGTAAACAACTGTAGTTCCTCCAACAGATGGTCGTCTCCTTAATCCATGATCTAGTCCATGAGGTAGCTGTTGCCTGATATATGGACCCCTGTCCCTCCTCTCTAGAAAACAAAAATAAAATCACCACTTCCATAAAATTTATTCTATTTCTAGCAAAGTGTTCATCTTTCAATGCACTTATCATCTGTTTTCCTGATGGAAGTGTGAGAATTTTAAGAATCAAGATTATGTTCTATATATTCTTTCGGATGCCTACATAATTCCTGGAGATGGTTATTACATAATGGGTACTTATAAAATGAATACATGGAACCACGAGATGATCCCTGCCTCAGTCCAATCCTCTGCTGAATGGTAAAGAACATAGTTATTTCCCTTCTCTTGTAGTTCTCCGTCTTGAAAATTCTCAGAGTTTCATGGATGATCTCTAGATTGTATCTACCAAGTTATAACCTTCATTCCTGAGCCTAAATCTAAGAGAATATACTTAAAGATCACTCAAATCCAGGGATACCAAATTGACATTTGATTCCTGACCACTTAAAAGGCAACAGTGAATTTTTCCATTGTTTTGTAATGTAACTCTGATATTCTTGGACCATTCATCTTTTTTCTTTTTTTTTTCAGCACTAGAATTGAACCCAGAGATGCCCTCCAATGAGGCAACATCCCTAACCATTTTTACTTTTATTTGTAGACAGAGTCTTGCTAAGTTTCCCAGGCTGGTCTTGAACTCATGATCCTACTGCCCCAGCCTCCTGAGTAGCTGGGATTACAGGCATGCACACCATACCTATATCTGTTCTTCCATTTCAAAATCAAAACCTCAACTGAATTTTCTAAATTACCATTAATTTTTCTCAAAATCTGTGCTTTGAACTACCTATTATATGTGTCCCAGCATATCCATTCCTATTGTGATTTTTCCTATTTCAACTTCCCTACTGTCTCTAACTTCTCTCCTCTGTTTCTTAAATGTGAACACGGTACATTGTAGAGAAAACCAAGTTCTCCTCCACATTCATAGTGTTAAGTGACAGTTTGATACTTTCTAGAAACTGCCAAGTTCCTCAGAATGACTTGCAAGTCTACCCACATTGGGCTTGATCCAAACATGTACTTCCCTCACCCTTTGCTCCTGCCAGAGCAGAGTTCTTACTAAACAAACATACCTTGCTCTTGCATCACCCCATTTGGGTGAGTTAACTCTGCAATTGACTCATCCCCTCATTTTTTCTTTTAATGTCTGCCTTTGTGCATTATTTTTGTTTTGTTTTGTTTTGTTTTTCAACAAAGCATTCCCCAATTACTCTAATTTGTGAAAATTATTGTGTTATGGGCCTAGACTCTTTAGAAAGCTCAAAGAATTCATTCTGATCCTACTGATTTCTGCAGGTTGTGGAGAATTAGCATATAGATGTACGTATAAGCACTGAAAAACCTAATTATGAATGTGCCCAAAAGTGAAATAAACAAATTTTCGCCCTTGGAAGGAAGGAAGAGTGCACCATCTGTCTGTAACACTTCTGTCTTTTGCTCCTTTGTGTGCATGTCCTGGAGGAAAATTTCTGGAAGAAAGAGAAAACTACCTAAACTTCTGTTTTACAATATAGCACCCGGTATAGTGTAGTAACAGAGGATCTCTATAAAGATGTGCTGAATTGAATTTTGATGTCTGTTTTGATTATCAACCTTAAAAATCATATTGTAAATGATGACCAGGACGTTAATATAGTTCAACCTTTTTAAATTGATTTCAACAGGGAAATAAAAGAGTATGAATCCTAAAAATGCCTAGATTTGCCTTTGAAATGAAATTTCACGCTCATCTGTGAGCATAAGTGTGTTTCACAAATCAGATGATATAATACCTGCACAGGCAAAAGACAACTCAAACACAGTCCAACTCCTTTCCTCATTTGTAGTATTCTCTGCATCCCAAACCCCATCCAGCCTAGCCAGCTCTGTCACCTGCAGGGATGCTACTCAAATTTTGTCTGGAGCAGAAAAAAACATTGACAAGATCTTAATATTTCACAACCCTTCCCTTTGGAAGTGCAAGAATTAAAAATAAAAGCAAGGAGTCCCAGACATCAACAAAGAAACAATTTCAAACTGTATTTCATTACTTAAGGAATGTGAAAAAAAAATCATGGCATTGGAAATGCTAAGTCAGTTCAGGCTGCATGTACTGCCATGATGTGTCCTATTTCTATTCATTTCCTCCTATAGAGATTTTAATGATTTTCAAACCATAGGAACTCACTGAGTTAGATCATATGAACAGCAACACACATACTATTATTAACTAATGTATTGTACTATGTTGGTGTGACATTTTTTTTTTCTAAAATGTAAGTTCTATAAGTCAGGCAGTCTGTCTAACTTACAATTGTATATCCAAGGCCTAAAACAGTTATGACATAAGATAGATACTCAATAAATATTTCTGGAATGAATTAATGGATTTTTGTATGGTTTTGCAAAAGTCCTGCAGAAAGTAGCATTAGAGAGCAGCAAATGTGGATTCATTGTGCTTCCTAATTAAATCTAGAGAAAATGAGAGTTGTTTTAGATTCAGCTAGCTTATTCCCTGATTTTCAAATGTTTTGAATTTGCAAAACCTTTAATGAGTTTGGCATCAAGGAAGTTTTCTCCAATCCATATGTTTCTGATTCCCTTTGAGTCAGCTCTTACCAAAACTATTTTAATTATTTATTTGCATTCCAAGAAAATTTTTGATATTTCATTAAGGAACTCTTTATGTCTGACTTTTTATAGTAGAAAGTAATTTCTCTCAATAATTTTGTGTATTTCCAAAATTCCAAAACCATTGTGAGAGTGTTTTTTAGGCTGGTCTTACAATTCCACTTCTTGCATCAATGAACAAACTGTCTCACCTCTGTATTGTGTGCAATTTCATTTCTCTAGGATCATTTAAACAAGTTGAAAAAAAATATTTAATGGTTTTGGTGAGAAACAGACATTAGCACTTACTATTCATAACTACTAAATATTAGTAGCATAGAAAAAAATCAAATAAGCTGAAATAAAACATGAGTCTTCTTTTTTTAAAAATTGCTTTTATTTTTTAAATACTTGACAGTGGAATGCATCACAATTCTTATTACACATATAGAGCACAAATTTTCATATGTTTGTTTGTATATAAAGTATGTTTATACCAATTCATGTCTTAATACATGTACTTTGGATAATGATGTCCATCACATTCCACCATCATTGCTAACCTCCTCCTCTCTCTGCCCTATCTAGAGTTTGTCTATTCCTCCCATGCCATGCTCCCTCTCCCTACTCCACTGTGAGTCAGTCACCTTATATCAGATAAAACATACACCATTTGTTTTGGGGGGATTGGCCAACTTCACTTAGCATTATCTTCTCCCACTGCATCCATTTACCTGCAAATGCCATGATTTTATTCTCTTTTATTGGTGAGTAATATTCCATTGTGTATACCTGCCACATTTTAATCCATTCATCTACTGAAGGGCATCTAGGTTGGTTCCATAGTTTAGCTATTGTGAATTGCACTGCTATAAACATTGATGTGGCTGTGACCCTGTAGTATGCTGTTTTTAAGTCCTTTGAGTATAGACTGAGGAGAGGGATAGCTGGGTCAAATGGTGGTTTCATTCCAAGTTTTCCAAGGAATCTCCATACTGCTTTCCATATTATTGGCTGCACCAATTAGCAGAATCTCCCTGTATGGGATTTTAATTTGTTTAGTATATGTCTCCCAGATGTAGAAACATTTATTTCATGCATGTTGTCAAATATCATGAAGGAATGCTTAGATTCAATATGAGAGCTCATTTTATAAATAAAATCATATTTAATACAATAGATTTTTTTTCCTGGGAACTTGAGAGAATAAATCAATTTGCCATATGTTAAAAAAATGGTGAGGGAGAGAAGGCTCAGGAACAGATGCAGTTTGCTCTTTAGTCATTTGATGGCTTAACATACTGTGTCTACTACACAGGGTGCACTATCAAAATTAAAAAAGCAAGGAGAGATGCCAACCTTTTAAAATATGTGACACCAAAGTGACAGTTTTTAAATTTTAATATATTGCACATCTTTACCTAATAATTATTTTACAGAAAAAAAAGTTATCTAGGGTTTTCATGAGACAAACTGAAGAAAAATACTATGTATCTTGGCATTCTACCTTGTTTCTAATGATACTGTAAATTACAAGCTATACTCAAATGCATAGGAAAATCTGAAGTCTAAAATGATAAAAGTCTTGTTTTTTATTGTTGATAGTTATGAATTAATTGTATTTTAAGTGTTTGCTTTGATGAAGAGCAGTTAGAAAAATAATCATTTTATACTGAATAAAGCTCATATTCAGAAGTTTCTGAATTTTTCGATTTCACCATTTTAATTTAATTTAACTAAATATGGTTTAGGAGTAAAAAAAAGGATTCTGATTATATAATGTCTTCAAAATTTGCGATTTTTAAATTTGAATTTCTTAAAGTCTATCAATTATTGAAGGTTTGTCTTAATTGGCTTATATTTTGTGAAACCCTTGATTGATTTAGTTTTTATTTGAACAACCATATCCATTAGAAAAAAAATCAAAGCACTTAAAATTGAACAAAATTTGTGCAAATTACAGCCATTTTCATTACTGCTAATGTTTCATAAACATGAAGTGACATGTTTTTCAAAGAAAAATGTAGCATGTAAAAAAAATCATATGCTTATTGAAATAAAAGGACTGTTTGGATATAGCTGGGTCAAGTAAGAAATAACCTGACAGACTGTTCTCAGGCAGAGCTATTTTCAGGTAGAAAATACTGGCAGGGTTGATGCAAGGAATATATTGACCATCTGTTCTATTCCTATAGACAAATCAGATGTCAAAGTTGAACAAAGCTGTATAGTTTTCTTCCCCAAAGTGATGTTTGTTCTTAATCTGAAAGCATAATTTATTAATAATAAAACACTTTAAGTAATTATTGAATGCGTGCATTATGCCAGACAATACAGCAAGCACTTTACACACACTTTCATCTAGCAATTAACACCATAAGGGAGATATTGCTATTTTCCTTGTACAGTACATAGTTGAGAAGGCTTTTAAGCCATCAGTCTTAATTATAGCACTGAAGAGAAGCCCATACAAACGCCACAGCTACAGTCCTTTTAGTCTTTCTTACAAGAATTGTGACTTTTGGCAAGAAAATGGGTCTTTCTTCTTTTTATTTTTTCTCTGTATCTTTCTTATTTATTTTAAACTGAAATTAAAGTTATACAGTGCCAAAGTTTTAACTTTTTATTAATATGAAACATTGAATTGAATTTTGTTCACACTGAGGTGCCTAGGACAGTTGTGATTGTATATTTATCAGATAGAAAAGTGTATGGATAGATAGATAATTTCAGGTATCAGTTATTCCTTTATTTTATTTTATTTTTGTACTGAGAATTGAACCTAGGGGTGCTTAACCACTGAACTATATCCCCAGTCCTTTTAAAAAATATATTTATCTAGAGACAGAGTTTCCCTAAGTTGCTCAGGGCTTCACTAAGTTGCTGAGGCTGGCTTTGAACTTGTGATCCATCCTGCCTCACCAACCTGAGTCTTTATTCTTGAACTCCTAAACCAATGTTTGTGTTATAAGTAATAGTTACATGAACGAGAAAATAGGAACCAGCACAATTTACTCAGAAGAACTTATCTCTGTTTTTTCTCTCTCTTTCTCTCTTTACACACACACACACACACAAAAACAATATATATTTGTCTCTTTCTCTGTCTCATATACACACATGTCTGCTATGTGTACAAATAATTAAAGTCCAATGTAGGCTTTGCAATAGATCTTCTTTAAAGGTATGGAAAATGAGTGTTTACATAATTAAAAATACTTGTTTGGAACTGTTTAAAACAATCTTTACTCCCATGCTTATAACCCTCAGACAGGTATTCCTCCTTCCTTTCCCATCTCTGGGTCCTTGCACTGGCTTTTCTTCCTCACTTTGGAAATTCCATTTGGGAATTGACAACATTCAACTTGTAGCTTCATTGCTATTTAGTTCTACCTCCTCTCACCGTCTCCTAAAGTACATCCATGAAACCTATGCTTCTCATCCAAAACTTCTATAGCAAACAGATCTCTCTTTAACTAGAAGACAATATAAAAACCATACTTACTGAATAGGATATATTGGTGATCTAGCCACCATGTGCACGATGTGGCTCCTTTTAATGTATTTCTTAAAAATCACTTTGATTGACTGTTTTGACATTTTTTTTCATTTGATTGTAATTTCTTTACATTAGGATAAAGATGAGTCATAGACAGGCTCAGATTTCATGACCTCCTGTGGATGTTCTCTCAGGCCTGAGTTAGACCATTTCAGTTTGGTGTATCCCTGGCTTCTCAAAGGTATGGCCTTCAGAGGTGTAAAACCTGCATGAAGGCTTATCTAGAGATTTACAGTTCTCCAGTGTAAGTTCTCTCTCTGTCAATCTGTCTTTCCTATTAAAAAAAAAAAAACATGCTCCAAACAAAGTTTTCAACATTTTAAATTTTCTAAAAGGTCTCACAGAAATTTGTAAATAATAATTACAATAATGTAGAACACAAAAACACACAGATCATGGAAGCAGAATGCAACTGAGTTTGAATCTGGGTTCTGAGTCTGATTATCACTTCCTGTGTTGGTTAAAAATACTATCTATGGAATTTTAGAGTGTGGTTCAAAGACAGTAAATGAGATGATAGATGTCAGCATGTTTTGGGGTACAGCCCTTGGTATTTTCATGTAATGATTAAACCTTCAAACACTGTCATCTTGATGTATCATGCTTGAGAAAGGCCATCAACTAGAGTTGAAGAATTTCATGAAACTATAAAATATTTAGATTCATTCCCTATGCATATGTGATGAGAAAGAGTAGGTAGCAAAACAACATGGCAAGTATCCAAAACATAGAAATGATATAAACTTTCCTGTGATAAAATAAGCCATTAATTTTTTTCCCATTTGTTTATATTCAAGGAAACCGCAAAAGAAAATTCTCCTGCTGGGCAATGAATTCTGTCATTTTGTCACTTTGCTCTGAATATCACTTAATTATTAGGACAAAAGAAATTTAGTTTCACCTAATAACCCAGATGCAGTGCCTAAGAAGCATTATTCTGTTTTCCTTTAATAGATGACTATTATCCTTAAACACGAAAAACTCTGTATTGTAATTATGATGCAATAAATTTAACTGGAGGCTTATTATTTCTAATAATTTGTAAAGGACAAAAATATCTCAAAATAAGCATCAAATTACACCTTTATTGAGGGTGAAATTAGATAGCCATTTTTACCCTATGTACATGTATTATTGCACTAATGGTGTGACTGCAAAAGAAAGAAAAAGTTGTGATCCATCTGTGTAGATCGGGTTGAAATGCATTCTGCTGTCATGTATAACTAATTAGAAAAATTAAGAAAAACAAATTAGAAGAAAAAAATTACAATTTTCTCAGTTATGTATGGGGCAAGTAATTTCTGACATTGTTCTTTGATTAAGTGTTGATTGAAAAAAGATAGAAGGTCATTTTATTTATACATGTAAAATTGTTCAGCCACTAGCATTTTTATGAATAAATCGAGCACCTTTTTCATAATACAACATCAACTCAGGGCAATTATTTGAGGAATTAGGAGACAATGCTAATGCATTTCAAGCTTCAAAGGTTACAGCTGCCAAAAATTCATAGCAATCAATCAATATTTTTTTCTGCTGTATTTCATATCTTAAACAACCTACCAGGGGTAATTATTATGGGTAGATTTTCTTATTTTAGATGTAGTTGCTAGATATATTGATTAATATATTGTTCATTTGTGGCTGATTCTTACAAAGCCTAAATAGTAAAGCTATAATCTGTATTTTTTTCTTTTATAGCAAAAATATGTATATCCCACTCTAGACGATATAAAACAATTCATTGCCTGTGAATAGAATTACATTTTTTTCCACATGTGCTATTGTAATCTACAACTCAGAACTGAAAAGTTGAACAAAGGAATAAAAATGAAGTAAGAATTTGTTTTTTACAGCCTAATGATTTTGCCCTGAATTCAAAACTCATTTTGATGGTCACCGAGCAGTCCCTGAGGAAGAGGAATCTTTGTTAGAGAAGCATTTCAGTTCTTTGCCAGAAGTGGATATAAAGATGGGGTCATAATTCTTTGGCTGTTCATGCCAATAACTTAGCCTTAGAGGAAAAAATAAAAATGATATGCATTTAAGTCCACGTTCTCAAAGAAAAGAAAAGAAAAAAAAGAAATTCATTTCTGATTTTGCTTCTATATTTAATTCTTTTCCAATTCTTTACTTTCTCTACCAATCAACATGACTACATTATAATGAAATCGTTTAAAAAAACTTATAAGATTATTGTTAGTAGAAGATGACAACAAGCATAATCTAACTTTCTAAAAAGTGGTTAAAGATGATTCCAAATTCTGATGTTTCAAACTGGCAATCCTGTCTTTGCCAATCAATGACCTGCTGCTGTGTTTGGTTTGGCCTATATTGTATTTTTTTTAATTCTATTTTTTGGTACCAGGGATTGAACCTAGAGGCATTTAACCACTGAGCTACATCCCTAGTCCTTTTTATTTTTCTATTTTGAGACAGGGTCTCTCTAAATTGCTTAGGTCCTTGTGAAGTTGCTGAGGTTGACTTTGAACTTGCAATCTTCCTGCCTCAGCCTCCTGAGCCTCTAGGTTTACAGGTATGAGTTACAGCACCCTGTGGCCTATCCTGCATTTTAAAACGTTGTTAAATAAATTAACAACGTTTTAAAACCAGAATAATATATATCAGAAATTTCTGGGCCAGGCTTATTAGCTCATCCTATAATCTCAGACTCAGGAGGATAAAAGAGGATCATTGCAAGTTCAAAAAGAGCCCCGACAACTTATCCAGGTCCTGGACTCTGTTAGATGCTTTCATAGTCACATGGATTACTCAAAACACTGTCACCTTTTTAATCACAATTATCTGTTGATATGTAGAATTCTCCTCTTGCCTCTTTCTTTCTTTTCTTTTTCTTTTTTCTATTTATTTATTTATTTATTTATTTATTTATTTATTTGTAGGGGGGGTCTCACTATATTGCCCAGGCTGGCTAAGAAACCTTCTACCTCAGTTTGATAATTTGCAGGGTTTACACATGCATGCTAGTTCCCAGGGTATTATTGATTTATGGTGTTGAAGATTGAATCTCCTGCATGCTAAGCACATGCTGTACCACTAAGCAACACCTTCAACCTCCCATGCCTTTTAATATGCAAAAAGCAACAACTAACCAGTGGAAAAAATTAAGCAGGTGTATCAATAGGTACAGTATAATTGTGAATACAGATAATCTCCAAAGGATGATAATGAAGTGGCAGCACATGTAAAACATTTACTTATAAAATTTTTGCCTGTGCAATGTTTTAATTTGTTTTAAAGTTTGAAGAGAGCTTGATTACTTTGTGGAGCAGTGGCTTTGAAATTTTGTTACTCTTTTCTTGGACCCAGACATCCAAATGGAAATTAATGTGGATGCCAGATTTACGAAGAGCAGCTCCTAGGGAAGGAGGAGTGGGGAGGGTCTGCAGCCCCTGGCTAAGCCTGTTCTTGGCCCGGATGTATTTTAAAATGTTGCCTAGGGGTTCTATGGATTAGTTCAAAACCCACTAATCCTGTTGGACTTATTTGAGAAAAGAGGAAATTGATGTTCAGTGAGGATAACTGCTTGGCTCATTATGAGTAGATCTAGGATTACTGGCTGCAAAGCTCAATTCTAAGACACTGAGGAACTGAAAAAGTTTGTCATACACCCTTTGTCTACAAAGAAAGTGAAATGGGATGTACAAAAAAAATAATAACCATGTGAACAAATACCATGTAGCAAAGAATTATCTAGGAAAAGAAAAACAAAGGCAACTATAGGGACTCTTTTTTAATGCAGTGTGTTTAGACTGTCTCATTTTAGTCTGAATTACAGGGACAACGGATTACAAATGTTTATGTCATGCTCAGCACTATTGGCATTTGGGGATGATCACATCTGTCACAGGAAGTTGTGTTCTGTATCCTAATGGGTTTAGCAGCAGTCCTGGCTTCTTCCCATTAGATGACAGAGAGCATTCTAGGTTTATGGTGATCAATAAAGTCTCTAGACATTGCTGAGTGTTCCTTAAGGATCACAATTGCCCCCAAAAGGCAAACACTGTTGCTATGGATTACCAGCTGTGGATGCTAACTGTGGTAATTAAGACTTCAAAATGCACTCACTGTAAGATGCATATGAATTATTGTATAAAAATATTTTCCAAATATTTAGAATTATTTAAAAATATCCCACTCAATTTAAAGTATTGGTTCTCCTGTGTGGAATTTATGGAAAAAGGTTTTTTTTAAAAAATATTTATTACTAAAGTAAATCTAGCCTGGGACACTAAAGTCCTTACATGGGTGCTCCATGCATTCTTAAATGCTGTTAAGGAAGGAAGTGAGATGTAAGGCTGGAATTACTCAGACCAGGATAGAACCCCTTTCTATGGATGGAAGGAGTAGTTCCTGGGGCATTGACAGCATTCTAAGCATTCTTGGTCAGACACAATGAAACTTTTAGTTTTCTTGAGGTTCCACATGTTTATTTTCATTTGCCTAAATTTAATTTAAAACTCCTATTTGTTCAAAAACAAAACAACCAACCCTGTAGGAATACAGCACTTTTAATGCACTAGGAAAGTTCTGATTATGCTACATATCTTAGCTCATTTAATCCTCACAGCAAGACAATGAAGTAGATATTAAGACTATCTCTGTCTTACAGGTAAATCACAAATTTCCCCTTAATCATTTAGTTAATAAGTTAAAAAGCAAATAAACAAACAAACAAACAAAATACTGAGATTTGCACCCAAGTATTGGCCTCCAGAGTTGGTATGTTTGTGTTTGTGACTCTTTTTTTCTGAAATATATATACTTGGATTTTTTTTAATTCTTAGTCATTTTTTGATGTTTATAATAGGTATGTAAAATAATAACCTATTTATTAGGTCAAATATTTATTTTTTACTTAAATATCATTTTAGTCTTATGGAAAAATTGTGAAATCCCTCCCTTCTTCACATTTCTTCTTTCTCCTTCTTACTCTTTCTCCCCTATGTCTCCTATAATGTTTATATTTTTTCCTTATAATAAATGTACATTTATAGAGAATAACTTCGTAATTATGTAAATATCTTGTTTCTCTTCCATTTTTTTTTACCTCTGGATTTAGACCATTGATAATCTATCATGAATAAATTTTTGCTATCTTGTTACCTGTTGGTATGAGAAAATAAAACCCCTAAATGCAGCACATTAAAACAGTAAAACTTTTTTTATTTCACAATGTCTGTGGGTCCAAAATTAAGCTGCCTTACAGGGTGGTCCTGACTCAGTGTCTCTTAGGGTGGCAGTGAGGATGTCATTTGGGACTCTATACTTATGTGAAGACTTGAGAAAGCTGAGGATTTGCTTCCAAGATGGTGGACCTAGGTGGCTATCTGCAGGAGGCCTCAGTTCCTCACTGGCTAGCATATGGTTGCAGGTCCTTGTCCTTGGGCCTCTCCATAGAGCTGTTTGTGTGATCTCTTCAAATCAAAAATATTTGTCCTTGAACGAGTTAGGCAAGGTAGAACAAAGTAGAAGTTTCAATGTGTTTCACATCCTATACATGGGAATTACACATCCACATTTCTACCATAATCTATTAATTATACTGATAACTCTATTCCAAATGAAAGGGGTATACACACAATGGGACTACCTGGATGTGGAATAATCAATGGACATCTTGGATTCTGGCTACCAAAACTATTTTTGTGGTAGATGACAATTTAGTGATTTTCTAATCATGGGGCACAAGTCCCTTGATTCAATTTGCAACACCAAATATCATATATGTGTGTGTATATATACACACACACACACACATATAATATTTTTCAATCATTTCTTGATTTTGATATTATTTAGATTTCTTTAATTGAACAGAATTTTCCCCTCTCTGTCACTTATTTATTCATTTAAAGGGTTGTAATGTTAACTCATTTACGTATTTCATGCTCAAAGTGTAAATTGTCCCAGAAGAAGTCCAGCTCTTCTTCTTAAACTCCTCCATTTCCGTTTAACATGAACATGTCTTCATTCATTGAATTCTTTAATTTGGTGGTTTTCAAAGGAGGATTTTTATGGAACTCTGGGTTCCCAGATTCTTCCAATGGAAATTAAAGATCAAAATTATTAACATAATACCACTATAATCTTTTTCCTCTGTACTGCAGTGATGTTTATGCTTATAGCACAAATACAATAATGAAGGAAATTCCTGGAACTTTGTCACTAATGAAGAGAGTCCAAACAAAAACTACTTCTCTAAGATACTATCTCACCCCAGTAAGAATGGCAGCCATTATGAAGATAAACAACAACAAGTGTTGGCAAGGATGTGGGGAAAAGATACACTCATACACTGCTGGTGGGACTACAAATTAGTGCAGCCAATATGGTAAGCGGTATGGAGATTCCTTGGAAAGCTGGGAATGGAACCACCATTTGACTCAGGTATTCCTCTTCTTGGACTATACCCCAAAGACCTAAAAACTAGCATACTACAGGGACACAGCCACATCAATTTTTATAGCAGCACAACTCACAAAAGCTAAAGTGTGGAGCCAACCTAGATGTCCTTCAGTGGATGAATGGATGAAAAAAACGAGGCATTTATACACAATGGAATATTACACAGCACTAAAAAATAATAAGATCATGGCATTTGCAGGGAAATGGATGGCATTAGAGAAGATTATGCTAAGTGAAGTTAGCCAATCCCAAAACACAAATGCTGAATGTCTTCTCTGACATAAGAGGGGTGACTCAAAATGGGGTTGGGAGGGAGAGCAAGCAGGAAGATTACCTCTAGATAGGGAATAGGGGTGAGAGGGAAAGGGAGAGAGAATGGGAATAGCAAGGATAGTGGAAGGAGACCCTCATCATTATACAAAATTCATGTATGAAGATGTGAATTTGGTGTCAACATACCTTATATACAAACAGATTTGATAAATTGTGTTATAAAGGTGTATTAAGAATTTCAATGCAAAAAATATGAATGCAATGCACTCCTCTATTGTGATGTATGTAAGAAATAGAAAGAAAGAAAGAAAGAAAGACTACACTAGCAATCATTATATTCTTCATCATTCTCATCAGGAAAAAAAAGAAATAAAGAAAGAAACTTTATGTAAAAGTTTCCTTGGCTATCAGTAAAATTTATCAATCTTCTTAAATATGTATCTTCTAGAACAATGTTTTAGTATTCTTTGTGAAAAAGCTAAAGTATTCATTCATATAAAACATTTCTATGTATAACAAATGATGATGATCTCTGCTATGGACTGAATAGGGTCATCTGTTCAAAATTCAGATATTGAAGCCAGAACTTCCAAGGTGACTAATTGGAATTAGGGTCTTTAGGTAATTAAGTTTAAATGAGGTCACTTAACTTCATTAAGGTAGACCTCAATCAAAACGGAATGATAAGAAGAAAGAGAAATCTCTCTGTCTACATTCACATGAGAGAACAGTTATCTGATTCCCTCAAAGATTTAAATGGGGCACACTGATTCCTGACTCAGCCTCCAGAACTGTGGAGAATAAAATTCTGTTGTTTAAGCCATTCAGTCTATGATATTTTGTTATGGTAGCCTAGCTGACATCTGCCATCAGGAAAAAAACTTGAGTATTGTTTTTGAGTTGTGAGCTGAAGTAACTGCTTTTGTTCATGGAACACATTTTAAAGAATAAACAACAAACCATGGTTATTGAGGCTTCAGTAATTGGCTGATGGCTGACACTTTTTGAACATGAACTTATGGGAAAACAGCTAACATTAATTTTTAATCAGACATTCAAGGTTTTCTGTGAAAAATAAGTGGATAAATAATTTTATCAGCCATCATGAGCTAAGACAGACCATTATTTTTTTTTTAATTTTGGAGCTGCAATCCTAGCCCCAGCTAAGATTGGTGGTGAAATTGGTGGTGATAGTAGTAAATATGATTTTTTTGATATTTTATAATCAAATAAATATATCAACATTGGAAGGAAATATTTGTGTAATTCAATAAGACAATGTTTCCACATAATTACAATAATTATGTAATTTTATGTGGTAGGGGATCCAGTCAACATTAGAGATAAAACAAGAGGTTTTAATGTAAAGGGGTTTGAATGGTTTATTGATATGATTTCAGCTTTCATATTTCAACTTGGAATTTTTTCACATGTCAACTAAAACACTATGTATCCAAGTATTGAATTTAGAAACAGGTTTGAGAATCCAGTTCCCTGTGATTGTTACATGTAAAACAATTATATTCTTCTAATTAATTTTTAATGAAAATACAGTTTTGATCAAGTATTATCTTTGTTAACATATAATGGATTTATAATATAATATTAAAAGAAATTAATAAATTGATATTTTTACTTTCCCTCTCTTTTATTCATACTAAATAAATATATTTATACTCAATATTTATATATAATATATCATTATATATTATTATTAAATATTTATACTAAATATCAATATCTGTAGATATATGCATACATATGTATTTATATATATATATACACATATATATGTATATATATATGTGTGTATATATATATATATATATATATATATATATCCCATATAGATAAAAGTTCTTTAGAGTCCTTGTTTGAAAGTATTATGAATTCAAAAATTTGAGAACTGCTGCTTTAATTCAGTATCCTTTTATGTTCATTTATTTTATTTGAGTGTTTAAGGAAAGTGTCCATATATTTAGAGGATTATTGTTTTACATTGAAAATGTCAGATTCTGTGTGCAGGTGTAAGGGAAAAACTAAAACAGCACCCTATGCCTCTAGCGAAGTCTTAGGCAACTTTATTTTGGATGGAGCGTGTTAACCAATTTCTCAATAAAATTCTTTCAGCTATACACGGATGCAAGCACTAGATTTAAAATTAATGAGCCATAGAATCTAAGAAATCTTACTTAAAATTACTGATCTCTGTCCCTTAGATGACCAAAGCATAAACTACTGCTCCTGGGAAATGTTTTCATCTCTTCTCTGTAACAAAGTAGAAGTGTTGGATCTGTTAGTGTTTAAAAAGTAGTTTGTTCATGTGAAAACACACAGTGATATGTGATCATTTGACATATACAGTGAATCAAGC
Source organism: Marmota marmota marmota (assembly GCF_001458135.2). Classification (NCBI taxonomy): domain Eukaryota; kingdom Metazoa; phylum Chordata; class Mammalia; order Rodentia; family Sciuridae; genus Marmota; species Marmota marmota. The sequence goes on along the minus strand of NW_026000240.1, from coordinate 19,841,842 downwards.
AAGTATATACACATGTGCAGTTTATAGATTTGTATATGTACGCCTATATATAGTTCATTGAGCTTTCAAATTTTTTGGTTTACACAGCAGAATTGGGAGATACATATTCTTTCCACGTACACTAAAGAGCTTCACTTTTTCACAGAGGTAATTCAAGCTTTTTAATCCTGAGATTTCTGTTGCCAAAGTTTGTGATCCTGACTGCCTGCAGACTGACTGATAACAAGCAGACTTTGCCACTTTGATAACTAGATTTATCTTTAACACAAGAAGCACCACACTAGATTTCGGCTGTAATTAGATCAGGACTAGGAAGCCTCTGGTTCTTTTTGAAATATAGTTATATAGGGGAAAAACTGAAAAAAAAATCTAGTCTACCCATTTAAAAATATATATAAATGATGCACATTCACAAGGGACTTTTTATTTCCAGTAATATTCAGTATTTGATTTAAAATAGTCAAAAGGTGGATTACATTCTTATAGAACAATGATTTAAACAAAAAGAGTTATTTATTTCTCACAAAAGGGCTCCTTACTAGCTTCATTATATTAAAGTTTTAGTTTTATATTTTAAAAATGTATTTGGGCATTGTCAATGGTAATTAAGTTTTGATGGTTTCTAATTATCTAATTTGATTTAAATATTTGAATATTTCATGTTTATGATAAAGCTCTTTCTCAGGTTGAATGATTCATTTAGGACTTTACAATTGAGCAGAAGCAAACATTAATTGACCCTAGTTTATTTAATTTTTAAAGTGAAATAATAAAACAAAATATAAGTTTGCAAATTAAACCAACATTGTTTCAGATAAATTTTGTTATATATAATGACATGGCTGATTTTTTAAAAGGTGGTTATTTATTTAACTTAGCATTAAATATATGTATTTTTTTATACAATTACAAACAAGCTCTTACTTTTTCACACAAATTCTAACTAATTTCTTCTATTTTTCAATTTATGTGAGAAACAACTGAATGCCAGGTACCAGTTATAGTAGTTATAGTATGCTCTGAGTTCCAATGGTATAGATTAAAAATTCACAGGAGATAATTACTTTTAACAAGTAAAACCCCAAATGATTAAATAACTTCAGTCTCTAGTAAGTGCTATAAAAGAAAGAGGAGTTATGTAGTAGAGAATAATATGGGGATCTTTATGTTTTAAGATGTTAAAGATGACCTTAAAGAGGAATTCTTACTTTATTGATATTAGAAAGGGGAGCCAAGAATGGTAGCACACACCAGTATTCCCAGCAAATGGGGAGGCCGAGGCAGAGGATTCTAAGTTTAAGGTCAGCCTCAGTATCTTGGCAAGGCTCTAAGCAATTTAGCAAGATCCTGTCTCTAAATAATATACAAAAAAGGAGGGGGGCTGGGGATATAGCTCAGTGGTTGAACATCTCAGTTCAACCCCTGGTACCAACAATAAAATAAAATAAAAAAAGAAAGAGGAAATTGTTCAAGTACAGAACAGGAATAACATGTAATATGCATATGTCCTAAGAGTGATAGAGCTGAACCCCTTTTAAACACAGGAACAACACCAGGCTTGAGTGTAATGAAGAGAGAGAAAAAAAGATTCAATCAATGTTTTGTAGGGCATGTCAAGGATTGTGCATATTAGTTTAAATAATTATTGAAGAGTTTTAGGCAGCACATGATACATTGAGATTTTTGCTTCATTAAAAATTGGCACATGGCCGTAATCCTAGTGGCTCAGGAGGCTGAGGCAGGAGGATCACAAGTTCAAAGTCAGTTTTAGCAACAGTAAGGCACTGAGCAACTCAGTGAGACCCTGTCTCTAAATAAAAATACAAAATAGGGCTGGGAATGTGGCTCAACGGTCAAGTGCCCCTGAGTTCAATCGCGGGTATACTACCTGTCCCCCAAAACTGATCAATCACCTGGAACAGTGGCATACACCTATAATCCCAGGCAGAAGGTTGAGGCAGGTGGATCACAAGTTCACAGCCAGTCTCAACAACTTAGGGAGGCCCTAGGCAACTTAGCAAAACCTTGTCTCAAAATAAAATAGAAAAAAAGGGGGCTAGGGATGTGCCTCAGTGGTTAAGTACCCTTGGGTTCAATCCCCTGGACAAAAAGGGAAAAAAAAAATCAATCAAACAAAAACCATACTCCCAGTGACTACATGAATAATGGGATATAGAGTGGTTGCCCTAGTTGAATATCTCAGCTGCATCCACTAATTCAGGAAAGCACCAATGAGGTGTGACAAGGGATGAAGAAAAAATAGAGAGAAAAAGCTGAGCCAGGTAGGCACTGACCTCTGATGGAAGAGCTGTAATGCAGAGCTAGCTCAGCATATTTATTATATGGGTTTCATCAAAAAGTTATTTGTGGTATAAAGTTTCAGCAAAGCATGCAGTCTGAAGGACACAGGACAAGGACACATTAGGGTTATCTTGCTATGTTGAGAATTCTCTATCCCTTTGAGGCTAGGCCAATGACTCAACTGATACAACTCTGTACCTTTGTATGGAGTCTCCTGGAGCCAGCATCACCATAGCAACTAGGAAATCTTGACCTGCACCTTTTTATAGGAAGATCCCAGCAGCCATGAAGCTCCCAGACCATGATGCTGTGAGACCATGATTCACATCACCACTCTCCACATCTCCCCCTTTTTTATTTTTTAAATATAACCAATATATGTCTATTTTGAAGTACTGGAACTGGGATCAGAAGAGCTTGCAGCTCACTGTACTTTGTTTTCCCTCTGAGTAAAGGAATCCTTACTGTTGTAAAGGGAAATGAACAATGACCACTCTGGCTGCTTTATGCAATGTAGGGCAAGCAGTTTGGGTTTCCCTTTTAGGAATGTTTTGGTCAGTCAAGGGATCTATGGCAAAATTCTAGTTTGGAAAGACAAGTTGGGAGGTGGGCACTTTTATAAGAGAAACAAGAAGGCATGAGCACTGGAATGAGATTAATACAAAATAAATGAATATGATGATGATGATAGAGACTGATATTTTTTTTTCTTTTACCAGAAGCTGCAAGAGCTAAGAAATTATCTTGATGTATAAGAGTAGATTAATGTTTTAAAAAATCCTTATTACTTTAACACATAGAGGATTAATTAAACTTTGGTTTATATTAGCTCATTAATATTTGATCTTAGGAAAAGCCTTTTATAACCTTAACTGATTGTGTTGATTGTGCTAATTATATATAAACAATTTGTTACACAGAAACTTTTTGAAATTTACCATCCATAACCTTTTTGCAACTTGCCCAAATCTTCTGTAACTTACTTTGACATTCTACCACTTTTTAGTTTACCACAAAAGACCCTTTTATCTAGATAAATTTCCGTTTTCCTTCCACTTTTTATATTTTTCTACCTAGAACCTTCTTATATCTCTTACCCTTCACAAACCTTCTTATACATCTTCGCCTCTTTTTTAAATTTACATTTAGGAACAATCCTTATGAAGTTTTTAAATTTAGACAAATTACCCCCACTTTAATAAGATAAAATACTTTTTTAGGGTACTTTAATTGAAACCCATCTTAAACTTCTCAAATTTTGGTTTATAAATTACAGCTGATAAAATCTTAACTCTTATTAATCTTTTTTTAATGAAGACACAGACACAAAGCAATCTCAAACTTTTTTTCCATTTAACAATCATGAAAACACATTAAATATTTAAATATATTACCTTATGGAGTTCAAGAAGACCAAGATACTCGACTGAACAGTTGATGTTTTAGAAATTCACAAATTAATAAAATGTCTCCTTTTTAAAACACATTTAGGCAGTTTGACCCCAGTTTTGTTAAATCCAATTTATTCATCCCCAACTATAAACAAACAGATATCAGACAAAGGTAGTTAACATTATTGATCAGATCAGAGTTTACTTTGGGCTCAGATTAAAATCCTGAAATCCACATATAAAGATTTTTAAAGAAAAGAAGAATCGTATATACGAGATCATTTCATATTTCTCCATGTGCTGTAGTGTTTAGGGAGGAACTAGTTAAGAAAGCAGAGTGGTAGAGTGTGAGAGCAGACAAAATAGCCAACCACAGTGCCTTGAATTAAATTTTTCTTTGGTCTTATACCAATTTTAAACAATTACCTCTGTAATTTACACTTTAGATGCAAGCCTAGGAGAGACAGAGATCTAGCAGAAGCTAAAAAAGTATAGTCTCAAGCATTGCAACATATAGAGACCTTTCTCTGGATCTTAGCTGCCCATGTTTTACTTCCAGCTACAAACTTGTGCCCCCCACCTTTCTTTATCTGACATGCATCATCAGGAGCATCCCCTCATCATTGAATTTTCCTGTATCCAGTCCCTGTTTGGGCACTAACTACCACAGCACATCTCTGAGCTTTGGCCCTTAATTCAGGAAAGCACTGGTATGGTGTGATCAGAGATGAAGAGAAGACAGACAAAGACACATAGAGAGAAAAAAATGGGTCCAGGTGGGCACTTACCTCTGATGGAATAGCAGTGACCCAGAGCTAACTCAACACATTTATTATATAGGTTTCATCAAAAAGTTATTTGTGGTAAAGTTTCAGCAAAGCAGGCTATTGAAGGACACAAAACTGGTAAGACATTGGAGTTTTCTTACTATGCTTAGAATTCTCTATCCCTGAGAACTGGTGCCTGAACTCAAGGTCCTGACTGATACAGCTCTGCACCTTTGCTTGGAGTGTTCTTGGACCTGCTTCACCGTAGCAACTGGGCCATCTTTATCTGTACTTTTGCACAGGAAGTTCCAAGTGCAATGCAGCCATCAGACTGTCAGACCACTTTAAAAGTGGTAGCAGTGAAAGTTGGCAATCAGGTTTAGGTGCTCTTATTACTTCAAAGTAGAAGATTGAGATGAGAAAGTTCACAGTGCATTTTGAAGCAGAAGCGATAACAATGGATGATGACAGTGTAATAGGATAGAGAGTTGGTGTTATTGAGTTGATTTCAGGTTTCTCTTTTGAGCTACTGATGTTGCTACTTCCTGAGATGGAAAAGTTCACCAAAGATGTGGAGTATCAGAGAAAGATTATGAGTTTGATTGTGGAAAAATATTACTTGAGAAGCTTGGGAAAAAAGTTAGAGAAAGTTTATATAGGCAACAATATATGGAAATTTCAGAAAGTAAGGTTTTAGTACCATGCGATACAGATGTGAGCCACAGGGTACTTGAGGAAATGAGACTGTCTGGGGTGAAATGTCCGACGGAAGATAGAAAACCAATAGTTATTGCTAAAGAGAAAATACTAATATCTCTCTTCTACCTCTCTTTAAATATTTAATTCACTAATATGAGTTTTGCATAAAGGACATACCATTTACAATAGTGTTATGATTTTTACATAAATCTCTTTCCAACTGATTTCTTAATATCTTAATACCTTAATTGGCAAAATAATAAAATTTTAATTTAAATTTGATAGTATTTATCTATAAAACCACCTGGAAAATGCAGATATGGAGCATACCTGTAATTCTTCCACTTTGGAGGCCAAGGCCAGAAGATGAAGAGTTCAAGTTCATCCTGAGCAACATCCAAACAAACACAAACACCTGGGTCTGGTGATTTGTTTTCTGAGCAAAAAATTTACTATTATAAGAGTTGATTCAAAAATACACTGCTCTGTCCAATTTCTTTGTTTCTTCTCACACTGCCTTTGGATCAGAAAACATTTATTCCTATAAGTTGATTGAATGTATTGGTATATAGTTATTCATTAATACTTTTCCCACTGTGCTATAATACCTGTTGTTTTCTTATTTATACTTATAGACTCTTTCATTATTCTAATAATTCAACCACAAATTTGCTGGGTGTTTCTGGATAGATAGGAAATATATAACCTAATATTAATGGCATCTCTGTTTCCTTCTTCCTTAATCTTATTAAATACTTTATTTATTATCATACTCCACAGAACTATATCAGACCTCCACTGCAGTGTGGCATCGAGGTGCATGTCATCATGACACCTCACTTCTGAATTTAAATGACAGGTTCCAAATTGTCACCTCTGCTCAGAGTTTTGGCAGATATCCTTCATTCTAAGGAAGAGCCCTATTATTTAAATCAGTAGCATGAGTGTTTATTTCTGCATCTCCAGAAATAACTGCATTCAGATATTCTGACTGAGGTAATCTCTAAGGAATCATAAAAAAATATGACCTTTTGGTTGAAATTGTACATGTCGTGACTGTTGGCTTTTGTATTTGTTTTCAGCAGTAAAATTTCTTTTTTCTTTTGGAAGTTTATATTATTTTCCTTTTGTTGTTATGCAGATTTGTTCTACCATGCATGTATGTGTGAGGTTATTTTATATATATTTTTAGTTTTTATCCTCTTTGACACTTAATGAGCCCTCTTAGTCTGAGGCCTGCAGCTTTCTTCATTATTGGCTGAAGCTCTGAGGCAATAACGATATTAGACCTGGGCAGGAGGGACTCTTATACTGTGCCTTATAATTTAAATTTTCCTACTAATTATTTTCTCAAGCCATGTTTTCAAAGCACGAAAAGAAGATCTATTTGCCTACTTCTGCCCACCTATATCTGAATCACCATCCAGAGTACTTAGAAATCTTTATTCTCCAGGTCCAATAGCCCCAACATGCTTTCAGAGTTCATGCAATTCTCTTAGTGCTCATTTATCTTTCAAAGAATTGACAACTTCCTCAGTTTCTTACTCTCCTATGAAATCATTGAAAACAGACGTGTGTGTGTGTGTGTGTGTATGTGTGTATTTCTATGTTTCCTTTCACATTATTGATTTATGCTCAGCCAGTCAATTTTTAAGTGCACACTATGATTCTTAGTTTATAATTCCTCTTGGACTATAATAAGTCTCCTTATAACTGTAATAAACTTAAAACTGTAATAAGTTTCTAAGACATAAGAAAACTTCCTTCTCTGCTTTCCTGAAGACTGTTCTCTTTGAACAGAATCTCAATTATGATTATGGCCTCTAGTCTATTTAAACTATAGCTAAGGATGGATTAGAATAGCTTTAAGTTTGTGATTTTTATTTCCATATTCATTTTCCTCCTTAATCTCCTCCTTTTTTTATTCTTTCTTTTAGGAACGTTTCACAAATTTGATCCAATGTAGCTTTATTTTTTCTTTTCCAGCATAATTATGAATCCAGTTAAAATTTTAAATATTTTTAATACAATTTATAGTGATTTAGGGGCAGAAAGAAGAGCTATCTAGCATATTATGATCCTCCCAACAGCTTTTTAATTCTAGGAATTTCTCAAAGTGTCTGGATTCCATATAGATGTTGATTCAATAGGTCTGAGGTAGGGTTCAAGTATCAGTCTTTTGTTAAAATTTCTGGCTTCTTTTTATGAAAAAGAAAACTTTTGGGAGACATGATTATAATGAGCAAAAATTTTATACAAATAAATACACTTGATTTTTAACCTAAGCTCTATCAAGTGAGTCACCACCTTTTAACTTCAGTAGCTTTTTCTGAAGATTATATCAAACAATCAGAGCTGTTGTGAGCAATAAAATTTGCATTCTCTAAAGCAGAGGTAGTTTGCTCCACTGGTAATGCATTGTAACTCTAAGTTCCTGTTTTTCCTGTGTTGCCCAGATAAAGAAAATAATCCACTCAGGTTAACCTCAGGGTAGTATTGCAAGTACACTGTCCTCAGATCTCAGGTCTAGTATGACCATTTCCTGTCATTATCACCCAGAGCAACCTGAGTGTCCATAGTTATATTGATGTTTTCTTGTCTAATAACTTCTTGGAAATACACTGTTTGTATTCTCTCTTATGCTGATATGAGTGGGGTGTGTATTGCTGTATGGTGACTACATCTAATACAAAATTTCAGGTCACACTTTACCCTGCTTAAGTTTGCATGTGGGAAAGGTCTCCAAGGTCAGGAAAAACTCCAAACATCAAGGGGGACTGAGATGAGCATGACTCTGGCTCTAGCATAAATTTGTTTCTTTTAAAGAATCTATTTATTTGTATTTTATTGAACTTTAATAGAGTCAGAGGGAACACATTAGATTCACATTAAAAAAGGATTTGGAAAGAGTTCAGATTTTTCTATCTTAACACATTTCTTCATAAATTCATGAACTCCTCTTCTACCCAATAGTATATTCTGTTTGGGTAAATTCATTATCTCATTTTTATTATACATGTTAATTTTATATTAAGTTTTTAGTCTTCTATGGGTAGTGAAATCTGTTTAGGAAAGACCAAGTACATACACAGAAACACACACACACAGAACTAAAATATTGTCAAATGCAATTATACATAATTCAACTATCTGATGATATAAATAACATCCATATACCATGCAGTGTATTTCTTCCTCAGATGTAAAAATATTAACCATCACTTAACCCTTCATACATTTAATTATCAATTCTGAATTGATCAATTCAGACTTTTTTAGATTATAAGTACATAATCATATTTCAAACTCTCTTTCATGGGACATTTTAATTCACCTGAAAGATTCACTAAAGGTATTGAAAATCATCTGTAATATCTCACAACTATATATTGTAGAAATCATGTATTTTCTGTTGCTTTCTTTCTTAAATTGGCAGATAATCACAGAAGAAAACTTGAGTAATAAGGCCACTTTAATAGCTGTTAGGAAGAATCCACATTGGGAAAAAAAGTGGTATTTAGAGTACTCATAAGTAAATGAAAGACCTAAGGATATAGCTCAATGGAAGAGTGCTTGCCTAACATGTACAAGGCTTTGGGTTCACTCCCTATCACTGAAAGAGGAGAAAGAGAAAAAGAATGTTTTGATTATAATTTTCAATGTATTGAAAAATCACTCACACTGATATAATGAATGGGGAATTAAGTTGATATTAAAAAAAATTTGGGCCTGGAGCTTGGTAAGCACATGCGCTAGGATTGTAAAAGTCATCTGGGAGTTGCCATATTAATGGGTGAAGTCATCCAATCAAACCAAATCAAAACAAAACAAAGGGAAAGGTTTAAATATGACTATGACATAGCTACTAAACACAATAAAATAGTTTATGTTCTGTGCAAAATATAATAAAAGAAATTATTTACTGTGTTGGATATATGAATAAACTATGGCACATATTTGCCTCATATTTTCATGAGTAATTAACAGTTACTAATATGGCATTATGTAAAAATGTGGATGTGTAACCGATGCGATTCTGCTATCTGTATTTGGGGTAAAAATGGGAGTTCATAACCCACTTGAATCTAATGTATGAAATATGATATGTCAAGAGCTTTGTAATGTTTTGAACAACCAATAAAAATAAATTAATAAAATAAAATAGATACAGACTTTTTTCTAAATTAGCCCAAGCTATAGATATAATGAGGCTAGCAATACTTGCATATGATTTTAAAATGTAACTTCAGGAGGTTAATTTTTGGTGTAAAGATTTGGAATTTTTTATGTTATGTGAAAATATTAATTACATAAATTAGAAACTGTTTATGTACTTATATACTTCTAGGTATTAAAGGCACATTTGTTTTTTTTTAACAAAATTACTCTCTAAAAGATAATTATTATTGCATTTACTGTAGAAACTATTAAAACTGAAGGTAAATATTATCTGATAAATCTGTGCAATGTCAATAAGTATGTATACATTCTTCTACATGCAAAAATTGATTGATACAAAAACAAATCTAACACAGTGAAATTGAAAGATCAAAACTGTAATATAGGATACGGTGATTTAGGAGAACCAATTTAAACCTTTGTTTAGAGAGTAGCATAGAATGATAGTCTAACATCAATGAAACATTTTCCCATTATACTCATATCAACTACCTATTATTGTCCATTTATTCTCTCTATAACTCTTTGTGAATATGAATGTTTTCTCTTTAGAGATCCCTTTGTAAAATAACTTTTTGCTTTTCTTTCAGGCATTTTTTTTTTATGTTGTGTTAGCCGGAGCAAGATGTAAAGGAAGCCAATTTCCCTCACTTTCTTTACCCAGCATCACCTCTTATTTGTAAATTATGCACTTTTCTGAGTTATGAAGATGAAGGCAAAGGTCTACATCAACTTAATTTATCTTAACCTGATGCTGACTTCCTAATTTCTATGGAAGGTCTCAGTATCAAACAATTTTAGCCATCCTAGATCCCTCAGCCAAATTTGCTTCCTCCACTTTAAATGAAAATAAAACAACCACATTCCTCCCCTTTCTTGTTGAGGGTTTAGGTTTATAAGTCCCCTCCCCAGCCTTCTCCTGAGACCATCTGAGACACCTCCTGAGACTCCTTCCTATGTTCTGAGTGATGGATCATCATTAACTCTCCTAATTAACTCCACCTTCATATTCTTTCCTGACTACTCCCTTAACCTATAAATATTTCCAATCTACTTTATAAGCAAAAGAGAACATTTGTCTTGATCCTCTGGCTGTCAACTTCCCATTGTTTCCTTTATCTGAGGCAAACTTCTTGAATGGGTTTGTCTGAAACCAGCCAATTCAACATGAGCTTGGTATCCAATTATTCAATTCAATTTTGCCAGGAGCCACTCAAGAGTTGAAGCAGACCCCCAGGTCAAGGACTCAGTCCAAAGAGACTTCCCCTGTACAAGAGGCCAGTTGCCAATCTCAAACCAATGTACTTCTTCCCAGCTGGCTGTAAAATAGGAGTTGCCATGACCCCATTCTCAGATTTCACAATTTGATAGCACAATGGTCAGAACTAAGAAAAGTATTTTATTTAAAAATTTCAGTTTATTATAAAAATATTAAAAGACTTTTCCAATGAAGAGACTCCTGTAAGGAAGATTTAGGTGGCGAGAAATTTAATGTATTTCTTAATCCCCACATCTTAAAAGAGAGATGATGCAGAAGCTGACTCTAAGAGGTATTGTGAAAATTACATTGCTTATCCAATGAAAAAAAAGAAAAATACTGGAAAATAGCTAATTGATAATACTCATTTTTTACTGATGGTGTTATTATTGGGAGACAATATAGTAAAGAAATTCGGAGCCCAAGTTTGCAGTCCAAAGAAGGTTATTCCAGCTACATCACTGACTCCTTCTTTGATTTTGTATAAATTTACTTAATATAAGTGGGCCTCACTTTCCTACTCTGTAAAAGGAGAATTATAACAACCTTTAATTCACAGATTGTTATGATGATCTAATATGTTAATATATGAGCAAGCATAAAACACTGGTAGCAAGCACTCAAAAATCACAAATGATGTAATTGTATTGTGATATTTTTAATTACCAGGGTAATAGGTGTGAAATAGCATATTATCTTTTGGTGGCATGGTGACCAAGAATTGAAGTCAGGAGCACTCTACCATGGAGTTACATCACTAACTCTTTGATTTTATTTTGAGACAGTCTCATTGAGTTGTAGAGGCTGGTCTCAATCTTGCAATAGCCTGGTCACCACATCTGGCAAGTACTATCTTAATTGGCATCTCTCTGACTACTGGTAAAATTGAGCATCTTTACGGGAAAATAATGAAAGTTTGGTCTTCCTTATGTACAAACCACCCATTGTAGGACAAACACTACTCGTGATCTAAGGACTTATTAACATTTCTTGCAGAAATACTTGACAGATTGTTGGCATAAATAAAACTGATTTGCCTTGGTCAAAGGGTGGTGTGAGAGTTTTGAGTTCAGGCTGATCCCACTACTGACCAGTCAAGGTAGGGTTCTGCACCTGTTCCTGACCTTTGCATGGGTTTATTTCAGACGACTAGTCTCTTTATTTCTATATTTTGAACACAAACTCTTTGTCATATGCATCTTCTCCTAGTTTAACATTTGTTTTTACTTACTTTCATTCTTTACCTGGGAAGAATTTTTAACTTTAATACAATAAGCTTATATTAATACATTGAATTAATACAATTACTCATATAATAAAACCAATAAGTAATTTTTCTGATAGCTTCTAATTTTTCCATTTGCCTTAGACTTCCTTCATAATGTGGATGACATAAAAATGTCCTGTGTACTATTTTAAATAATTTGAAATTTTAGTTCACTTTTATACTATTAATATACCCGGTTTTTAAACTAAACTACTTAGCACTGTGAAAGCCTAAGTCCTATTTCAACATCAGCAGTGGCAGCATATGTCCTCAGGGCACACCCTTGTGCCCTAGTCCTCTCTGTGTGCTCTGCTGAATTTCAACTGCCACTGTCAGCATCCTTGTGCATAGGAGAAAATTTAGTGGATCTGTAGGGGGTTAGAGCAACCCATACAGGCCTCAAGTTCCAGAGAATAAATACCCCCAGGAGAGGCTCTCAGCAATGTGATTCCTTGTAATGGCCTGTTGACCCTTCAGACCTCTGTTTTCACGCTCTCCCTAATCCCAAGGCCCAAAGGCTTGCTGGTTCTCTGCCTCCATAGTAACCTTTTACCTGGGCCTTTTGTGCTGGGTTGATTCTCCACTTCTTTTTCTCTAATTACAGCCAAATTCTGTGAGTTTTCAGCAGCTCTACAGGACTACCTCCACTCTCTCTGTGGCCTTCTCTAAAACTTTGTTTTCCATCTCAACTCCTGATTAACTTAGGAGCTGACTCCTATCTTCAACCATGTGGTTTTAATTTTTATGTGGCAGCAAATACATTTTCTAGCTGTCTCCTATACTTCCATAGCCAGAAGCAGGTGTCTCCAATTTTTATTTTTATTCTATTACATGGGTCAAATAATATGTTGTATATTTTTGATTCTTGGTTATTTCCTAAAATTTCATGAAAGAAACCTGACTTTTAAAAATAAATGTGTTTCAATATGGATAAATATTCCCCCTTTGAATTCTATTGCCATTGTTTGGCTTAAATATCTCTTTGATCTCTCCATGTCTCAGTGATCAACTTTCTTACAAAAAAATGTCTAAATTTTGACCTTATATTTAGCCACTTTAGCTTTGACTATATTTTAAGGTGATCTGATATGTCATTCATGGTCAGGGTGATATTTTCTTGTTTCTTTAATCAATGAGTAAAGATGTTTTTATACTTATTGAAGAACAATCATTTTTGACATAAAATCTATTTTTCATATGATAATGTAGTCACAATGAATTCTTGGGTTGTATACTCTCTGGGTTAAATATTTTATCATTGGTTAAATATTTTATCATTGTTTTCCTTTTATTCTTTCTTTTAAATTATGATTTTAGTGACTTAAAAATTTCATAGTACTGGGCACAGAGGTTCATGCCTGTAATCCTAGTGGCTCCAGAAGCTGAGGCAGGAGGATTGTGAGTTCAAGGCCAGTCTCAGCAAAAATGATGCACTAAGCAACTCAGTGAGACCCTGTCTCTAAATAAAATACAAAATAGGGCTGGGGATGTGGCTCAGTGGTCCAGTGCCCCTGAGTTCAATCCCTGGTACCACCACCCCCCAAATTGCACAGTGAAACATTTTTTAATGTGGTAATTTTGTTTTAAAACTGGCAATTAGTTGTTTTTTTTTAGTTCTGATTATTGACATAATTGGAACTATTCATATTATATTTTTGTGATTTTCAATAGCATCCCTTCCCTTTACGTTTTTTGCACTCCATTTAGTACTACTGATGTCATTTGGTCTTGGTTTTAGGTTATCATGTTTTCTTTCTCTCGTCTTTTGAAAGCTATGACTAACTGCCTTTTGTTCCTCCATATATGCCCTCTGCTGCTTCAGAACTGTATTCATTTTAACTCCTATACTACCATTCCTTGAATATTTATGTGCTTTTCCAATCTAAAGTAGTTTAAAGTTATCACTATTTCAACTGTCATTCTCTGTGAAATTTGGATTTAGAATGCTTTAATGCTGCCAGGTCACCCCAACTCTTCTTTCATGTCACTGTGATATTCTCCAGTGGCTTCCACTTCCACAGATTCAACCAACTGCTGATCCAAAGTGTCTGGAAAAAAGTTCATCTGTACTGAATGTATCCAGACTTCCTCTCCTTGTCCTTGTTAAACACATTGGGGCTTAACAGCTACTTACATGGCATTCACATTGTATCAGATTTAGAGATGATTTAAAGACTGTGGGAGGAAGTGTGTAGGTGACACAAGGGTTGTGAGTGTCTGCAGCTTTTGGTATCAGTAGGGAGTCATGGAACTGACCCCCATGAATATGCAGGGGCACCTGTAAGTTGTTCCCACTCAGTTTTCAGGTAGTTCTTTGTTTCTTACAACCAAGGATTTTTCAGAATATATTCTTTAACCCTCTATAAGTATATTATTAGTTATATGCAATGATGAATTATGTGGACCATAAATTTTATATGCATATCTTTGTATACATGTAGGCATATAATCTATTTCATCAGTCATTGAAGTGGAATGTGAGGATTTATACACATTATATTACTCGATATTGCAAAACTTTATCAATTTTAAAAATAAATTATATTTAAGAATAACACTGCGGTATTCTCAGTCCCATATATTCCATATGGTATTTGAGAAACGGAGTCTGCGGAGTTCAATAAACTGAGAATTGCACAAGATCTGAAATTAACTCCTTGATTGATTACATTGTTGTGATGATGATTCATATCTTCAAACATGTTTAAGAAAATTCTGTAAAATCCAGACTCCTCCATGAGTCAATGCCATCTCTTATATGTACTCTACACAGAACATTTTTGAGAGCTGGTTTTCTAGCCATTGGTTTTATGTCATCCAGCCCGTGGTTCCCTTGTCGTCTTATACACCTTGGTAATCCCCTGGTCCATGGGATGCACTTAAGTGTGCAATCAATGTGATATGGATCTAACCAACCCTCAAATTAAAAGATATTTCCATCTGAACGTTCCATAGTACCATAACCTCATTGAAAATCAGGTTTAATAATTTATCTCTGCATTAAATCCTTTGTCCTTTCGTAGAGTATTTCCATCTTGTCTGTCAATCATAATCACCATTTTAAGACCCTTATTAAAATTCACAAAATATGACATTACAAATATAAAAATCACATTGCCATACTTTAATTTATATCTGAATTACTCTAAAGTTTGTGGAAGAAGAAAGATATATTTTTTCTTAGCTAACTCTTACTGTATAAAAATATATTTGGGGGAGAGTAGAATAGTGAATTCAAGATTTTTTTGCCATATTTAATCAGGAAACAAATAAATAAAATATTCATGCAATCTATTAAAAGTATACAGAAGCATGCAAACTGTTTGACCATAAATTTTTTAATACGGGAACTAATGTACAGTAAGTACTTTAGGTAACACTTTTTGGAGTTTGTTTTGAAATACACTGAATTTCTCATTTAGGAACACTAGATGCTGAGCAGGGCCAGATCGGTACAAACTGCACAAAGACAAGGTACATATTTGTGCCATGTTACTAAATGCTCTGATCTATTTTCATTTTATTGTTGGCTGTAACAAGCATTGAGTACAAAACGTTCTATTAAAAATTACTTTCAGAGACTCTTTTGGAGTCTTAGCAAATTTGCATACCACAAATACATATTGAAATATAATGTAAATATGCAGTAGGGTGAAGAAGGAATACAGATGTGCCACAATTATGATAACAACTACTCTTATGTTTAGTGCTTTGTACAATATTATCTGTAAGTTTTCTAAATGAAATGGTTCTCTTCTCTTCATTCTCCAAAGGGAAAATTCACAGAATGGTTGCTGGGCAGAACGATACAAAAGACAGTGGGAAGATGTAATTCAACTAATTATTTTCCATTATTTCTATTAAATCAAGGTACTTAGTGAAACTTATTTTTTATGTTTACATGTGGCATAGTACAAATACTGGTTCTTTGATTTTTCTTCTTTTTATTTTTGACTCTATAGACATGGAAGAATCTGCTTATTCAACTGTTTCATTTTGCAAAAATCTAGTATTGATCGTTAAGATTTATATCTACTTTTGGATTGTAATTTTTTAAAATTCACTCAAAGCTTATTTAAAAAGTTAAGTATTAAATACCTATAAATATCCCAGGGACTGTATTAAAGATGGGAGTACAGTCACAAAGAAGACCATTCTCTACTTTGAAAGTGTTTGTAACATGCTGAGAGAGACCTGTTAACAGAGAAGTTGTGTTAATGGATGGTCCATGCTTTATATAAATATATGACCATTAGAGATGATCCAAGAGATCCTGCAGGTAGGAGATAATGTTTATTTCATCTTAAAGGACGATTCCTGTGCCAAACAGGCAGAGCATATGCAAAGGCACTGAGCTGTGAAAGATACATTTGGGGGCATGTTACATTTTAATGGAGAAACCATTGGTGCAATTTCTTTAAGTACATAAACTAAAAATAAAGAACTATTTGTGTTACTAAAGTATTATTTTCATTTGTGTGCTTAATGTGTTATATTATTTATGATTAGTATTGCTTTAAAATTAAACATGTTTTCTTGTAGTAATTGCAATCAGAGAATAGAAGTCCTACCAATTGTCAAAAAATGACCTTTCTCAAAGTAAGCTGTTAGTAATATTCTCTTGAAAATGTATGTGAAAGTATGATAATGCATATAAAATGTGTCAGGGGTTGGGGACTGGATTCAAGGGGTATAGGAAAACAGAATAGTTGTTAAGGTTTAGATACTAGGTATCTCCAAAAAGCTCATGTGTGAGACAATGAAAGAAATTTTACAGGTGAAATGACTGAGTTATGAAAGTCATAACCTAAACAGTGCATTGATCCCCTGAGAGAGATTAACTGGGTGGTAATTATAAGCAGGTGGGCTGTGGCTGGAGGAAGTAGGTCATTAGGGACATTCTTTGGGGGTATGTATTTTATCTCTGGAAGGTTCAGATTTCTTTCTCTTTGTTTCCTGGTGCCATGCCCCGAGAAGCTTTCCTACACCACATTCTTCCACCATAATGTCTTGCCCCACCTGAAACACCAAAGAATGAAGTCAGAAGTATATAGACTGGGAGTTCTGAAATAATGCGCCCATGTAAACTTTTCCACTTCTGCTTATTCATGTCAGGCCTTTTGTCACATCAGAGGAAAAGCTAACTAAAACACCAGTTCTCACAACTGGGTTATGATGCAAGAAATACTGTGGGCCTGTAGCTACCTCTGTGTCCCTTTTTTTTTTTAAAAAAAAAAAAAAAAAAGAAAACAGCTACAGTGAGACAACCACACCATTCTAGGATTCTAGGCTGACTAGTCATTGGAAAGTGTTTGCTAAAGTTTAACTGGCATTGGTTTAAGACCTGGACAAGAGTGCCTTCAATGAAGGTAGAGGAATGAGTTCTAAGAATAGAACTAGAAAACTAGCAAAACAGAATATTCCTATCATCAAGCTTGTCTGTCTGTCTTTCTTTCTTTCTTTCTTTTTTTAATTTTATGGATTTCTGTCAAGTACCATTGTTCATGTTGTTTCTCTTTTTCAGAATGTTCATATAAAACACTCTTCATCTTTCAAAATCAGAAGATGAATGGATAGGGAAACTTTGGTATATATACACAATGGAATATTACTCAGCACTAAAAAGATTAAAATCATGGCATTTGCAGATAAATGGATAAAGTTGGAGAATATAATGCTAAGTGAAGCAAGCCAATCCCCCAAATGAAAAGTCAATGTTTTATTTGATATGAGGATGCTGACTTATAATGGCAATGTGGGGGAGAGCATGGGAGGAATGGAGGAACTTTAGATAGGGATAAGGGGAAGGAGAAAAAAGGAGGGGGAAGGGGTAGGAATGATGGTGGAATGAGTTAGACATTATTACCCTAAGTACATGTATGAAGACATGAATAGTGTGAAAATACTTTGTGCACATTGACTTGAAAAATTGTGCTCTATATGTGTAATATGAAATAAAATTATACCATCATGTGTATGTCTCCTGCTAAGATGAGTCTCCTGGAGGCAGCAAATTGTCCTTTTGTTAATCCAATCTTCTAGCCTGTGTCTTTTGATTAGTGAGTTTAGGCCATTAACATTAATATTATTGAGATATGATTTGTATTCCCCGCCATATTTGCTTCTTTTTGTTATTTAACTTGACTTGGTTTCTCCTTTGATTAGTTTTTCCTTTAGTGTAATACCTCCCTCTGATGATTTTCATTGTTGTTTTTTATTTCCTGTTCATGGAATAATTTGCCAAGGATGTTCTGTAGTGCAGGTTTTTTAGCTGTAAATTCTTTCAACTTTTGTTTATTATGGAGGTTTATGATTCATCATCAAATCTAAAGCTTAATTTTGCTGAATACAAGATTCTTGTTTGGCATCAATTTTTTTTCAAAGCTTGATATATGGTGTTACAGGATATTCTAGCTTTCAGGGTCTGGGTTAAAAAATCTGCACATAACCTAATTGGTTTCCCTGTATATGTAATCTGATTCCTTTTCTTGTGGCTTTTAATATTCTCTCCTTATTCTGTATGTTAGGCATTTTCATCATATGGTGCCTTGGTATGGATCTGTTGTGATTTTGTACATTTGGTGTCCTGTAAGTTACTTGAATTTGGTTTTCCAATTTATTTTTCATGTTTCTAAAATTTTCTGATATTATTTCATTGAGTAGTTTGTTTATTTCTTTGGTTTGAAACTCTATGACTTCCTCTATACCAATAACTCTTAAATTTGGTCTTTTTATGCTATCCCATATTTCTTGAATGTTCTTCTCATGGTTTCTTACCATTTTCACTGTGTGGTCTGAATTCTTTTCAAGATTATATACTTTGTCATCATTGTCTGAAGTCTTGTGTTCCAAGTGGTCTAATCTGTTGGTGATGGTTTCAATTGAACTTTTAATTTGGTTTATTATTTTGTTCATTTCAAGGATTTCTGTTTGTTTGTTGTTTTTTTTCCCAGAGCCTCTCTCTCCCTATTGAAATAAACTTTTCATTCTGTATTTGTTTATATCATCCTTCAATTCACAGAACATTTTAATTTTGTACATCCCAAACTACTTCTCTGTAATTTCCCCTGCTGTGCTGGCCATGGATTCTAATAATTGATTTGTTTAGGGAACTTTCCTCCCTTGTCTTTTCATATTGCTTGTGTGTCTTCTCTTCTAGCACTGTGGGTCCAAGCATTACCAGTTTTTACTCTATAGACATATAGTGCCCTTGTATGATTCCAATAACTCTCCTTTGAGGAGAACCATGTTAACTGATCCCAATATAAATAATATACACCTTAAAAGCAAATCTTTTCTTATTACTTACAGTTTAGTTACAGTGTTCAGAAATGCTGAATTCAATTATTATCTACAATGTAATCGGTAGGTTTGTAAAAGATTTTACAGTTTCTGATGGTGGACGAAGAACAGGGGCAAGGTGTAGGATGATATGCTGAGGAGGTAGGGGGTGAGCATATAGAGTTATTATATCTTAGGAAGTATGAAAGAGAAATGTAAAGAAGAAGGTTAGTAGCAGGAGAATAAGGAGGAAGTAATTTTGGGTAGACAAGAAATTGGGAAGACAGTAGAGTACATAAAACAAACACATGTATATATTAAGAAAAAGAAAAATGTTAAAATAGTAAAGATTGGAAAGAAGAAAAAGAATATACAAAACAATTGTAATATACTATTCAGACATCCTAGTCTTCAAAATCTAATTCATACAAAGTCCTTGGTTTCACATATTTTGGGGATGTCAGGGAGGGAGAATAAAGAAGGAGAAGAAAAAAATCTCAAAGGAAGAAACAAGGATATTTTTTGGTTGGAGATCAGTATCTTTCTTGCTTCCCTTCTCATCCAACAGGTGAGGTTGTCTATTGTTTGCTGGTATGTCCACCCTCTGGGTGGTGAAGGTAACCATGGTGTCACTGTGATAAGTTAGTGGCTGCTGAGAAGAGGGGGGATTTAGAAACTGAGTACCCAGCCAGCCGAAGTTCCAAACTGGGAGTTGCCCCTATTAAAGATGGTAATGAATGTGACCCAAGATGGAGGTGGCTGCTTTCAGTGATGGAGTGATAAGATTGGATGGGGGAGATGGCGATAGCATTGAACATGGAAGATGTGTTCAGAGACAGCTCTGTGGAGTGGAGTGTGTGGCTGTGGGCTGTTTTTAGAGCCCATGTGAAGTTCCCAAGTGCAAGCGGGCTACCATGTCTATGGGACTATCTCCATTTCTGCATAGTCCCAAGCCGGAGGTGATCAGGGGAGCCCCACGTTGGTAGATGGGGGTCCACATGGGGATGGCGGCCAGAGTTCCTGTGATGAGTAGCTACTTGGTATCCTGCATGGGTGCAATGTCCAGGATTTCTGGTTGGAGAGGTGGCCAAAATTTCTGCACTGCTGCTGATGCCAATGATCCCACTTGGGTACCTGGTAGTCCTGAGTAGGCAAGTAGTTGAGAGACCTACTCTGATGCTAGGCCTGGAGCCCTGAGGTGGCCAAGATTCTTGCATGGGAGCAGGAATATCGCTCACAGAGAAGCAGTATTCTCACAATGTGAGTCCCAGATCACAGGGTGACACAGAATGCTGCCTCTCTCTAGCCAGCCATTTTGGATTCTCAAAATTTGAATATTTTCTATGTTAAAACTTATCAGAGTGTATAATTCCTTAGTGTGTGGGATATACCTTTTTGAAAATGTCAGGTTTTGTATTCATAGATCTGACATTTCATTTTAAGTTTACTTAAAATCATAAGGGATTTTAGTAGGAAAAAAACAACTTGAAAGAGAGAGATAGAACATCTAAAATAAAATAAATATATATGTATTGTTCATCAATATAATTTCTTCCATCCAGTTATGTTCTTTGAAACAATTTTGTATGTTTGGGGACATTGCTTAGTTTTGTTACACTGAGTGAGGGGTCATGATTGACTGAACAATGCTCTCTCTAATTCTGAATCTGAGTAATTCATAGTCTTTCATCATAAAATCTCTTTATTTGAGGAGAACATTCATTTATTATAGGAGGACTAGAGTTTCCCTTTTGTTTGCTAAATATTCAGTAAGTTAATACCTTCCCCCCTCGTTTCCAATATTGACCTTCATTTGACCATTTTATTCTAGAATAACAAGCTTTGGCCCTCTTCCGTCATCTTAGCTATTATCCGTCACTGTCATATTGTCACCATTAGAGGTTGATGCTACATCCTGCACAGTGATTGATTATATTTAATAATGAGAACGGAGACAACTTGAAAGCTGTTTATAATCCTTGCTAAGTAAAAAAAAAAAATTCACAACGAAGGAAGGGCCCTTATCTTTTTTCCACAATATTTAGTGTTCTTGTAATCTGTATGACATCTTTGACTTTGGTTAAGATTTGCTTTATTATAATATGTTCTTCCAGACGTAATTGGCATATGCTATTACCTTAGGCCATAGCTTATAGACACGCCTTGTATGATTGACTTCCCCTTATTCAATTTCCCTGCCACCAACCATAGAAATCGGACTAAGAGGAACTTTTTCAGTTAAGATTTACTTGGATTCAAATTTATCCCATTGTTCTGATTCTGTGGAGGTTTAAAGTGGAAGACTTCACACATATATATGAAATTTCATTCTTACCCAGCATGTATCACATTTGAAAGGAGATTCCACAACAATGACCTCTTTATGGATTAAAAAGCCCATTAGTCTAACAGCTGTAATTACTCACTTTTATAACTAAGTTGATTAGATAATGCTGTAAAGGGCACATTGCTTTCTTGAGCTAATTAACAGCAATATTATTTCTATCAGGGTATATCCCCCTAAGATATATAAACAGGACACTATGTCTTTTACTTCACACTAATAATAACCATTTATCATAACATTATTAGAATACATTATATTATCATGTGAATAATGCTTTATTCTCTCTGTGATCATAAGAAAAATGTATTTACGTTATTAACTCTTTTACTATTATTAATAAGCACATTTCTTAATTTTGGAGAAACATTTCTGAATATTTTGTACTCAGATTTAATCAAGTGAGGGTTTGGGGGAAAACATCGTCCAGACACATTGCTACCTCAGATTCACATTTGGTCTGTTATAGTTGTGCATTATGCCCTTAAGTAAGTTACTTCAATTCTATGAAATTAGATAAAATTACATGAAAAAAGTATGTGTATATAGCATGAGAAAAGCCACCCATGAAGATATCATAATTTACATGGAGGTTTTAGTGACTTACACATTTTCTTCTAAAATGTTAGAAGAACATACCAAGGAGTAAAGATGACAGCGGTCTGTACCCCGTTGGAGGTTAGGGATTACATGGGTTGTGATCAGCTTTCAGGGCAGGACCCTTTTCTCACCATATTTATTTTTCCAGTTCTTATTATACTTCCTGCTCACAGTATATTTCTTCCTTTCACTTTATGATTTTTCTTTCTGGATCAATTTATGAAGGATAAATTCCTGGGTAGCATTACTTTATAATAATTTATACCCTATGTATGTTTTCAATTATGCTTAGTAATACAAACCACATTTTAAAAATATACACTAAAAGCTCATGCATAACTTCTCTGATTAGAAATAGTGGAGAAGCCAGATCATGCAACCTTTCTAAAACAGTGGGAATTATAAAAGATGCATAAAAAAGAATTTTGATGTTGCTAATATGTATCTCTATTGTTCTAAAAAAATGAATAAATTATTTTTCAAGAGTGTATGGTACTATTGGAAGTGTAGTTGGAAGTGTACTTTGGTACTACTGGAAGTGGTATTATTGGAAGTTAAAAAAACACACAAATCTATTTATATTAAAATCAGGGCATTAAATAAATATGATCAAATTGACTTATGAGGAAAAGTAACTTGAATTATTATATGTGGTGTTAAGTGTTTTCTCAAGACTGAACTTGGTAATGCTCTTAGCAAGACCTACTTTTTCTCAAGTCTATATTTATCATAAAGATCATAGGTAGCTTAAAAAATCAAAATTATTTTGTCATTATTTCCTGAAATTACAAAAAAATACTTATCCAGCTAATCTGTGTATGTGTCTAATGTATATAGAATATTCTCAAGTTATAAATAGTCATACCCTGGTCATATTTGAAGTAATTGCTTATAGTACTGGACCATAATGACTAATTCCAATAAATGTGGTACTTGGTGGGATGTAATGGAGTGAAGTGTTGTGGAATATGGAGGAGAAAGTCTCAAAACACAGTTCTACATATTAGGCAATGTCTCAGCCAGGTCAAAACCACTTTTTTTTTTTTTTATACAAAGAACTGATGATATCAAATTGATGTTCTCTTAAAGATTAAACTTTGGCTCAAGAACAAAAAAAAAAGTCTTCCATTTATTGAACAAAAAACATTTGCTCAATAAAAATCTTTCTCTTTAAAGCTCTTTTTTTTTTGCCAAAATAATAAAATAAAGTATCTTTAGGCATGCACATGTCTCTCTGTGTGTATGTGTCCACATGCACTGAATAATATGCATATGCATAAACCTGTCATTTCTCTTAAAGAATTTATATTAAGTGAATTATAAAACTGGCACAGTAAAAGGATGAACAATAACACAAAAGTATTGTTTTACTTTGAAAATATTTATATTATTTATTAGACATAAATCAATATCTAATATATAAAATGAAACATGCTGTCATTTGTAAATTTTGTAAATACATATAATTGGATGTGTTTGGAAAAATGTAAGTTATACTATTTACACATAAATTATTTAAATTATATTCTAACATTCATTCACTCAACAAGACATTTGATAATCATTTTCCTACTATAGACCTGTATGATAGATTGCAACACGACCTTGGAAGTTACTTATCTTCAAAAATAATGAAATTAAGCAATATAAGAAAATTACAAATTTTAATATTTATTATATCAGAAAGCATAATATTTAAATAAAATCTGTAATTTACCACACATTTCTGGCAAATTAAACTAAAATAAGGTAAAGAGAGAAAAGTTTTTCTCAATTTGCCAAAGTATTCCAATGAGCTAATGGCAACCTTAGTCAGACTTAGATTTTTATTATATGAATTAATGAGGCTACAGCTATTACAATGAATCTTTCATAAATCTACTGTAGACTTCAGGCTGCTTTGGCCATTGGATATCTTACATTTCATACTTTGGATTGTCTTCCATGATATTTTTTATTCTGTGTCTACTGCCTGGATGGAGTCAACAGTGACATTTATACTGGGCACCCTGTCCAGAGGAACATCCAATGGCCTCGTTATGCAGTTCTACTCTTTGGATCATTCTTCAGCTCTTTATTCCATATGTGGAGTCAACAACATGCTTCAAGGAGTTCTAGAAACCACTTGTATGGGTTCTTGTAAGCTGGGTGGCCATGAACCAGTTCCAGAATGGCCTGAAAAGCAGATCACTCCACTGGTTGTTGTGTATTTTTTCACCAGGATTGAAAGAACTTAGACTACCAAAGAGGTGTTATCATGCTGACTTGAAGTGACTTACAGTTTACATTAAAAGGGGCCATGAAAAATTAGTTGGCAAGATCCGGCACAGTGTAGGGGCAGCTCTGTATGAATTAATTAGTTTTCCTCTATGCTTGAACAAAAGATATAATAATATTCACACTTGCTAGCTTCTAAATGGGTTCCACTAATAGGTCTCCTCCTGTTCTGTTCTTTCTCTTCTTTATTGCAGTATTAGTTCTCTTAAAAACCTTTATTATAGTTTGTATTTGAGTTCTCAAAAGAGGGAGAAAATACATCTATGCACATTTTAAATGAGAAATTATCACTTTACCGTAAAAAGTTTTATAATTTTTGCTAAGAAATTTTTTGAGAAAATTTCTGTTATTTTCAACAAGAAGGATTATTTGAGTGTGCATAACAGTCTGGTTTAAAAATCTAAGAAATGCACAATTTTGTTGTGGCATTTTACTAACCTTAGCTGTACTCTCAGAGAAGATTTTAACTCTTTTGCATGAGGCACAGATTCCAACAGCTAGGCAATGGTCAGGAGTCAGAACCTGAAATATCTGAGGCTGTATATGGATAGGAAGAAACAAAGATGCTGTGGAAATATATGCAACGTCTCATATCATGCCTCTCTACACAGAGTGAAAGTGTGTAAAAACATTACTGGATGGTGAGCAAGAAGTCAGAGGTTTCTGGAGAGGAGTTGAGAAGCAAGAAAAGAGCAGAGAAACAAATATCATTTCTATGGGTGTGTACAGTATGTCTCCCAGCTAGATGGAGGATAGATGAATCTTTTCATGGATATTTTTAGGTGATTTCTGGGGCAGGGGACAGTTTGGGAGATCTATCCTATTAAATACCCCAGATTATCATATTCATCCTAAAAGAAATGTGTGAGCATGTATGTATGAATATATAAAAAGGTTACTTTACAAATCATTTCATTTCTTTGGTAACTCGATTTTTCTGTAATATGACTTGAGGAGGAATTGTGAATTACTAGAACAGGGACTAGAAGTTACCTGAAACTTGGAAAAAATGACCCCAACATGTAAGAATTTATTATTAAAGAGAAGCAACACAATAATTTAGGAAAACAAAATTATTAGGTCAAGATGGATTGTTTCAAGGCCAGCGATTTTTTGAATAGGGGAATATTGAAGCATGACAGAGATCAACAATAAAATTTAGGCAACGCGATTACAAATGGTACTAAGGGTTGATATTCATTAATTAAATCCATTCATTAAATTTTTGGGAGGCTGCATTGTACCAAATACTGTGTTAAGACTGATAACACAACTGTGATCAAGACACAGCAATGAGGTCCTTTCTGGAAAACCTTTATAGTAGTACTAATAGCTTTATAGTAGTACTAATAGCTGGGCCTCTGTAACTTTTTATGACCAAATATGCAAGTGATACACTTGAATTCCGTATGGTAATGTGTGTCCTAGATTTCTATCTGCACTGTTCAGATGCCACAGCATTAATGAGATGAGGAAATGTGACAAAATTTAAGCACACACTGTGGAGTGCTTGATCTTGGTTCATTGCTAATTCCATATTTGAACATTCATTTACTGAATAAAATTTATTTGTAAATCCAAAATCAATACTCACAACACATTCAAGGTCATTTTCTGACACATTAATTTGCAGAGTGTTGAAAAACTTGAGTCACCACAGACCCAGATTCTCAGCTGACAGCAAACACAGTGATGCTCTATCCTCTGAATTCAGATTTTATACTGTGAACCACATGATAAGACTCCAAGCACTGACCGAAATGCTCTCTATGTTTAGTCCTCCTAATCACAAGAAGACTGTGACGTACCTTACAGAGAAAGTAAGATGGGTTAGGCAAGCTTTCTCCAAGCATGAATTTCAATGCTAAAGAATCAAGAATATATATTAAACAAGTTAT
Organism: Marmota marmota marmota; assembly: GCF_001458135.2. Lineage (NCBI taxonomy): Eukaryota > Metazoa > Chordata > Mammalia > Rodentia > Sciuridae > Marmota > Marmota marmota. The sequence goes on along the minus strand of NW_026000240.1, from coordinate 19,815,580 downwards.
CTTTGCACAGAAGCACATATACAGCACATTTATGCATTGGTCACTTGGTGAATGGGCTGGAAGGAATCTAGCCCTGTATTTTCCCTAAGAGCAATGATTAGATATTTGCCAATTAGTGTTCCCTGTGCCTTTATACAACACAACTATGGCAAATAAGTATTTCTGCTATATTAAATTTTCTTATAAAGACCATGTAACTTATAAGCAAGAGCAATTGCATTTAATGTTAATCCATAAGCGCTGTTTTCTAAAATGTTGATGAAATTATTAACCATTGCTCACACTGGCAAATTCTCTGCCCTTTAGCTAGGGCAGAACTGCATGATTTTATTTGAATCCCTGTCTTCTTCTCTTGTGCGATATATTGACACTTTTTTTTGAAAAAATTACTCTCTGATTTACTTTCTTCATTGCCCATGTCCCATCCTGCTGTGATTTCTTTCTGATATTGGAAGTAATTTACTTACTGCAGAGACTTCAGAATTTCTCTTTAGGCAACGGCTCTTTGTTCATTTATTAAAGG
>NW_026000240.1:19797557-19810057 GCF_001458135.2 Marmota marmota marmota | reverse complement strand
GTTATCTATAGCCACACCGGAACTTTTGTTCCTTCTGACTATATCTTACTATCTATGATTAACCTATTCCTAGGTCCCCCTCAGACATTTTCTTCTTCATTAACCTTTAATGTTGTTGGTAGAAGACAAATTGATTTGACAAAGAGTTTTATAATCTTTTGAGTTACTTCCCATCTTTGTTGTAATCATACTTTAAATGTAAAGATTGATTTCAAGTGTACTTAAAGATAAATGTTATTTATATCATCAGGATAATTTGAAATTCACTTTAGAATATACTTTTCTGTAATTGTAATTTAATTAAATATCAGAGAAAACATTAATTTATTTTAAATTGTTATTTAATCAGGAATAATTTATTAACAAACTTATTAATTATACATGTAAGTGTAAAAATCACAAATCAAGGATTTTTTCCCAACTCAACACACTTATATGACTGAAATACTGATGAAGAAATAGAACATTATTTTCATCTCAGAAGCTTCCATTGTGTTGTTCTAAGTCCCTATTCTCCCCAAATTAAACTTTACATTAACTTCTCACTCCATGGATTTGCCTAGGAATTTTCATATTTTATATGCCTGAAATTGAATGCCTGTTTTTTTTTTTCTTTTACATATTATCTTCAGGAGACATGTGTATGTTTTTTCCTTACAGAACATGAAAATGAAAACTGTATCCCACCATAGACTATTATAAGTTATCTCTTCTTTTGGGCAATATTTTGGTAAGATTCAATATTTTATAAATATGATAATGCTACAATGCACATATTATTGTTGGTGGGTATATATTTCAGTTCTATCAAGTATATAAAAGAGCACACCAAGTTACGTAAAAAATTAACTTTAGCAGATATTACCAAATGGTTTTCAAAGTACTCTTACTTTTGCATTTACTATCTGCATCCTCCTTAGTACTGTAGTACAGAGATGCCACATACAGTCTTCTGTCCATATCAGAAAATGTGTGCAATCATCATACTAGAAGATTAGAATGGACGCCGAAAATCCTAGCTTCACAGCTATTGTGTTTATTGAGTCTCTTAATGACATCAAGAGGTGACATAAGTGTCTGACTTACAAAGTTTTGGTTTGTGTAAATACTCACTATGGTGTTTGCACAATGAAAAACTTGCCTAATGGCACATTTTACCAGAGCAGCCTCTGTCATTAAGCAGTGCATGACTCTGTCTGAATGTTCTGCTTTTACCTCACACCTGTTTTTCAGGCCTTCTTGTGAGTATGTGTTGTGATAAAGCTAATTTGCATTGTTTAAAAGACTAAAAGAAAAATCACTTTTTTTATATGTGGATTTGCTATATGGGATTTTTCTTTTCTGAACTACCTCTTCACATCTTTTGTTCATTTTCTTCTTTAAAAAAAATTGAACTACTATATATGTAAATTATCTCACTCTATATTTAGAAGGTTTCTTTTTTAAGAGTGTATTCTGTGGGAAAGAAACTGATTTTAGTGGCATAGTGAATTATTTTTTCTTGGGATGAACAAATTTTGTCTTCTGATTAAGAAATATTTGCCTCACGAACTGCATGAAATCATTTTCTTAAATTGTCTTATAAATTATTCCATTGCTTTTTACATTTACATTGACAGTTCGCCTGAAATTAACATTTGTAACTATCCAATTGAGCTAGCATAATTTCGTTAATATGTTATCTTTCCCCTTTCACTCTATTCTCAATTGTAATGTAAATTTTAGTGACTATAAATGGGTGGTTCTATTTCTTGACTGTTAAATACAATGGCTTGGTTTTCTATGATTATATCAATTCTCTCTTAAATACATCTTTATTTTATTTGATGCTGAGGATTGAACCCAGCGCCCCGCGCATGCCAGGTGAGCGCGTTACCACTTGAGCCACATCCCGAGCCCCAAACTTTATGTATATATATTTTTAACCATACGATTTATTTTTTTTTAGTCATACATGAGAGCAGAATGTATTTTGACATATAATACATACATGGAATGTACATACATAGACAAACTTTATATCTTAATCTTAGTTTGTGATAAAGTGAATTTTGTTAGTTTCTACAAAGCTTAGAATATTGTTGTGCTTTTTAAATAAGTGTATTTTCTTATTATTTTATGACTACAATATTTTATAGATTTAAATCTAAGCAAGTCTATATACAATATAACCCAATGTGTTTTGCCATGAAGAAATAGATGATTACTAACTTGTTATTGCCAGTTAAATGACTAAATCCGCAATTCCATACTAATAACATTGATCAATGCAATTTATAAAACACTGTCTATAAATCTTATCAGAATGTTGTAGCAAATGTTGTGCTTCTAGGTGAGGTTTAGAATTAGGAGCCAAATTAAAAAAAATAAGCCAATTTTTATCATTTCCAGATTTTTAAAAGAGTATCTGGGTGTTCTATATCAAAGGATTGGGAAAGATGACAGAGACAAGGGGATTCTGTACAAAAGACACAGAGAGTGTAAAAAAAAGGAGAAGAATAAATTATGAGACCATTTGGTGCTAATATAATTCATAAAAAGATGGGATGGAAATGTTAACTACCATGATTTCACCATTGCCTATTATTTACATGCCTCAGAATGTCACAGGGTATTCCCTAAATATGTTTAATTAAAATAATAATACTAAAATTATTAAAAAGAAATCTAAAAATAAAAATACAAAAAGATCTCCTTAAATAAAAAAAAATAAAACATGGTGTTTATGCAAAAGCAAAAAAAAAATTAAATAGAGTATTTGGAAGCTGAGTGATCCAGATGTAGAATTCAGTATAATAAAAGTGACTATAATAATCACTTTGACTAGGTATATAATAACTGCATAATATCAAAACAACATGTTGTATACCTTAAATATACATATAGTAAAATGCAAACAAAAATAAGAATAAAGCTTAAAAGATGTTTTTGAAAAGACAAAGTATCTGAAACTTTAAAAATTGGGGGAAAGGGGAAATGGAAACCTATTTGTGTCAAATGGAAGCTTACTTGTGTGAAATGGACCATGTAAAGCAGGGTCTGGGGAAATTGTTCCCATGCTTCAATGGTAGATTTAAGAAAATCTTCTCACTTTCTCAAGATTTTAGGAAAAATAAAAGGAAACAACAGCAAAACATAACAGAAAAATAGTTCACTTATCTTTCTGATCTCTCATAGAAAGAACAAGCATAAACAGCTTGTCACCCAGAAGGTAAGCCCCTCGTGCACCACGTTCTGATATTAGGAGTTGGATCTTTCCATGGAACACAGCCCGAGGGCAGCTCAGGTAGATCCTGCCTCTGGATTGTGGTCTCTAGGGAAACCTCCAAATTGGAATAACCTTGAATTATTTGACAGAGAAAAGTGATGGGGTGACAAGTTTTGAAATTTAAAAAGGGTTGGCAAGGATGAACTTTTTTTTCCCCATAGTCAGATATATTATTGTAGAAATTATTTTTAAAACCATGATCTGTGACCCTATTGAAGTCATACTCTTTAGCCACGTCAACATGTCGATTTGATACATATTATCTCATTATTTTGTTTTTACTTCATCTGAAGAATAAACTGTGGAATGTTCTAGAATGGAGCTGTGTTTCAAAAGAGACTTAGCAATGCGCTGTAGCCTCAAAAAAAATTGAGGTGGGTGGAAATCAATGATTCAAAAAACTGTTAAACAGATTACAATAAAAGCACATGCTAAAACAAACTCTCTGCCACCTGTGAAGATATTTACTAATCATGTTTCTTAGCTAGCACAGAGCATTGCAAACAGTCTGTTCTGTTACATTGAGTAAATTTTAGCTCACTGATCTTCTAGGGCCTTCACCCACATCTTAAAAGATTTCCAAAGGCAGATCTTCAGCCTCTTGGCGACATGCTAGGTTTTATGACTTATGGAATTGGCATCTCAGAACCACCTTCACCAGTGGCAGGACACATGACATTTTAAGAATCAAGCCCAGTGTCATCCTCAAGGGCTGATCCTGGCTCATTGGAATTTTATATTGTGATTATCCATGTGTGGAAGATGTGTCAAAATATTTTTGCCATTCTGTGGATACAGAGTACATTTAAATTTATCAAAGAAATTTATCTGCAGTATTTATCACACTGGTTGATGGAACATTATTCTCCCCAACAGAAATCTATTTTTGAAATTCTCTAAATTCTATTCTGTAATCCTGGATTATTGATAAAATTCACAAAGAAAACCCTAAGAGAAGCAAGTTCTAACTTGCAGACTTTATTAATGATGAATGGTCCCATAAAAATTGTGCATTCTTTATTAGCATGCTATCAGAGAAGGGTTATATTTTAACCAAAATAACACTCACAAATACCACACTTTATTTAATAAAGTATGTTAAGGGTAGTTGTAAATATTGTAAAAACTTGTTAGTGTAAAACAATCATGGTAACAACAATATACATATTGCTTAATAGGAAAGGACAAGAAGTGTGAAGATTAATGGATTGAGTAAGTTGTTCAAAACTGCAATTAATTATCAAATTGAAGCTCTATTTTGCATCTTAAAGATTTATTTATAGCTAAAAGAGCATCATTAAACTCCCAGAACTTCTTTAGACAGTAAATTTATCCTGGGGTAATGGAAGAACACTCTCTTTTTAAATTATTTTATGACAAAAATGGGAGACAAATAGAAAGTTCTGTTCTACTTATATTTCATGTTGACTCAACCCCTAAAATTAAGGAAGAATTAGACCCAAAGTTTCTTTTTTTTTTTCCTGAGTATTCTCTTTCCCAATTATGGCCCCTTGCAACTACCACCATCTGCATTGTCTTTAAAATTTTCTCAATGTAAAAATAAAGCCAACAGGCAAAATTCAATTTTTAGAAGACATAGACTCATTCCTCTCCAATCAGCACCCTGAGGGTTCCATCTGCAGTGCTGGAAATCCAGGGACTGCATTTTCCAATTCTGTTTATACAGCAACTTCCACCAACAAAGGGATGCTCATGGGCCATCTCTTAGGTCAGGATTAAATGTAAAAAAAAAAAAACAAACAAACAAAAAAAAAACTTACTCTATTCTGTCAGGTAAGGTCACTAATGGTACTTATTGTATGAAAGAAATAATGTGTTCCATGGGCAATTAGAGGGACTTTTTCAACCTTTCTATACAATTTAGCATTATGTATGTATAAAAGGTATTACCCAAAAGCTCACAAGAAAATATTTAGAGGTGAAATAATTCAATTGAGAATTAAAACTAATCAGTGTACTAACCCATTTGATGGATTGATAATTTTAAAGGGTAATAACTGTGAGCAGGTGGGGTGCAGCTAGAGGAAATAAGTCTCTTGGGACTTGCCCTTTAAGATTATATCTTGTCCCGGGCTCTTCCTTCTCTTTCTCTCTCTGCTTCTTGGCTATAGTGAGCTGAACAGTTTTTCTCCACCATGCCTTTTTCCATGATGTTCCACTTCACCTTGGTCAAGAGTGATGGAGTTGCCTCAACAGGACTGAAGCTCTGAAATTGTGGTCTCAAAATAAATTTTTCCTGTAAGTTGTTTTGTTCAGGTATTTTGGACACAGCAATGAATGAAATCTGACTAAAATAAAAGGTTGGTACCAAGAAATACTGTTGCTCCTCTGGCTAACTTGATCATGATGTTCAGAACCTTTGGAAATGTAAGCTGGAAGAGTTTGGGAAGAGTTGGAGATGTAGTTTGGAGAATTCATAGAAAGCTGTAAGCAGATCTTAATGGGTGATTCTAGTGGGATCTCAGAAGACCAGAATGCCAATAGGAAAATGTAAATAGTAAAGACTGTGCTCATGAGAATTCAGAGAGGATTGAAGACACCATTGGAAAATGGAGTAGAGGCTATTAATATTATGTTTTGGCAAAGAATTTGTCTACATTTTTTTCCATGATCTGAGACTTTATGTGAATATGAATTTAAAAGTGATAGACTGACTAATCTGGCAGAGGTCCTTTCAAGAAAACATCACATTTAGGCGATGGCATGGATATTGCTGGCATGTTTTACCCAGGTTTATTAGGATAATTAGGATTTTTAAAAAGTACTTTGTATAGAGATAATAGTAAATATGTCCTGAGGGCATCTTGGGAACATATACATATTAGGCTCAAAAGTATAAAACATAATTTTAAAAGACCTTGGGAGCACCAATGTCCCTAGATAGCTGTGTCCTCTGGATTTATTTCATCATGTTCTACCACTCACAGACAGAGGTTGCTGCAGCTGTGGTCCAATATGTCCTGGATACTCAACCTGGCAGCAAAAGTTAGTCTCATTCATGTGGTGGCTGATTGTGCAAGAATACAGGATTCAGGAGTTATGGGGTCATGCAAGTCTCCACTGATATTTCAAACAAAAGCCTATCAGTCTAGGGAAAGTTTAGCATGGTCAGAATCCCTTTGGACTTCCTCTGAGAAGGTGATATGTGAAACTGTGTGATGGAAGTCAAAACTGCAGTAAGACCCCCAAGATTCAGAGATGTCATAATCTAAAATATCTACCAAGGCAGAGCCAGCGTAAAAAAGAAGCCATGAGTACTACAACATGCAAGGGCCTAGGGGCTGGAAAATTCCCGCCATTTCAAGCTCACATCTTGTTGCCATGTGTCCCAGATACTGCATGTGAAGCTACAGACCATTTTTTTCCCTCCCCCAGTCAAGCTTAGGTCTAGCTTTGATTTCATTCCTTCTTTCTTTGCCCTTATTTCTTCACCTTAGAATGGGAATTCTTACATGGTGTCATTGCACATTTGATATATGTAACTTGTATATGATTTTTGTAAGGATTCAGACAAGAGCTTGCCTTGAGTCTCAGAAAATATTTTGATCTTGGGCTTTGGGGCAGAACTGGAGCAGATAACACTATAGGAACTCTTGGAGATGGACTAAATGCATTTGCATTATGAGATGGATATGAAATTTGGTATGCTGGGGGTTGGATTGTTACTGTTTGGATATGATGTGTCCTCCTAAGTTTCATGAGACAATGTTTGGAGGTGAATTTATATCATGAGAGGTGAAACATAGTCAGTGGATTAATCCAATTGATGAATTAGTAATTTGAAAAGACTATTCCACTATATGTTATCTGTAGGCACAGATGGCTGTGAATTATGTAAAGGATATGGGTATGGCTGGAAGAAGTGGGTCATTGGAGGTATACCCTTAGGGATTATATCTTATTCCCCTGGCTTCTGTTTCTTTATTTCAGCTTCCTGAGTTATTTACCTCTGCCAGGCCCTTCTGCCATGATGCTCTGCCTTACCTCAGGTCCAGAGCAATGAATGCAGACAACCATACACTATATCTCTATAACAGTGACCTCAAAATGTACTTGTTCTCCTTTAAGTTTTTCTGGTCAGGTGTTTTGGTCAGAGTGATGAATGCTAATTCATTTATAACCTAATTACTTTTGTGATTCAGAATGAAAATTCTCGCTGAAAAAATAACAAGAAATTCAATAATTACAATAAAAAACAAAGACAAATAAGAAAAAAAGAAGAAACCTTTAAACATGAAAATATCTGAACAAATTATATGAAGATTGTTCTTAAGAGTCTCTTTATGATCGTTAATTAATTAAATGCAGATGTTACATGTCATAGCTGTAGAAATTTTGATTTTTTTTTATACTCAGTGAAAAATTACAGGAATTTTTTATGATATGTAAAATAACATATATTTAAATGATACTAGGAGTCAGAAGTCATATTAACTAGATTATCTTCATGTGACCTTTTATTCCTATATTATCTCACTCTATGCTTTTTGATCGATTAAATTCAAAATAACTTAAAGTATAAATATGAGTATTCTCACTTTAGATATCAGGATCATGACCCTTAATGAACGCATTTAATATACTCTGTTACATCATTTTCCAAAATGTATCCTTTACATAATTCAAAATATTGATATAAATTCACTTTTAACTGAGAGCATGCAAAATTATACACTTAAGAATTATGTTAATGTGATTCATATCATTATTGTAGTTCAAATCCAATAGCTGGATTTGCGTTGAATTTATAAGTTAACGACATCAATTTACAGGAAATAACATCTCAGCATGCCAATTTCTACAGGCAAATTTATTTTTCCTTTAAGAGAAATAGCTCTTATAGTTTGTCCTCCAGAAAAGGTGGGACCTGCTGTGTTGACCTTTTCCTGGTATTATGTAACTTTGCGGAAAATTCATAGGTAACTCAGGAACTTATTCACAATATAGAGGGCCAAATATATGACAAGTAGTCTTATAAGTTTAATATCAATAATGTACAATATTTATAATGCCCTTATAAACTTTCAAACACTTTGGTATCTATTAATGGTTGCATCAGTATAATCATATAGAAAATTACTCATTATTCCTGGTTAACTTTAATTTCTCATTTTCAAATATAGTATAAAAAGTAATGTTTTTTTGCAACATCCATGTAAGGGAGATAGAAATTTTAGAATATGTTTATTTAATTCACTTTATGTACAATGTTTCAGATAAAATGGAGTAGTGAACATGGAACTCCGCAAAAAATTTATTTTTAAGCAAGCATCCATTTCTTTTCCTATCAAGACAAATTTGAGTTATCAAATATTTTTTCTCATAAACATAATAGAATTTTGGGAATTATATAAGCAAAGTTATTTTTTGAAGAATAAAATTCAACATTCTAGAATTTTAGTGATAAAACTTTGTCCCAGCTAAGATTTAATAACAAACTTATTTTTTCAACAAATATATGTAACTTTCTGGTTAAAGCTGAATTGATTACCTAATTAGCCTATTGATGCCTAGGAAAGAAAGTTCAAAAACTTATGAAGCTTATAGATTCTGATTGCTGCTTCTCTTGAAGGGAATATGTGCATTTCCTTTGTGTGTTATTTTACTTATCTAGGTTTTCAGTGAGAGAAAGTAGACAAGGAAAGAATAACAACTTGAAGGTGTTTTTAGCACATAACTCATCTGCCCACATAAGGAAAAGGACATCAATGGACACAGGATGTCTATACATTCAATTAGATTGAAGTTCAATAGCCATAAGAGAAATTAGAAAATCAAATCACACAAAAGTTAAAGGAATTTTGATGCTAACAAGAACTGAAAAAGCTTTTGAGGTTAAAGTAATGACAATGACATACCAGATAACACTCTAACTGTGTCATTAAAATGTGGGTAGAGGAATCATGAATTATAAAACACCTATATAACTACAGTTTGATCCCCACATTATCTGAGTGATCCTTTTAAAAGGAATTTGAACCCACTCACTGTCGATTGTTTTCTCCACCTGGAAGGCTCTTACATTGGTCAGATAAATCCAGAATTCAATTCTTTATTTCAGTCAACACCCAATTTGGAATATAGGCACGACTCCAGATAAAAGAAGCAAGGAGAGATTCAATTTAAACCAGTGGTTACGGAAGAGATGAAAGGACAAGGAGAGCAAACACAGGGTATGACGCTACCCAAAGAATAAAATTTGATGCCACCTGTGATAGACACACCAATGACCCCAAGCTCGTAAGGATGTCTGTGTCCCAATTTCTAGAATCTGTGATGTTGTGAAAATGTTGCTAGAGGGGATCAGGTTGGAACATAGAATTAAAACTGCTAATCAGATAACTTCAAAATAAGGAGAATATTCTGGATTATCCCAGTGGGAAAAAAAATGCACTTACAGTGGTCTGTTGTTAAGTGACTCAGACCCAAGAAATAGATCTGTGATCCTTGTACATGGATTGAGATGCCAGATGGTGAGGATGGCCAGCCCCCAGCTTCAGCTTTAGAACCTAGCCAGTTCCATTTAGCCCCATGAGCCACTTCCATGGGCGTTTTTTATATGCAGGCCAGACACAGAAGGCACATAGCCAACAGGTTACCTCGGTGGGTACATGCTCACAAGGAAATTTTGTGACCTTGAGAATACACTGAACCAAGGTGTTCATGACCTTGGCTACTTGCTAAAAACATAGCCCACTAGAAGCCTCTTTGAGGGAGCCTAACTGTAGCCATCTCAGGCCTGCCCTACAGTGGTCTTTGTGAATGGAAAATGGAGATAAAAGAGATAGAGTTGAGAGATGTGCAGATGGCTACCCTGCTGCTTTGAAGAGGAGGAAGAAAACAGGGGTCAGGAAACACTGCAGCCCCTCACAGCTGTCAAGGGTTCATTTCTGCCCTCCAGCCCGCAAAGGAACCAAAGCTGCTGACACCTAACTTTCAGCTTTCTGTGACCTATGTTGGACTTTTGACCTTCAGAAGTATAAAAATGAATTTGTGTTGGTTTAAGCTACCCCATTTGTGGTCATTTGTTACAGTAACAACAGGAAAGTCACACCACCATAAATCCTTAACCCAACATGTCCATCTGAGCTGGTGGTTGCCCTCACACATAAGTCAGTAAGTGAAGGCCTGTAAGTTTTTATTTATGATAGTTTTGATTACTTACTATCAGTGGTTTCACCTTCACTGAGCTTTCACATTTACTTTTATGTTTTTAACTTCCATTCATATGTTTATGCTTTTTAATCTATTATTTTACCTCTGAATGCTCTTGTATGTGTCTAACCTGGAAATCAAATTTTCTTCTAGACATATTTTAGTGGATATTCACTGCTAAGATAGTCTCCCTGTGCTCAATGGAAGCTATTATTTTCCAAAAGATGCTCTTGCATTTCATCTTCTTTCTCCTTGGTATTCCTTAAATCAGCCTGATACCTATGAATCCCTTATTTTAGAGAAAGGTCCACTATCACTTGGAATTTTAAAATCAAAAGTCAGAATCATGTTCAAACATGTACCAGTCATAACCTCCTGGGTACCTTCCGTGCTAAGTGCTTCTTGACTTTCCCCTCTTCGCCATCTGAGGTGTGCTCACATTCACTGTCCTATCTCTTTCCACCAATTCCCCCAGCCTGAACTAGTGCCTCCCCTTCTGATAATGTCTCCCACTTGCAATAAATAGTACTCATTCTTTCCTGCCTTCATCATTTGAAGGGATTTCTCTTTTGACACTTTGATAAAATCTCACATTGTAAGTTCTTCCTTCAAAACCTAGGATCCAAAGACATACTTCCTAGTTTTCTTTGCACGTGATATATCCACAACCTGTGATCTAGATTCTAGCAGTCCGACCCATAGGCAGGACTTAAGGTCTGAAATGAGCTGCGAGGTTTCTGTTTCACTCCGACAGGTTGTGGCATGAGTGACACACCTTTCAAATGTCTGGCCACGCTGTTGTAAACTTTAGGGTTGACTGGTACCATCAGAAGAGGCTCCTTTGAGCCTAGTCGTGGTGTAGTTCTGAGTATTTCTTCAGCAAAGTTAATCTGAAGTGTGTTTTTCTATATATTCCAATGATGTTATGAGCTGATATCCTTTAGCAAATTCATCTACCAGCTAATGACCAGAAATATACAAAATTATGTTTATTTTGTTGACTATAATTGAAATGATATTTCAATAGTGGAAATTTACTTGTACTGAATTTCTTGAACAACTCACAACAGGATGAATTCGTGGCTCCTTCAGTTTATATGCATGCTCCTGCCTTGGTTTCCTTTCTTATTGGGTGTCTGTTTCAAACTCCATGACTCTTGCTCTTTATTTCCACCTAAAAAAATTCCACATCACAATACACCATACCAATTACTAAAGCTCATGTTGGTCTTCCGAAACTCAAATCAAGCATGATCTTGGCCAGACAATCTTCAGAGTATCTTCCTAACTCTATTGGTTTGGCAAGGTGCCATTCCTCTGTGTCCTCACCCATCGCTGCATACAATTCTATCACAATACTCTCTTCATCACATAGAATTATTTGTGATAATGTGTCTCTTCTAGTGCTTTGTGAGTCCTTTTCATAGACAGAAAATATCCATTTCAATTAAATCTATGTATTCCAGACAGCTACCTGCATCTGTTGTTTGGTACATGTTTCAGTGATACTTTTTTGAGTATGATCATAGCTCTCTGAGATAGGAATAACACTTCAAACTAAGAGAGAGGTGAGTATAGGGAATAAATTTCTTCTTTCCCAAGGCATAGGGATCAAGAGACATTTACTTCTTTCAGCATGCTGTATAGTAATTTCTGCAAACAAATATGTTGAGGAAATATTTTAGAGTGTATGTTTTATATTACATTCATTGCCATATTAAAGAGTCTGTGAAACCATGCAGTATCAAAAACATATATAACTTTTTGTATTTTTTTTAGTTTTGAGCCTATTTAGGCTTGCAAAAAAAACGCAAGTTGAATGATAATATACAGGTGGAAACAGAGCCAGCAGTGTCTCTCTCTGTTATTTCATCTGTCATTTTCAACACCAGGGATATGGGAGTCTGTTTTATTATTCCATTCCATTATGCTTTTTTCCAGTGCTCAGAAAACTACACTTTAAATGTTTGTATAGGATAAAAGAGCATAGTGCTGTTAGAGCTAATCAAAATCAATGATGGCATTGCTAAGCCTGAGCAAAAAAAAAAAAAAAAAA
>NW_026000240.1:19760317-19797536 GCF_001458135.2 Marmota marmota marmota | reverse complement strand
AAATATATATATATATATATATATATATATATATATATATATATATATTTGACAGTAAACCTCTTTCTTTAATCTATTCATTTCAAATTGATCTCTCAAAATTGACCTATACAGCTGTCAACAATCCTCACTTTAATACTGCTTTGACTCAATGTCAAACAAATCAAACAAGCAGGATTCCAAAGCAGGTGAAGTCAAGTTAGCAGCCAGTATAATTGACACTCCTGAAGAATAATTTGTTTGAAAATGATGAATATCATAATTTTTATAGATCTAAACATTACAATAGAGGCCATACATCTGTAAAAAATTGATGTCTTACTGAAATATCAGCTAAAGCTATTTGTCAATGTAACTATTTATGAAAGTGGAACAATTTTGTTTGAAATTTTATATAGTGCAATGACAAGTTTCATACATTTATTAACTTTATACTCCCTAAATTACTCTAAAGAATACTTATTGGTTCCTTCCTCCTGTTTTTTATATTTACTTGGAGAAAATAGCCAGTCAGATGAAGATATTTCCCTATTTCTCTTGAAATAGACGTGAAGATGTGACTATTTTGGGCCACTGAAACAATAATGCTTGTTTTCCATGACGACTTCCAGGAACTCCTTCAGGAGAGCCCTAGTGACGTCATTCCTGTATCATGATGCTATGGATGCAGAGGAAGCTTTCCACCATGAGGATGAAAAGACGTGCCATATATGTGGCAGATGAATAGCTTAGAGGAATCTAGGCTGCAATGGAGTGTACTTTCCAAAATGGCAACGACAAAGTTTCAGACCCCAAATGCTGTGCTAGCATGTGTCATTTGTTGACTCTCCTTTCAAAGAGGTGGAGTAATTTTCTGTCATTAAAAATTGGGTAAGGGGCTGGGAATGTGGCTCAAGTGGAAGCGCGCTCGCCTGGTATGCATGCGGCCCGGGTTCGATCCTCAGCACCACATACAAACAAAGATGTTGTGTCTGGTGAAAAAAAACTAAAAAATAAATATTAAAATTCTCTCTCTCTCTCTCTCTCTCTCTCTCTCTCTCTCTCTCTCATCTCTCTTTAAAAAAAATTGGGTAAGCTTTTGTGATGGCTTCAATGGATATAATGAACAGAAAATGATATTTTAAAGCTTTGTAGGCTAGATCACAAAAGGAAATAATTTTCACCAGCCATTTTTTAAATTTTTATAATTCTTTTTTAAATGTCTTCTTTTCAGGTATACCTGAGGTAGAGTCAATATTGACATATTTATATGAATTGAGGTGTATATCATTCTAATTAGGATCCCAGTCTATGTACAAATTGTGGAGACTCATGGTGTTATAATATGTATATAGGAATATTATGTCAGATTCATTCTACCATCTTTCCTATTCCCATGTCCCATCCCTTACCTTCATTCCCCTTTGTATCATCTAATAAACCTCTGTTTTTCCCCTACCCCCTTTATTGTATGTCAGCATCGCATACCAGAGAGAAGATTTGAACTTTGATTTTTCTGGAGATGGACTTATTTCACTTTGCATGATAGTCTCCAGTTCCACCCATTTACTGGCAAATGCCATAATTTCACTCTTCTTTATACTTAACTAATATTTTATTGTGTATATGTACAACATTTTCTTTTTCCATTCTTCTGTTGAAGGGCACCTAGGTTCATTCCCTAGTTTGGCTACTGTGAATTGAGCTGCAATAAACTTTGATTTGGCTGCATCACTGTACTATGCTGATTTTAACTCCTTTGGATATGTACTAAGAAGTGGTATAACTGGGTTAGATAGTGTCTTCATTCTTAGTTTTCTGAGAAATCTACAGAGTGCTTGCACTGATCTGCAGTCCCATCAGTAATGTGTGAGTATACCCCTATATCTTTGCTAACATTTGTTGTTGCTTATATTTTGATAGTTGCCATTCTGACTGGAATGTAATATAATTTAAATTTAGTTTTAATTTTCATTTCTCTAATCACTAAAATGTTGAAAATTTTTTTCATATATTTGTTGACTGTTTGCATTTCTTCTTTTCAGAAGCATCTGTTCAGTTCTTTTGCCCATTTATTGATTGGGTTCTTTGTTTTTGTTTTTGTTTTGTTTTGTTTGTTTTGGGGTTTTTTTTTTTTGGTGTCTTTTTTTAAGAGCATCCAATTCACCAGAAAAATGAATGTTCCCTTGAATGTCAGGGTGCCTGTTCAGTTGCCAACCACTGTGACCTGCATGGCCATTAATTCAGGTATTGAAAGGAGCTGTGAGGGGATGGAGAAGAGACAGACACAAAGAGAGAAAGAGCTAGCTCTTAGTGGTTGACTGCAACCCTGGTAGAGAGGTAGGGACATACAACAAGCTCAGCACATTTATTACACAGGTATAAACACCAAAACAGTTTATTTTGAGTCAGTTTCTTCAAAGAACCAAGCTCATAAGTATGAGCAGCCCAATTATGATTATCAGCGTGTGCCCATACATTCTATCCCTGAACACCTAGCATCTGAATCTCAAGGTCAAGAAGTGAATAGCTCTGTGGCTGAGACAGAACTTCCAGTTGAACAGGGTATCACCATCATAACTGGGCAGTCTCAAATTGAGACCTTTGCACCATGAGTCCCCCAAAGAGATACTGCCTCTTTCACAGGACAGTTCAAGACCCATAATTCAGTTGCTGCTCCCGACAAGTACCTGTGTACATCTCTAGTACTGAAAAGAAAAAAAAAAGAGGGGGGTGAGAATAAGTCAATTTTAGAGATGGGAGAAATGATTATATTCTTCATACAAAAACATTTTTATTATTAACCAGCTTTTTATTTCATAAATATTTATTACAGAGTTGACTCCATGATGGGTCTTAATTATAAAGGGGATTTGGGAAGAAAATTGGACAAGGAGTTAGGAGTCAAGCTCTAGTTATAATTCTAAGAAGAAATCAGTGCATTACCTTTCTGAAACTGCTTTTCCAAACTAAAATTGAGAGATTTGAGGCATTGTGTTTTAACTCCTTTCTGGGTGGATAACTTTGGAATTCCCGCGAGTAGGTTTGTTCGTAAACATTTTTATTTTCCAATGCTGAAGATCAAATCCAGGGTTTTGCACATGCTAGACAAGTACTCTATCACTGCATCACATCTCCTTCCTATAGATGGTTTTTAAAAAATATATTAAACTAATTTCTGAAAGTATAATCTATCTTTCCCACTGGGATAACTTGAGGCAAGTCTTTGAAAAAAAATACCCCTCAGAAATGCCAGGGTTTTCAGATATTTCCTTTAGAAATGCTGTTGATTCATTTTCCACAAATTCATAATAATAAAAAATGTAAATAATAGGCAACCCTAAGGTGAGTGAAGACTTCCTAGAACTCTGGAGTGGCTGATAGACTGGAGCAACAATTTGTTAAGGTGACATTTGCTTTTGCTCTGTGTCGTCTTGAGATCTTCAGTGATGGTTTCTTCAAGCTGAAATATTTCATCACTGCAGCAGCTCTTGACACTGAAGTGTGCACCATTACTTCACCTGCATTCTGCTCCCTGTGATCTACCACTCTTCCAGGGCTTAATAACTGTCATCAGTAGGGTACAGTATTTATGAAGTTCCTGTACCTTGGTTTTGTAATGCTCAGAAGACAACAAGCTAATAGGACTGCTGGACAATGACTGTGGTGTCTGGCTTTCTCGTTCCTCCAACTCCTATTCTTTCCTCAACTTATGTCCAGAGAATACGCCCATTAGCTTTCTTTAATTAAAAATAGCACCTTGTTAATGTTGTCACTTGAAATATAAATTCACAGAGGGAGATGATGAAAGAATGTATTTGCCCTACAAAGGGAAACAGCAAACAGAATCACATGCAACATCTAAAGCAGAAGTGTTAGTGCAGAAAGGCAAAAAATTCAGAATAGTGCAGTTGATGATGTAATTGAGAACAAAAGGAAGAAAATCAACTCAGGAAAATTTATTTAAGATATTTTATGTTGCCAACATCCGTATCTGGCATATGGTCCCACATGACATTAAAGGAAAGAGGACAAATTTAAATTCTGACCCAGAGTCTCCATTTAATAATTAGTTTGTCCTTCTTACCTCCACGTAAGCCCTTTGATGTGTACTGATATGATCATCCTGATCAACCCTCCTGCTTTCATGCTTGTTAGCTTTTAACCACAGCACACCATAAACTGCTATTTCAGTTCAGGAGAGTGATGCATATGTATATATTCTTATTCATTCTATGTTCTTGTCTTTGTTCCCTGTGCTGTATAGTAACAAAGCAACCTTACATTAGTATTTTTTTTTGCATGTGAATTTTTGCAACCAAAGTTTGGCATTCATCCTAGTTTCTAGATTTTTAAAAATTTAAAGTAAATGTGAATGGGGTATCTGAGAGGAAAAGAGGAAGTGGGAAATACAGAAGGAGGAAGTGTCACCATTGAGCAAGGCATCATTAAGGGGAAAACTGATGCCCTGGACAAGAACAGCACACTATCTCTCAAGCAGCCAGTGGACTTGAATATAAAGGATTTTCCATACAGTCTGTTTGTAAGTACTTAGTGTGGCTAGAAATTTCAGGGCAACTAGATGAGGCACAATGAAGGCCCAGCCCTATCATTCATGATCCTGCAATATCACAGCAGCCTTTTTTCATACAATTCAACAAATAGTAACTTCTCTACAAAATAAAACACAAGAGGAAGAAGCATAAAAGGAGAAAATACATTAATGAATGCAAGTTTTCTTGAATTATTTTTAAAGTGACAAATGTTTCTTTTTATTTTAATAATAAGATTTTGAAATAGATGTGGATTTTAATAGCCAGCTCTTTGTCTTTCTCATTACACTCTGGACTTGCATCAGAATGAACAAAACTAGTATCAAAATTGGGACAAAGTAGCCTTCTACTTCTCTATCTCTGTAATGGGAGTTGCTGCTATCCCTCTTTTTGCCTTTAAATATATAAAGTTTTGAACTGCTAGAGCTGATAAATAAATTTGGCAAAATACCAGTTTACAAAATTAACACAGAGAAATCAATAGTTTTCTTATGTACTAACAATAAATCTTCTAATAAAGAAGTCAGGAAAACAATCCCATTCACAATAGCCTCAAATAATACTTAGGAATAAATCGAATCAAGCAAGTGAAAGCGCTCTAAAATGAAAGCTATATAACATCAAATAAAGAAATTGAAGAAGACCTCAAAAGATGGAAAGACCTCTCATGTTCATGGGCAGGCAGGATTAATATTGTTAAAATGGCCAAACCACTTAAAGCAATATATAAATTCAATGACACCTCATCAAAACACCAATGACCCTCTTCCTAGAACTAGGAAAAACAGTGCTAAAGTTAATTTGGAAGAATAGAAGACCCAGAATAGCCAGAGCAATTGGAAGCAAAAAAGTAATTCTGAAGGCATCACATTATCTGACTTCAAATTATGCTACAGACTTACAGTAACACAAACTGGAAGGTAATGACATATAAAACAGACACATAGACCAAAGGAGCAGAATAGAGAACACAGAGACAAACCAACAATTCTATAGTCATCTAAAGTTTGACAAAGTTGCCAAAAATATACACTAGAGAAAATACAGCTTTTTCAATAAGTGGTGCTGGGAAAACTAGTTAGCCATATGTAGAACAATGAGATTAGATTTTTATCTCTCACTCTGCACAAAAGTCAACTAAAACTGGATCAAAAACCTAGGAATTAGACCAGGAACTGTGCAACTCCTAGAAGAAAATGTAGGGTCAATGCTCTAGTATATAGGCACAGGTGACAACTTTCTCAATAAGACCCCTAAAGTACAGAAAATAATGTCATTAATAAATAAATGGGATGGGATAAACTTACAAGCTTCTATAGCAAATAAAACACTTAGGAATGTGAAGAAAGAACCTATATAATGGAAGCATATGTTTGCTAACTATTCCTCTAATAAAACATTAATATCTAGAATATATAAAGAACTAAAAAACTTTACACCAAATATTCAAATAATTCAACTAAAAAAAGGCAAATGAATTAAACAGATACTTCTTTTTTAAAGAGAGAGAGAGAGAGAGAGAGAGAGAGAGAGAGAGAGAAGAGAATTTTTTAATATTTATTTTTTAGTTTTCGGTGGACACAACATCTTTATTTTGTTTGTTTGTGGTGCTGAAGATCGAATCCAGAGCCCCGCGCATGCCAGGCGAGCACGCTACAGCTTGAGCCACATCCCCAGCGCAAAACAGATACTTCTTAAAAGAAGAAATATAAATGACCAACAAATATATGATAAATGTTCAACACCATTAGGAATTTGGGAAATGCAGATCAAAACTGCACTGAGATATTGTCTCACAGCAGTCAGAATGGTAGTCAAGAATTCAAATAATAATAAATGCTGGAAAAGTTGAGGAGAAAAAAGAACACCTTTTCATTGTTGGTGATAGGGTAAATTAGTACTGCCCCTAATGAAATCAATACAGAGTTTCCTCAAAAGACTAGGCATGGAACCACCATATGACCCAGCTATGTCACTCCTCAGTATTCATCCCAAAGAATTAAAGCCTTCAAACTATAGTGATACATGCATACCATGTTTATTGCAGCACAATATACCATAGCCAAGCTATGAAGTCAGTGTAGATGTCCATCAACAGATGAAGGAATAAAGGAAATGCGATGTATACACAATGGGATTTTATTCAGCCATTAAGAAAAAACGAAATTATGTCATTTGCAGAAAAATGAATGGAACTAGAGACGATTGGGCTAAACAAAATAAGTCAAACTCAGAAGATCAAGGTTGTATGCTTTTTTTTTTCTTATGTGGAATTTAGAGAGGAAAAAGGAAAAGAAATGTGAGAGAATAACTCATGAAAGTCAAAAGGAGTCACCAAAGGAAAGAGTCCAAGGAGTGGGAGGTGGGAAGGGAGGGGAGAAGTACTGGGGAGGAATACTGATCAAATTATATTGTTATATTGTGTGTATGTATGGATATGCAGCAATAATCCCCATCATTATATATAATGCACCAATAAAATTTGCAAAAATAAATAAAAATACTGTAAATTTTTAAAGTAAGTATATTATTTTTTAAAATTATTGCAGTCTATGTATACTAACCTACAAGTACAGTGAAGTGTGATATCATGGGATTAAAAAAATACCTGTTTTCTCTATGGGTGAGATGAACATCATAACTGTAGAATTCCAAATCCTGCATGTTGCAATCTAATATCCTTTTACTTTAACTTTTATGTCTTACCTACAGTGTTTTATAAAATATAATTAAATTATTTACCTCTATTGTATTAAGTGTTGGATCTACAAATAAGATCTTCAAATTTACTCTTTGTATTATGAATGAAACTATGGGCTTCTTTATCTCAAGTGCAAATTTGTATGAAGAATGCAATGCTATCTGACCAAAATACATCTACTCACTTGGGAAAGAACGTGGTAATATGAGTCATAAATCATGAAGGATAACATTAAGAATGCAGGATTGTGTCCTTTTGGTTTGCAAAATATCTTGTTGACACCAGTAGTATCAGCATTTGTAAATATTAAGAACAGCATTTATAGATTTTATTCATGCAGCCAGTATTTGAAGAACCAATCATGTGTGGAGTCTGTTCAAACAAGTTCTAGTGTTATAATCACATTATCAAAGCAAAACTCAAAGTGATAGTTGCATTTATAAACTTAAATATTTAAAATAAAATTGCTTTGCATTTAGCTTTTAGATTTTCATTTTTATTTATTTTTTTCAATGGTACGCGAAACAGTGTCTGTTATATATGTTAATATGGTACAAAGTAATGTTGGATACATGTGTAATGTTAAATCATGATAAATATATTTGTCTCCTCAACCATTGGTCATTTCTTTATGGCAAAAAAAAAACTCAAATTTTTTCTTCTAGGCTTTCGAAATGCAGAGTGCATTATTATATTAGTATATCATTCTATAGGCACCATACTGTATGATAACACATCAGAACTTCCTACTCATGTCCAACTGTAACTTGCTTTCCATGGATCCCATCTCCCTGATCTATTCTCCTCAGACTCTGGTACCTACCACTGTGCTCTCAACATCCATGAGATCAACTTTTTCAGATTTCACATGTAGCTGAGATCATGTGGTACTTTTCTTTCTGGGCATGATATCTTTCTTTTAACGTTATGTCTTCTAGTCCTCTCCATTGTGCTATAAGTGACAGCATTTCATTCTTTCTTCTTTTAATTTATTATTTGTCATTTTTTAGTTATACATGATGGTAGAATGTATTTTGACATATTATACATACATGAAATATAACTTCCCATTCTTGTGATTGTATATTCTTTCTATGGATGAATCATATTTCATTGTATCTATGTGTCACATTTATCAGTTGATGGACATGTAAGTGGTTTTTATTTCTTGGCTATTGCAAATAATGCTGCAATGAACATAAATGTACAGGTGTCGCTTGGGCATGCTGACTTCATTTCTTTTGGATATATACCAAGGAGTGGGTTTGCTTTATCATAGGGTAGCTCTGATTTTAATTTTTTGAGAAACCTCCTTACTGATTTCCAAAATGGCTCCAATAATTTACCTTCTCTCTGACAGTCTGTTCCTTATTCTTCTCAGCTCTTGTCTTTTATATTTTCAAAAGATAGCCTTTCTTGTGGAGTGGGTTAATGTCTTACTGTGATTTTGATTTACATTTTTCATATACTTCGGGGACATTTATATGTTTTACTTTGAGGCTCATCAATTTTAGATCTACTGACCATTTTTTGTTAAATTAGACTTTTTTTTCCTACTGAGTTTTTCCTGTTCCATAAAGCATTTTGGATATTAGCTCCTTATCAGATCTATAATTTGGAAATATTTGCTTCCATTCCTTAGGTTATCTTTACTCTGTTGATTGTTTCATTTGCTTGCAGAAGCTTTTGGTTTAATATAATCCTAGTTTTCTATTATTACTTTTGTTTTCAGTTCTTTTGGGTCTTGTCCCAAATAGTTGCACAAATTCTTTTTTTTTAAAGAGAGAGAGAGAGAGAGAGAGAGAGAGAGAGAGAGAATTATTTTAATATTTATTTTTTAGTTTTCGGCAGACACAACATCTTTGTTTGTATGTGGTGCTGAGGATGGAACCCGGGCCGCACGCATGCCAGGCGAGCATGCTACCGCTTGAGCTACATCCCCAGCCCCCAAATAGTTGCACAAATTCTAATGTCCTAAAGTCTTTTCCATTTTCTCCCAATAGTTTCATAGTTTCAATTCTTGCAATTTGAATCTTTAATCCATTTCAAGTTGATTTTTCTAAGTAGTAATATAGGGGTCTAGTTTCATTCTTCTACATGTGGCATCTATTTTTGAAATTATAAAATAATATAATTTAAAATGCCAGGCAACAGAAAAATTACTTACATTTTCCTTAATTTAATACTAGTGTAGCATGATGGTATTTTTTTTCCAAATTAAAAGGATTCACAATAGTTTTCTTTGTTTTTTTTCCAACCAAGTGTCATCTGAAATTAGTATTCTCTACAACACTTAATTATACTATTTAAGTGCAATAGAATTAATAGTGACTGCTTTTCTTCTGAAATGTTTCCTTTCTTTCTTTATACTATAAGCACAGCAATTTATTCTAATGTTTCTCCAAAGCGTAAGACAGAAAAAACTTCATGCATTATTTTTTTCTCTATTTTATTCATAAATACACTTATTGAAAATTTTATTTTATATGTTATACCTGTTTCTTCAGCACCTCCCTTGAACTTTTAATTTTATTTTAACCCCACCAACACACCAGCACTATTTGTGTCCAGGGCAACAAGCACATTCTTGTGCTAACCCTAATAGCCATAGACATGGATATTTCTCCCATATTTTCTATGCAGATCTGAAAATCCAACTGAATGGCTAAGTGGTTTTCCCCAAAGGAAACGTTGTGGAAGCTAGAGAAAAACTTTCAAAACACCTACACAAATTCTTAGTTGTATTACATGTGTTCTAGACTTTTTGATCCTAATAGTTTCCACTTTCTATTGTGCCTCTGGAGGTTGAGATATGAGTTGAAACTCAGTTTGCTGTTTAAAGAAGCAACAAGAATTTATATTTTCCCTAATGGAAAACACAGATCAACCATTTTATCAGTAGGAAGTACTGTATTTCACTTTTTGATCACTATATTTTTTACCATATCGGCCTTCCTCTAAGGACACTGCCATTCATAGAATTAATAATACTTTGAAAGAAAACTGAAGTAGTGTATTCTACCTGTTGGAGGAGCTTCCTTGTTAGTGGGTTCTTTTGACAAGCTGGCTTAGTCAAGGGGACACTGAAAAGATCCATTTAGTGATTCAATTTTTTCACATGATCAGTACCTTTATTTTTGTCATAAATATATGTAATTTTATTGAACACTATTATATACAATACTAGAATATGTAGTCTGTCTTTAGCAAGATGTGTAGAAGATTCACATGACTTACCAATTCCTTCTACATATGTGGAACACATTCCCAAATTGATTTTACCCTGCTATGCAAATATACCATGATGTCATATTGATATTAAATTCTATATAATTTCAAATATGTTAGATTTTATTTTCAATTACTCAACAAAAATTTTATATACAGAAAATCTAGTTTCTTTTCAAGTATCTCACATCAGGACCATTATTATCTGTAGCCTACATTTATATAAAAGAATCTGAGGTGCATTTAATGTAATAAGTTGTTAAAGAATCTTGGTGAACAGAAAAATTCAGTAGCTTAAAAATAATCTGAATCATACTGACTTTGTGCTTCAATTGTGTCAATTCAGACACTAAAATTACTTTCATCATCTTACAAAGGAAGGCATTATCCTCAGGAAAATATATAAAATAGAACAAAAAAAATTTCTTCCAGATTTGTTTTTGTAATATAATGACAACCAGGCACTTGTATATTTCATTTATTTATTTTACCTGTTAACATGCTATTGTAACATGTTTGATATGGGGAATTTCTGTTTTAAGAGTATTACTCTTGTCATACATTCAGACTATTTCACTTACACATTTTCATGATGTTAATTCTGCTTCTGTCATAACAAGGAAAAGATCAATTCATAATTTTGAACTATTGTGATGGAAGAAAATGGGGTGGAAATATATTATTATATAAAACATATTGTATATTATGCATAAGCACACTGAATAACTATAATCCATTATTGAACAGTAATTAGATAGTATTCCTCTAAAAGTTTCTTAACATGAGAAAAGAGAACATAAAATAGAAACACGTGTGTACATAACTTGTTGGGAGAGATAGCACCAGCAAATGATTAGCTGAGATATCAAGCCAAAGCATCAATAAATACAGGAGTCTAAGAGACTGAGGAGATGACCCCTGTCTAGCTAGATGAAGATCAAGGAAGCCCTCTCTAGGGATGGAATTAATTCCATTTATTTTGCTTGATTTTCCAAATCGAAGCCACAAATTAATTAATAACCATAAATAAGAAGCCCTAACCTAAAACTGTTTGGAAACCTATATAAGTCTCTGATTTCAGGAAATGTCACTACGAAGGTCTAAATTTACTCATGGCATAGAATTGCCTTCTTTTAGGGAATTAGCAATTCAATTTCAGGTTCTTCCTGGCCCCCCTTTGTATTTTGTGTGATATATATGTGTGTGTGTGTGTGTGTGTGTATATATACATATACTACAAATTATATAATATGTATTTGTTTATATGTATATTATATATTATATATATAAACACATATACATTAAAATTATATATTATATATATGAAAAAAGATAACAAAATTTCTCATGAAAAGTCATGTTTGTATTCTGTATTATTTTCTAACTTATCTTGAGGTGACATTGCATTTTCTTTGAAATAGTAAAAAGCTGTGAATTACAGTCTTAAGGTATAACAATGATGCAGACCTGTTCACACATACACATGGGCACACTCACAAAAACATTTTCCTTTTCTTGAGAAAGTGCATTTGTGACCAACTTTGCTCTCATGTAGATGGATGTTCTGAGATGAGAGATAAACTTTAAAGATTTCATTTAATCACAAGGTTCTCTTCATTTTTAACTGTAAAGACCTGTTTGTATATATTCTAAGATTTTCTTAAGAGGATGACTCAGTTTACCACATCCCAAAGTCTTTATGTGTGTTCTTTTTCTTCTCTCAAATATTAACTGATCATGTACTCTGAGATGGGATATTTGTTCTGAATCAGCACCTGGTACTGGAAGCTGGTTTTCTCATAGCCGGGATTCACAGGTATAGCAATCAATGGTTGGAAATGGACATAACACCACTCAGGATTACCCCTAGTGACCTACTAGTAAAGTGTTTGGCTCCATTTCCCCTTGACCTTCTGTTATTCTGGCCTAGAGATGTGAAGGAAGCAAACTCCCACCAGGAGAAATAATAATGATCCCACTGAACTGGAAGCTAAGTGGTCACTGTCTCTTTGGACTCCTCCTGACTCTGAAGGGACAGTGGAAAGTAAGTAACTGTGCTGGCTGGGGAACTAACCCTGATTGCCATGGGGACCTTGGACTGCTCTACACAATGGTAACAAGGATAACTGTCTATAATCTGCAGACCTGTAGGGTTTCTCTTGGCATTGCCAAGCCTTGTAATAAGCCAATGGAAAACTGAAATGACTTAATACGAGTAGAGACACTAATGGCCCAGATCTTTCAGGTATGAAGGTTTGGGTAACTCCACCATGTGAATAGCTATGACAGCTGAGGTGTCCACTAAAGCCTAATACAGAATAGGTAGTGGAAAAATGTAGCTGCAAATATAAATACTACATGAGATCAATTATAGAAATAAAGAAGTTAATTACCATGATCATGTCTTCATTGATTAGTTATATGTTTGTGTGTGGCTTTGTGTATATGATATTTGGTTTCCTTCACCTATTGTTTCTTTATCATTCAATATAGGATACATTTGATTTACATTATAGTGTTCAAGTGTTAAGTTTCTATCATAATACTTCAGTTTCAGACCTCAGAGATAAGACTAGAAGAGTTAGCATGGCTCAGGACTTTATTTTCTCTTCTGACAAAGGACTAGCTTGTGTTCAGGTATACACAGGAGAGTTCTATTAGATTAGGTAGAATTAGAACTCATATTTGTTTATGTGGATATTAAATATTGTTTAAGGAGATGAATTAGGGGGTCAAGCTGATAAGCAGATTGTGGTGGTTAATTTTATGTGTCAAATTGACTGGACCATGGGGCTACTCAAAAAATTGGTGAAATATTATTCTGGTTTTATTTTTGAGGCTTTTCCAGAAGAGATCAACATTTCAATTGGGAAACTTAGTAAAGCACATTGCTCTTTCCCCAAAATGATTTGGTCCCATCTAATAAATAGAAAATCTAAACAACAAAAAGTTTGAGTAAGAGGGAACTTCTCCAGCCTAATCATCTGAACGCAGAAACGAGTCTTCTCCTGCCCTTGAGCTAGACCTTACACCCTTGGCTCTCCTGAATCTTAGGTCTCTGGATTCTCACTACAACTTCCTGTTACCTCTCCAGGGTTTCCAGCTTACCAACTACAGATCTTGAGGAACATCAGACTCCATAACTACATGAGCCATTAGGCTTTTATGTCTCTATCTCTAGCTCAGTCGCTCAGTCTTTCTCTCTCTCTCTCTCTCTCTCTCTCTCTCTCTCTCTCTCTCTCTCACACACACACACACACACACACACACACACACACAATTTGTTCAGTGTTCAGTTTCCTTGGAGAATCCTGGCCAATACACTAATATCTAATCAGTTTAGCAATAGGCATCTGACCACACCAGCTTTTACACTTGTTATTGTTTTAGTCATATTTACTTTAGATAGCTGCTTTTTTTTTTCACTTGTTAATCATTTGGGCTGCTGTCATTGGGTACAGGAAACAATTCTAATCACCCTGTGGCTTCACATACCTATACTAATAAGAGTCATTCTCACTCTTTCAAAACTCATATCATTATGGATAAATTTAAAAACCTCATCTCCATCTGCAATAATTAGTGGTCATGGGGGAACTAGGAAGGTATTAATGTAATTATGACCACAAATCAAAAATATTTTAATTTTGTTTTTGTAGCTCACTTAAAAATAACCACAGCTATCCTGATTGTAATGTTTATTAACATAAAAATTTTTATACCACCTCAAATATGTACTTTCAAACTAACATGCCCTACTCTGAAATTCCAGATGTGCTATGTCACTTAACCAAGCTAATCAACAATGTGCAATAGGTCTGGCAAATATGCTTTAAGGATACATTGAAGCAAAATACTTTCAGTTCTTTTTTTTTAATAAAATACCTATATTTACTAAGAGAAAATCAAATTTTCATGAGTAACTGCTGTCTGCTCATATTTTTCTGTGGAATCTAAGATGTGATATATTGTACTAAATATACACAGTTTATTAATCACTTATTTCAAATATGTTTTACTGAATCGCTTATTGAATCATGTATTTAGTACATAAGTTCTGAGTGCATAGAATTGACTAAGTATCATTCTAGGATGTTCAGCTACCATTATTTGTTCCATTCTATTTGTTTTAAAAATGTGAATTAGTTTGATTGCACTTATTGAGCTGGGAAAAGATATACCTTAGTGTCAATTTTGTATTTGCTCAAGAATAGTTTTGTTGGAGAGAAGCACTTGGTAAATATAGAAAAAAGCTCACAGTTGAACCAAGGTTTTAAGGAAATACAAAGAAACGAGCATCTACACCATGTGTACACACACACACACACACACACACATCACATCTAATGCCATGACTTGTCATTCATTCAGAAGACCCTTCTTCTACCACTTCACAATGACACACCATCGGCTTTCTTTCTGAAGCCAGCTTCCATAAGCAAACTTCAAGTCTCTCCAAGGTTAAGTCTCCAATTTACTGGAGTGTCTATGTATTTCTTAGTCATTTAGCACATGTAATTCTGTCATCCTTTATTGTGTCACTTACAAAGTTTCTGAGTATTCTCCCCAACCTCAGCTTTTCCCTACAACCTGTGGTTTTCAGGGCATAGTGTGGTGCTTCTTAGGAAACCATCTGCCATTTTATAGCAGAAAGAACTGTGCATTATAGAGCAAAACAAATTATGCCCATATTCTGTTTCTACTCTAACAGTATGAAAATAAAGAGAGAAAATGAAGACTGTAGATTAGTAAATCGCAAAGAATGTTGGAAGCTGAGAAGTGCTATGAAGAAAAGTAACAGAGAAAGGGGAAAGTTCTAGCAATGGGAGATGTGTCAAGATTAGAAATGGACTGAGAGATCTAGGACTCACTGATGTGTTAGTTTGTAGTTATCCAAATATTTGAAGATAAAATTTTTTAGTGTAATTTTTAAAAGACAAACATGACTCTATACAAATATAAAATGTACATACAAAGAAGCTTTTTCTCCACTCAGTAAAATAGGTTCATCAAGAGTAATTTCAGATTTGGGATTACATTGGTGATTTGGTAAAGGATGTTAGAATGAGGCAGCTTTGTCAATACTGGTTATGCCTTTTGCACTGTAACCCGTACTGTGTATGATTTCTTTTCTGCCGAAGAGAAATTATGTACATCTTTACTGGTCAAAATATGCAAGTTAATGTGCAACTTTGCTGACTCTTTCACCTGTCTCAGTCCATAGTTATCAGTGAAGCTGAGTGGAACAAAGTGGATTCCTGGTAATAATCTATTGGTGAACCTGTAGAGATGTTCCACCCCCCAAAATATCGTAAGACACTCATATACTTTTCTTTCACTTATTTATAAGTTTTAGATAGTTTTTCATAAGGATGCAAACAATATGGGTGTTTCCAGGAAGAACTTTGAAGCAAAAGAGTTCACACGAGCCCTCAAGAATAAGTTCTTGAGACAGTTCTAAACTCTAAAAGTAGAACACTGTGACTAGAAAGGAGTAAATGAGGGAAATAAGATTTGAAGGGCCTTGGAGGCCATTAAAATGAATTTGGATTTAGATAAAATGGAATAGAGAGCCACTGAAAATCCACGTGGGATCAGAGCAATGACATTATCTAATATTCAACTTTACAGGATCACTCTGCAAATTGTATAGAAGACAGATGCAAGGGGTTTGGCAGACAGCAAGATAGCTGATTGGTAATTATAGACAGTCATCCAAACTTAAACCTCTAGAATATCCATGGAAGTGGTACAAACTCAGAAGAATCTGGGTGCATTTTCTTCAGCAGACAGGGATTTTGTAATGAATTGTATTTTGGGTGAGAGAGAAGGACATTTGGACCTGAAGCAACTAGGCAGACTGAGTTCTCATTCACCAAAGCTCCTGTAGGTGATGCAGGTTCACAGAACAAGACTAAGAGTTAAGGTTTATATCTATAAAATTTGAATCCTGTCTTGTCTTACTACTTAGCCCAAAGCTTAGGTTTAACTTAGAGTGAAGAGATGAAAGCACTTCACAAAAACAAAATACATTTTTTTCCTTCATGGGAGATCTTTTTAGGTGAAAACTCTTCCTTTTTTAAATTGACATGCTTACACTGATTTCTTAAAAACAAAGGTTACAGAGTAGTAAAAATGTAGTGAAGTAAAAGCAGAACAAAATTTTGAAAAATGCATTGCTCTCTTCTTAGAATAAAACTTTAAGTACATGATGCCTGTCAGTAGTAAGTTATGGATATACAAGTAGAGATGTAAATGAAAATGCGGGTTTGAAACTAAAGTAGTAGGCCAAAGTGTTTACTTAAAATTGAGTTTAGCTAACATAGGATTCAACCTACACTAGTTGATAGAGGGTCAAATAAAATTAAAAGATTAATTACCCATGTATTTACATACACATGGCATAGAATTACTATGGTCTAATTATAACGTCCCATATTTATTTAAACCATGTATTTTATTCCACCTGTATAAAACATTTCATTGATGATATTTTTAATTTACAGTAAAATTATAAAAAAGACTTTTTAAAATAGTGATAACAATAAACAATGTTATTTTTTATTATTTCCAATTTCAAATCCTGACATAATTTGATATTTTAATCTATTTATATATATATATATATATATATATATATATATATATACATATATATGTATATATAGTAGTTATATATATAGTATATATATATAGGCTCAACTTTTGATATATAAAAAAAATTAATTTTTTCTCCATGCCAAATTAAACTAGAAGAAAGTCATCATATATTTTATCACATTGAACATACTTTTTGTATTTCTATTAAGACACACTTAATTCTTCAGCCATCAAATGAAACACTTTTGGAGATAATATGAGCTTTTTCTTTACATTATTTTTAAAATAACTCTATTTTTGGTATTTTGGAGGCTAAGGCAAAGAGAATTGTTTATACTACAAGTTTGTTATATATCAAGATATTTTAAGAACCTTTTGGATTCAGAGAAAACAACTGTCTTTTTGTCAATCACCAAATAAACAAAAAGAGGTAAGATTTTTATTGTGGTCAATAATTTTAAGGAATCTTTCCCAATATTGACTGTAAATATAAAATTTATTTTTTCTTTCATTATTTAAAATCTTCATGAATTTATTACATTTGCATTATTAATTGTTAGTGCTATTTTAAAAAGTATTTTTTTATAATTTTACATCATTAGCTGAACTTTATGGATATATTTATTCTTTGGAATTTTTTGTTGCTTTTTAAAATTCTCAATTACTTTATTTACTTCAAAAAGGTGTTTAAAATCATTATTAGCAATGAATGATGCACAGTTTACCCATTAAATACACTAAATAATGAAATGGATTGCATATTGCATAGTACAACTTCTGGCACAAAACCCTAATTGCTAGGATAGGAAATGGACCAACTTCTTTTGAAACATATATATATATATATATATATATATATATATGTACATACATACACACACACATACATACATATATTTGAGAGAGAGAGAATTTTTTTTAATATCTATTTTTCAGTTTTTGGTGGACACAACATCTTTATTTTATTTTTATGTGGTGCTGAGGATCGAACCCAGTGCTCCGTGCATGCCAGGCGAGCACATTACCACTTGAGCCACATCTCCAGCCCCTATACTTGCTATATTAAAAACAAATTGGCAATAATGTACAACTTTTTAAAGCAATAGTTTCCCTTAATACAAGCAAAAGTTTAATATTCTGTATATGATTTAAAAAGTACGATACATTTTAAGAAGTGAAACTAACTAAATTATTATAGACTTTGGAAAATTGCTTCTTTATGATCTCAGGCTTTGAAATCAATTTTTTTATTATTGTCATAGATGCCTGTGATTTGGGGTACTATAGTCTGTCAAATAACACCATGGTGTCTTATTTCTATTCTATATAATGAGAAGTGGGATTTAATTTTTTAAAATAGCATGTTTTATTTAAAAGACAATAGGGACTAGATTTTCCCAACCATGTGCTAAATGCACACATATTTATATTTAAAAAGTTACAGTCTATCCAAGAGCCCTGGGATATTCACCACATGTAGGTGAATAAAGGGGAAGGGTGTAAAATATTTAGGGAATAAAGGAGATAAAAGGTAAGCATTTTTAGACTGGCTCATATTTATTAACCCTTTTGTGTCAAGTTTGTCTACCATGTTTGGTATTGGAAAATATTTTGATTATTTGTCAAAAGACTAATTATTTTCTGCACTGGCCAGTGACAGTTAGGCTGAGTCCCCAGTAGAAGGTCTGTGTGGCATAATGGAATGCACCTGTATTTTGCTGCCATTTACAGCACAGTTTGAAATAATTTCTATAATTGCTTGCCACTAAGGTATATAAACTTTATAAACTGCAGTATGAAGGTAAAGATATGCACTTTGAAGATTTCATAATTACTTAGAGGTATTCAGGTGCATGTGGCCAAATACTTGATTTAAGTTACATTTATTTATTTATTTTTAATAAATAAGGGAGCAAAAAAGGAAGAACCAACAGTCTATATGTTGACCTGCTTTCCTATGTGCTGTCCTTTAGTCCAGTAGGTTCAGAGCATAGTACAATAGGCGGTTTGCCTACATCCCTTAAGCTCCACTTTATCTCCAAGACGGCTGCCCCATATGGGAGCAAGAACACAATGGCATCAGGTTTCATGGGATTTTTCTAGCAAATCCTGAAGGTGCGAGCAAAATGCATTCTCCTTAAGTCACAGTATTTTAATAGTCTCACATCTCCTTATCTTAAATTAGATTTTATCTCTAGGATAAAATATCACTTCTTAGGAGTGGGGACATACTGATTGGATTAAACCACCTAAGACCTGTGGAACATATGCAAACCTACATGACTAGTAAGAGCTGAAGGAAGTATTTCTTAAAGGAAATTTTGTGGGGCCATCCAAGAGAAAGGGAATGGATGTTGAAGAGTAAACCCTAAAAAGCCCCTTAGAGGATTTCTTATAAAAATACAGTGTCTTATGACACATACAAGATGCCTAACCCAAACTGGAGGCTCAAACACATTAAAGCTGCATACATAGTTGCTATGTACCAGTGGCCCATAAAACTATTTTATGAGTATATCATAATACAACTTCATATAGATATTAATACTTGAAAATAACATTATTATTTCTTCTCTATGTATTTCTTTTAAAAGCTAATCCTGTGCAATAAAAATAGTATTCTTACTTTCTCAGCATCTATTGTTGCTTTGGGTAGACAAAGATACTGTTAAAACTATACTTATCTTAACTCTAATCTTATCTATCATAATGATATCCTGCCAATTGCACCCACTACTAAAATTAATTAATTGATCTCTTCCACTTTGAAAGATTTTAGGATTTGACTGTAAACATGATACCCCATTGACAGCAATATGCTTATGATTTTTTGACTTTACAATGGTACAGAAGCTCTATGCATTCCATAGAAATGTTGTTTTGACTTTTGACATCTCTTCAGCCTGTTGTTATGCAGAAAGAAACTGTCTCAGGATGCTGGGTGGTGGCTATGAACCTCAGCTCCCCCTTATTTATTATGAGGGCAAACAACCAATGCTTTGCATTGTTCTGAGTTGCTCTGGGATGTTACATAGGCTGAACATATAAAATGTGTAGGTTTTGACTTACAATATGTTCATCCTAGTGGGTTGCTAGGGATGTATCCTTATCAGAGGTTGAGAAGCATCTTTAAGTTGAGGTATAACTATGAGACGATCTTGTGGATCATTGGCTTTGTTCATATGGGACTTGTTAGAATAAAGGAGAAGATATCCTAGATATAGAATTAATTTCTTTTGGGTTCTAAACATGGTGCTTTTCTATGATGATTGCTTTCATTAATATTATGAGTCTTGGATGTTTTGCTTTGCCAATCTATACATATTCAAGTTATGAGTGATAAATTAAATATTTACTCTTTAAGAAAGTCAAAAGAGGACTACATATCATTTCATATATTACCTCTGTAAAAATTATATAACAAAAAATGATACTATGTAATCAGTTATTTAAGGAGAAATGTTTCTTGATAATTTTAAAATAAGTCCCTAAAATC
This sequence comes from Marmota marmota marmota, assembly GCF_001458135.2. Lineage (NCBI taxonomy): Eukaryota > Metazoa > Chordata > Mammalia > Rodentia > Sciuridae > Marmota > Marmota marmota. The sequence continues at coordinate 19,776,979 of NW_026000240.1, read as the reverse complement.
CTTTAAGTTTTAACAAGTATTTAGTTATGTCTATTTCAAATCAAATGAAGTGCATTCTGAAGATGCTTAGTCACATCTTTTCCAGAGAGAGCTTCAGTGCTGGCCAACCAATGGCGGTAATTAGTATGTGAAGCAATACCACAACTTCTCTTATGACTACTTCTGCTTCCTACTGCTTTTCCAAGCAAATTTAATGACCCACGTAAAGCTTAATGCTTTGAAATAATCTTCTCAGAAGCTATCAAACATTTTTATTAAATAATCAATTGTAACCTAGGAATTTAATGGAATGTTGGAAATGCTTTCACATGGAAATCAATTTAAGTAATTTTTTAAAGAGAAAAATCATGTTTCAGGCTATCACTGTGAAGACAAAAGCAATAAATGCAAGTTTTCTTTGTTCTAGGGACTTAAAATTTCCATTGTACTTATGCAAACATGGATAAGTAAACCTTCAATTAATTAAGAAGCAACAGAGCTGTGCACAGGCGATGAGCTCATAAACGCATGCTCATTTGCCTACTAGAAGATGGTATATGGAAAATCAATAGAAGATAAACAATGGTCATATGAATTTCCTCCAATGGTGAAATGAGTGGGGACAATTAATTTTTTAATTTACATTTCCTATCCTGAACTGCACGTTTCTTAAACATTCATAGGGTTTTGGAAACGACATGCATTTCAAAGGAAGTATACTTGATTGTTCATGATTTCCACAACAGTTAGTACTCTCATGGAAATATTCTTCCCAGAGAAAAGGAGAAAGAATCAAAATCCATGGAGGAGATATAAAATATTTATAGTATAAATTCCACTTTTGCACAATAAACTTCTCAAAAGTGATTTAATCTAGTGCAAATCTCTGTAAACAGTTTTCAAAACTGTTTTCAAAATACATTCAGGTCTTTGTTCTTGAGGGGTACAGTGTGTATTCACGTGTCTCTCTGTGTGTTTTCTTGGCCAACAGGAACATTTTACAGGCCCACTTTTAGAATGCCATAATCAGTTTTAAAAAATGAATAACACTTAAAAAATATACTGGAATTATATGGAAACAAGCTCAAAAGATGTGAGAACAGTCTTGGATAAAGCAGAATTTTGTTGGGCACAAATAGAAGTGATACTGATGGCTAACTCTGCACAACAGAAAAACTCATAAGTCTGGCCATTTCTAAGAATAAAGAGGTCCTGGAGTGCTGTAGAAAGGAACTCTGTGCAAATGTGCTATTGCATAGAAGCCAGTTTGGCGGCCACACATGGGTGTTCTGTTCATGTCCAGGCCTGTCCCCACATATGAACAAGAGTGGCAGACCACATATGGAGAAGTTTGTCTGCAGAACTTCAGTCACATATTTGCATTGCCTGAGGGCCTTTCTCAATTCCATTCTAAAGAAATATAAGATGTTCCAGTTTTATTCATAGGAACCCTAAGAATAATATTCACTAGTTGTACCGGTGAACGCTGTCAGGTCTGTGGAGCACTTAGCAGAAAACGTACCCGTGACTCTGCTCAGTGGAAATATTTCCTTGGGAGAACTAGTTCAGTCTCTTCACTCAAGTTCCTCTCAAACCTCTTTCTGCATCTGAATCAACTGGAAAACTCACTAAAACACAAGGACTGGGCCATACTTCTAGAATTTCTGATGAAGTCCATCTGTGAGAGACCCTTTTCTTCTACTTTACTGAAAATAAAACAGGGCTAAGGAACATACAGTGACCCAAAGAAACATTTATTAAAAGCCTATATGATAATTTCTAAAATGTGTTTTGAACATCTTGAATAAAGTAACTGTATCTTTGGCCATCTGTGTTTATATAAATTTCTTGACAGTTATATCCAGTTACTAAATCCACAAAAATACAATTGACATTTCAATCAGACACAGATGGTTCCTGATTTAGGATGGCTTGACTTATGGATTTTCTACTTTCCATGGTGTAAAAGTCATATACATTCAATAGAAGCCATATTTTTTTCTCCTTTTGTTTTTCTTTTAAAAAAAAATGTGATAGGGTCAAGTGACCTTGTAATACTCCTTTCTCAGCCTCCCTAGTCTCTGGAATTACATCACTGCAAGACTGGGGCCAGCTCAGAAGCCATATATCATACTTTCTCAAGCTTGCAATATGGATTATGATGCTCTTCTGCAATCCTGGGCAGTAGCAGAGAGCCACAATCCTCAGCTGACCACACAGTTACAAGAGTGCACAACTGATACTCCATGGTATACAGTGTTGCCAACACCTTTTGGATACAAGTATTCAACAAAGATCATGAGATATTCAACATTTTACTATAAATCAGTCTTTCTGGTAGATGAACTTGTTCAACTCTAATTTAAGTGTTCTTGGCACAGTTATGGTCTGCTAGGCCAAGCTATGATATCAATAAGTGGGGTGTGTCAAATGTATTTTCAATTTATTATATTTGAACATGTAATGGTTTTTCAGGAATTTATCCCATCATAAGTCAAGGAGTATCTGCATGCAGTTTTCTAGCCTGATTCTGTTTTGCTGCTATGGATATTCAAATCAAGAAAGATCAACCAGACACTGAGAATGTCACTATCCTAATCCTGTTTGAATATTTCTTAGGAGTTGCTGCAGTCTGGCTGGGCACAAAATCACAAGCCACTCAAGCAGGAACAAACTTTATTTTTGAAACTGCCGCCAATGCCCTGTATGCTCCCGGCCAGATTTCCTACCGATCCACTCGGGCCTTCTCCTGGACCCCAACAGGAAGTCCCTCCTCCGGAATTCCCTCCTACCGCACTTCCCCAACCAATGGGAACTCTCCAGGAGTCCCTAGCAGGCCGAGGTGGACAGCAGGAGACAATATCCATATGAATGCAGATCTTAACATAATCATATCATCTCAATGGCTTGCTGGTGTCACCTTTCAACCAAAAATGCCATGCATCATATTACTTGGCTGTGGCTCTTAGCAAGGAGTTTGGTTTGAGTAATATTTAGCTACAATAAACCAGAATACTCTTCTGGATAAATATAATAAAATTTGATTTAATATTATTCTTGGAATCAGCAATCAGTTTTAAGTAACTTGGGAGATGTGTATTTAAGGTCATTATTTTATTAAGATTGAAGTTATTGATTGAGTTATTTTATTTTACTTTGGTTTTGGGAAACTGAACAGACACTACACAGAAGAAAAATATGAATAGTCATAAAGTATATGAAAAATGTTCAACATCTCTAGCAATTAAAGAAATGAAAATTAAAACTACACTGGGATTCCATCTCATTCCCAGCAGAATGACAACTCTAAAGAATACAAATGATAATAAATATTGGTGAGGAGGTGGGGAGATAGGTACTCTTATACACTGGTGGTCAGACTACAAATCAGTGCAACCACTATGGAAAGCAGTATGGAGATTCCTTAGAAAACTTGGAACAGAACCACCGTTTGATCATTATTCCACTCTTGGTCTATACCCAAAGTACTTAAAATCAGCATACTACAGTGACACAGCCATATCAATGTTTATAGCAGCTCCATTCACAATAGCTAAGCTACATAACCAACCTAGATGCCCTTCAATGGATGGATGTATTAAGAAAATGTATTATATAAACAATTAAATATCACTCAGCTGTGAAGAATAAAATTGTAGTTATATGCTGGTAAATGAATAGAGCTGAAGAATAAGTGAAATAAGCCTAAGGCCAAATATTCTCTCTGATATGTGTATATGCTAACCCACCACAAGAGAGGGTAGAGAGGGGAAGAATACAAGTACACTGGATTAGAGAAACAAAGAGAAGGGAGGGAGGAGAACAGTAGGAAGGACAGTAGAATTAATCAGGCATAACTTGTAATCTAGCCTTGTATTTGAATACATTATGAAGGTAACCCTGCATCATGTACAACCACATGAACAAGATTCTGATTAGAATGAGTTAATCTCCATGTATGTATAATATGCTAAAATATATAAATATATTTTACTGGCATGTATAACTAAAAAGAACAAAAAAATAAAAATCATTATTTTACAAATGCTTTGTGCTAAGGATTCTTTTGAATTTCAATGATAGTGTCTTTAAAAATCTGAACACTAGTTTGAAATCAAGATGCTTCAAATTAATGGTATCTCTAAATTGCCACTTTTCAGAATGCCCAAAAGTTCTCTAAATGCTTTCCCACCTTTGAATTTTCATTGTATATAATATTCTAAAAGCTGAGGGAAAAAAAGATTTAAGCTATCTAAAAAAAAAAAAAATAACAAACACAGAAACCCTGACATCTCTATGCAGTCTGAACTTACTGGGGTGTACATATATGAAGAAATGGACTTGGATAAAAGTATTGTTTATTCTGAGACACTCCATGAATTCTTCAAGCTTCATGAAAGTACACAGAAATTAATTAAAACTCTCTGAGGAGTCAGAAGATCAGATAAAAATTAACATTGATTAAAATTTTCAAGAGTAGACTATATTATCCTTAGTCACTATATACTAAACACTTTTGATATGTATGCATTTCATTCTCTTACTCAGCAAATATTGCCATGACAATCACCTATCAAATATTGATCTTTCAGTTATTGTTCATGTTTGACAAACAGGACGACCGAAAGTCAAATTTTACAAATAGCTATAGGAAAAAAAAGACCTGCATTTTATTTGGGAATAATGAAGTTTCAATTAAAAAATAAATCATGCAAATTTGAGATTTAATTCAGATTTAAATTCATCATGGGATGGAGAATTTTTCATGGACTTATGAAGAATACATATAACTGAAATTTATCCAAAGAAAGACTGGGATCTCACAGTGAATGTCACCATTATGTATATCCACAAGGCACTAATGAAAAATGTGTGTGTGTGTGTGTGTGTGTGTGTAAATGCCAGGAAGATCAGTATGGTGGGGGGAAGGGTATAGGGAGGGAGGAGGGGAGGAGCAGGAAAGGATTGGGGACCAAATTAGAGCAAATTATAGTACATACACTTATAATTATGTCAAACTTCATCTTGATATTTATATAAGTAACAGGAGGCAAAAAATACTTTAAAATTTTTAAGAAATGCGATGTCACTGGCATACTTGTCCTGAAGTTCCCACTCACATTCAAACTGTCCCATAATTACTGAGTAGAAGAGCTGGCAATGATCTCTGAAATACTATTCCACCTCTGCCAGGTTCAAAAGAACTCCCAAGCAGTCACCACTTCAGCTCTGGATAGTAGCAGATCTTTCTAAGAAAACCTGAAAAGCCTCCTAAATTAATATGTCATAAATCTTTAAACAAGAAGGAGCCTTGCCTTAAGAAATAATTTCAGGAGATAGATTTTGCTCATTCAAAGGCTATAAGGCAGGTATATGGAGCTAAACAGAAGGTTGTAGATGTTTGGTTCCAACAGCCAATGCACTGATTCCAATCCCAATAATTATCTATGTATCTACTTATCAATCATTATTTCTGCATCAGGGCAGAAGCCCTTCTGAGATTTCTGTAATGCAACAACAACACAAATGAAAGTCCCGAAACCCATGTCTGAACTATATGGGGCTAGAATTGCAAAAGGAATAGGAAATAATAAGGAATGAGGAATAAGGTATAGAATGAAAATAAATAAAATAAAAATACCACTTTCTATTTCATGTGCATTAATTATACAGAACAACAGGTTTCATTGGACATAGTTGTACATACATATAAAATATTTTCAATCCATTTCCCCTCTTACCCTACCATCTCCCGCCCACTGGTCACCTTTATCTTCTCTATCAATTTCCCTTCTAATTTCATGGTCTTTTTCTTTCTTTCTTTCTAGGTTCTACATATGAGAGAAATAAATGCAATACCTGTCTTTCTAAGCCTGACTTATTTTGCTTAACATGGTGATCTCCATTTTCATCCATTTTCCTTCAAATGAAACTTAATTTTGGCTTATGGCTGAGTATAGCTCCATTACAGGTTATATATAACACATTGTCTTTATCCATTTATCTGTTATTGGGCACATTCCCATTCCCTTGGTTATTGTGTATTTTAATGAAATTAACATGAGTATGCATGTGTCTCTACAGTGTACTGTTCTTACTTCCTTTGAATGAATGTATGTGGAGGAATGACATCGTATATATAGATCTTATGATAGTTCTGTTTTTAGTTTTTTGAGGAATTTGTGTTTTCCATAGTGGCTGCATTCATTTACATTCCCACCAACAGTGCATAAATGTTACTATTTCCCATATCCTTGCCAACATTTTGTTATTATCTGTATTATTAATGACTACCATTCTGACTAGAGTGAGATAGAATCTCAATGGAGCTTTGATTTGCATTCCCCTGATGGGGGGATTAATGTCTAACATATAAAAAACTCATAAAACATAGTCAAAACCCAAATTACCTTATCAATAAATGTGCAAATAATTTGAACAGACACTTTTCAATAAAAGTTCACATAGCCAACCGTTATATGAAAATAAAGTTGAACAACTATCCTTTAGTATGTAATACTCCCAACATGGTATACATCTGGGGATGTACACCAAAATGGAACCCAACTTACTGTAGCAAAATTGATGGGCATTTTTATAGTGTATATCTTCATATCAATTCAGGTCACACTAATTGAATCTTGGTCAAGATAATTTTTTTTTAACTGAAGAAGTTGAAATTAACAAAGCAAACAAAACTATGGTATTCACAGGTTTTTGGATTTTAGAAATATAACTATGGGATTATAAATTTGACTTAGACCAAAATTAATGCAAGAGAAACCTTGTAGTGCTCCCTGTGTTATCTCTAAACTTCCTATTTGAGTCTCTACAGACAGAAAAAAATATATATATATACATTTTTTTTGTAACAAGGATTAAGCTCCAGGGTGCTTAAACAGTGAGCTACATTCCCACCACCCTTTAATTTTTTTTTTTTTCAGTTTTAAGAAAGGGCCTCCCGAAGTGTCTTAAGCTAGTTTTAAACTTGCAATCCTCCTGCCTCAACCTCCCAAGCTGCTGAGATTATAGACATGCACCAGCAAGCCCTGCTTGAAAATATATTTTAAAAGTCAATTCTGTAAAATCTATCAAAAACACTGTTGTAAAGATATCAGGTTGATATTGCAAGTGCAGCTTTAAGTACTTCTACGTACAATACCTTGTTTTCAGAAAATTTGGCTTAATATCTCATAAACAACAGAAGTAAAATTTCACGTTTGTTGAACTGAAAATGTGCATTCCTGATTGGCAGACTCTGCTTTTTTAAGCAGAGGGTGTCTGACTTTCCAGTCTTTTATGTTGGTGGTCCTGCCATGTTCAACAGGATGCTTTCAGTATTGCTGTTCTCCTTGTATCCGTCCAGCAGAAAGAATGAAGATAGACATTACACTTCCTCTTTGTATCCATCTTGCTCAGGAAGTAACAGACACCCCCTTTGTCTCACATTCCCTTGGCAAAATCCAGTTATTGTTATGTGGTCCCATCCAGATGCTGTGGAGGCTGGCCCATGACTACTTCATCCTTTGCCAACTTTCTAATTAAAATGAGGGAGCATGCATGTTATTGGATAATTTGCTGCCTCTGTCACTTTCAGCTTCTAGAACTGAGATGAATTTTCTAATAATGCAATATCCGTGATGCTTACTCCTACACCTTCAAATGAAGACAATAAAGGTAAAATGCCCCACCTCTTCCTATAATGCTCCATTATTCAAGCTGCCTTAAAGGATAAAAAATATATACAATCATTCTCACACCTGCAATTCATCACTAGCTTCCCCACTATGTCTATTCAGGGATTTCAAGGCACAGAAATAGCTTCATATCAAAAAACTGAGATTAGAGAAAGATGGTGAGTACTTGGTGTTGTTATTAAGAAAGAAATATCAGGTTTTTTATGCGTATAATATATACAATATTTCAGAAATGAAAGAGGGCTTAATGTTTAAGAAACTTTACTGGGAAACTTCTTCCCAGGTTCATCTTCAGGATACTAGGGAAACACATACTTAGAACATTGTAACACTATCTTTAATTTACCATTCATCAGATTTTTGTCTACATGAATATATTTTTCATTATTTAATCACAATATTAAGGTTGTTGCTAGTCATTTCCCAAGATTATCTGAAACCAGTGAAATAATTTTTAATGATTCTAAAGTACATATTAAATGTGAATTAGAAAAAATTAGTCTATAAAAAAGAACAATAAATTCAGATAGTGTCCATTAAATTAAGATATTTAATTAGGCTTCATGAGAGGTTTACATCAATAATGAATTCTAGAAAGAAATTTGTTTCCAAATATTTTACACTAACCATCATTTAGTTTTTGTTTAAACTGAATGGTAATTATTTTTAATTATTGGCTTTTTGTGAAAAGACTAAAAAACACAATAACTGTATGAAATTTGATGTTTTTAAAAAACTATACATACAGTACCATGACTTTAAAATTTTTATTTAAATTCTTAAATATCTATTGAATTATATTCCTTCATGAAGTTTGTCAGTCAATTGCTAAATGCACAAACTCACCAAATCTCATTTTATTTAATAAAAACACATTATCTAGCTGGGGATATAGTTTAGTTGGTAGAGTGCTTGCCTTGTATGCACAAGGCCCTGGGTTCAAACCCCAGCACCACCAAAATGAGAGGGGGGAGGGGAAAGTAAAACTATAAAAACCCAAAAAAACAAAAAAACACCACATTATCATTTCATCAACTTATTAGGTCAAAAATTTAAAAGACCTTTATGAGTTGGAAGCCACTAAGGAAAACATAAACCATAACAGTTATTTTAATTGGAGTTAGTTAAAATAACATTAGAGAGTCAAAAAATACAAAATAAACAATGCACAGAATGCTATGTTTTAATGTTAAATGTTTTTCCATGAGTTCCTGTTTTGAAGACTCGTTCCCCATCTGGTGGGGTTATTGGGAAGGGAAAGAACTTCAGGAGGTGAGGCTTAGCTGGAGGATGTAGGCAACTGGGAACCCAGACCCTTCTTCTCTTTCCTGCCAGGCCACCCTGAGATGAGCAGCTTGAATCTAGCATGTGCTGCCCACCATGAGGTTTTCGCTATATCCTAATATGGAGTAGTCCCAATGTGAACAGAGAGCTCCAAAATCCATGAAACACAATTATATCCTTCCTTTATCAAGTTGATCACCTCAGGTGTTTCGTCACAGTAACAGAAAGCTATCAGTCATACAGAGTAATTGCAGAAACCAAATGCTGGTATTAGATTTTGGTGACAACAAGAAAAACAGTTTGAACTATTTAAACCTGTTATTCGGGGGTAACCTCTACTTGAAGAAGGGGTTCTGAAGGAAAGCCTGTTTTGTACACAACACATGCAAAAATTGATTTTATTATTTGTGAGACATTAGAAAATTTTAAAACTTGGTTTGGTTTATCAAAGTACTTAGAGTTATACTTGCAGTACTAACCTCACATCCCTACTTTACAACAGTGTTCTTGGTAGATTTTATAGAACTTGAATTTTAAAATATGTCTTTAATATTATTTCTATCTTCATGCACTTTTATAGAAAGTTTAGAGAGAACATAAGGAACACTACAAGGTTCCTCTTGCATTAATTGGACCTAGATTAAGTACAAATTTATAATCCCATGATCTTATTTCTGGACTCCAAATACCTGTGACTATAATATTTTTGTTTGCTTTGTTCAATCTTGGTTTTTGTTGTTGTTGTTGTTTGTTTGTTTTGAAAATTCTTTGGTGGGGAAACATCTTGATCTAACTTAATTAGTACGTGGACATTCAGAGACATGGAGAGGGAGAACTGTGCTGGTATTTTGAGGAAGAGCATGAAGACTAGTGATGGAGAGGAAAGAACCTGGGAACAGTGATCAGAGGGGTTGCAGGGTGACTGCCTGCTGCAGGACAGATGCTGACTGCAACTGTGAGCAGACAGGAGAGAGTGACCTCCTCCCCCTCAGCGTGACCTCAGAAGATGGCAGCTGCCATCTCAGGAAGGAGAAATTTAGTTTGCTTCATCAACAGCCCCTTATCTAACGATATCAGGGTAGGAGTTATAGGTAGGAATATGTCAATAATAAAATTAAGTACATGTGCTACTTCATGTGCTCACAAGACTATCTTCATTTGAAAACAAAATGAGGCCAGATTTCTATAGTTAATCCTTGAAATCATCCTTGATCATAATTTGCTCCCATGTCCTGTTTAACAAACTCTCGGATTATGTTAAAGCTTTTGTTTTTAGAATATTTACAGAATATGAAGTTCTAGAATTGTCACATTTCCCTTGTAAAAGTAGCTTTTAAGTGTTCTCCTCACTTTCCAATTGCTTCACTGTCTTCTTGGTCATCCTTTCTAATATTCATTTGCCTCTAATTCCAAGCATTTGTTTTTCACCTTTGTGAAGTTATACTAAATGAATTTAATTTGCCCTTGACATATATATATATATATATATATATATATATATATATATATTCTTTCAAATTACCTATATCCTCGATGTTGTGTTTACTGCTTCAAATATCTTTTGAAAGATAAAAAATTTTGCCCTGAAGCAGAAAAAAAAAAATCTCTTTGCCCTGTGAAATCCCCATTTTGCTGTACCTCTTTAATAGTGTAAACATGTTCTAATCAAAACTAATGTCCTCCACATTATATGTTTTTCTCTCCTACTCTACTGTTAGATTAGAACAGGATTTTCTTGTCAGCACCATTACCAGCCAAATATTCTGTATAATTTTAAATAAAACAAAGAATTTGTTCTTAAGTAATTCAAGAACACCCAAGGTTGATATGTAAATAAATAATTATCACAGTGTGTGATGAGTGAGATAATAGCAATATTTATATGATAAAGGAAGAGCAAAGAAGGGTGATTAATTTTGCTGGGAGTGAAATGAAGAAAATTCTGATGCATTTTGATCGGTGACTTGAGGAGTTATGAAAGCAAAGGACCAAGTGGAAGAGTCAACAGCCTTTAACGTACAACACTTAAGTGGAAGGGTAGCCAAGTGAGAGTTCAGAGCACTTTAAAGAAATTGCAAGGAGTTCTCAATTGAAGATGAAACATGAGGAAACTTCCAGGAAAGTAGGTCTGGTCTGTTCACAGATCATGGAGGGATTGGAGTGCAATTCAGAAGAATTTGTCTTCCATTCATTAGGAGGCTCAGAACTAATAAATGTGGTTAACAGAAGACCCTCACAATCAGACTACTCCTCTAGAGAGTTCCTTTTCAGTCTGCTGAATTAGACCAAAGATTAGCTGACATCGGGAAGACTTTAGAATAAAGATTGTAGGCACACTTCTAAGCACACAAACTAAATAAATACTCTTTTCTCAGGACATTAAAGTTTGAGGAACCAATGTAGAGAAACCCAGATTGCTTTAGAACTAAGTCTGGCAGTGGACACGTGTGCTGCCCATTGTCTGTAACCAGAGATTGCCTAGCACTTAGTGTCCATGGTGCAACAACTGCACCCTAACTTATCAATGTCTTACAATCCAGTTGGACGCCATTCATGCTCTAAACCCTACTCCGTTTCATTCTAGTTCTCCAGTAGTTCTATTTTGTGATTTTAATGGTGTATTTTTTTAAAAATTCCTCTTCTCCTCATTTTAGCCAAAATAATTTTATATAGAAATGCAGTGGGCTTAAGTTGCATTACAAAATATGAAAGAATATATTTAAAAACTTATAAAGGTTGGTATCAGTTTCAAAAGAGTCTTATTCTGAAAACATTTAAATATTAGTACAATATTAAAGATATTTTAGAAATACTTAGTTGAAAGTAATGTTGCATCAAAATTAGCCACAATAATCACATCTAAAGAATAAAATTATTTAATAAATACATTTTTTTCACAAGACCATATAGACTCCATTAGAAGGGATCCATTAATTTGCTTTATAATTGCAGTTTGTTGATTTTTTCTTTTCTTTTTTTTAATTTGCAGGAGGAAGTGAATAAAATTCCCCTGCCTCTCTGGATTTTCAGTCTTGAAGAAGCAGCAAATATATGACCATAATAAGTTATTATAAAAAATTTAGAAAGAAATTAAAAATTCCCTAATACCTTCCTGTGGACCTATTAAAATTAGGGACTCATTTCCAGGTTCTTAAAATAAAGGAAGACAGAAAGCGAAGCTACGTTAGGTAACAGGAGCAATAGGGTAACACTGTGGGAGAGGTTTGCCCTGGTGAGGGTGACCATGACCTTGGGCTGGGAAGGTGAGGGGTGCTGTCCTCCCTTCCACTTTCCCCCACTTGTGATTCCAGAAGAGGATGCTGTCATGGTTCACTCAGGATGGACGTGGTGATGCGCGATGGTGGCAGTTGCTGTCTTTGTCCTCCACATGGCTGTTGTATAGATTCACACAATAGCTCTCAGATGACAGCTTCACCATAGTGTCCTCTCTCCTCCCACTACTCTGTGGACCTGGTCATTCCATAATGAACAGCAGCTCATAGAGCAGGGCTCTAGATAAACTTCCAAGTAGTGCTTTGCTGATTGTGGGAATAGACAGGGACAAGAATCAGTCACTCCAGTTATCTGTCATAAAGTACAATAAAACATAAATTTTGAAGTTATTTGTACTCTCAGAAGCAAAGACTAGAAGGCTGATTGCCAGGAGGAGGGATAGAGAAAGTAGGGAGATGTTGATCCAGGATGCAAAGTGTCAGTTACACTGGATGAAAAGGTTCTGGTATCTCACTATGATGACTGCAATTAATATGATTCTACTATGTACCTGCATTTTCTCAGAAAATAGATCCTAAATGTTCTTGTAACACACACCTCAGAACCACATACAAACAAAGATGTTGTGTCCGCCGAGAACTAAAAAAAATAAATAAATAAATATTAAAAATTCTCTCTCTTTAAAAAAAGAAAAGAAACAGAAAATCTTTTAAATGTATATTTTATGCACATTTTTGTTCTGTAAACTATTAACTGTATAAACACAAAATTAAATAAAAAATTAATTTCAAAACACATTCAATTTTATAAAAAGTAAAACTTGGAAAAGAATTTGTTAATAAAACCCTAGCAATGTTATAAACCCCCAAATAAACCAATTAAGGTATTACTTGACTTTAAGGTGTGTCTTTGTTGTTATTGTTGTTGTTCTGAGTAACAGGAATTTAACCCAAGGTTACTTACCCTGATGTACATTCCAAACCCTTTGTATATTTTATTATAAGACAGTGTCTCACTAAGTTGCTCAGGCTGGACTTGAGCTGAGATCTTCCTTCCTCAGTCTCCAGAGTAGCTGGTATTACATGCCTGTACCATGATGTCAGGCTTGAGATTTATAAATTTATAGGTTCTGTTATCTAATGTACACTATGATGACTGTAGTTAATATGATTATACTATAAATCATTGCATCCAAACTTTTAGGATAATGTAATGCATAAAATATAATTTCATATATAATGTACAAGAAAATGTCACAATTGCTATGAAATGAACAGCTGTGTTAAATTAAGGTATGTGAGGATCAAAATGGGACAGTTTTAATTACATATCTCCCTTAAGAATAAACCAGATGAATGAGGGAAATAAAATAAAGATCCGTGTCAAGGACATTTGTTAAACCTTCAGACAGTGTCCACAAGTTTCCATAGAGTTAGAGAACAACCTGGATGTGGTAGAATCCTCCAAGCCACAACAGAGCACATCAACTGCATCATTCAGCCACTAAAGTCCTGAGGTGTCCCCCACTCTCAGTTCTCCTGTTCTAGATAAAATATCTTGGCATGCTTACATTTATATGTAACAACTACATTTATAGTCAAATTAGTTGACTAATCCTGATGACATTTTATCCCAATTTCAGTAAAGCAGAAGGACAAAACCTTGCGTAGGATATATTCTCCAGTTTCTCAAAGGAAGGAAAAATGAACATTTTTCCTTCATATTTTGTCCAGACTTGTCATAATTCTAAACATATATCCTGTATAAAATATTCACTTACCCAAAGAAGTTGATAAGGTTGAATAATGACACTTGATCACATTCCAAGGAAAGAGTACATGTAAAACTTAGTATGGTTTCATAACAGATGCACAAATTTTAAAACAATATAATGAAAGAAAATCTTTTATATATGCTTTTAGATATATAATATGCATTTCTTCTAGGCTAATATAGTCCAATACCCTCCTTCTTGGGTTGATTTTTTTCTATTAGAGAACCCTCTTTTGGACAAGGCACAACCTCCTCTCCTTGTGTGGTGATAGGGACAATTTGAACTACAGAGATAATATAATTAGGGAGATCTTTGTAATCGCAAAGGCCCTATCAGCATATTAATAAAAAATTTTATGATGTATATAGTTAAAATAGTCCATAGTATTTGATGATCATTATTCTGGACTTTTCCAGAATACTAAACACTCTTAGGTGAATAAATTTGAGAGTGCTTGGAGGTGCATTGCCTCTTTCATGAGCCTAGAGTTGTATTTCTTGAACTAATATTAAAATATCTTCATGTGTTTCTGCTGGTTCCAGGAACCCAGTGATATCAAGGGACTGGGTTCCAAGTAGTGGTGATGGATAGCAGAACAGGGAATATCAGACAGTAAGGATCACATACATGGCATCCTCTGCACTTCCTTAGGAATATCCTTTTGTGTTTGTAGTTGTTTTTAACATCTCTGAAATGATATATATTGTGGAATGCAATTTTTTATTGCTTCTTCACTCACTGAACCAAGAGTTTGTTGGTAGGTATCACTCAATGCAGTGAGACACCATAATCTGTATTGTTTTTCTTCCCTTATATGGAAATAAATCAGATAGTTTAATTCATTCCAATGCAGTTTGAGTCAAATTCTCTTTGTACTTTTATGATATGATAATAACTCTCAGAAACACTCCCATGACAGCCATGAGCATTGTAATAAGCAAAGTCTCAAAGAATGATTTCAGATTATGATCTAAATGTGTACAAAAATAATTCCAAAAAACTATATTATTTACTTAATAGTCCATTCTTAGGCAGTTAAAAAATACAGAATGAATCTCTAATATGATCAAGCATAGAAACATTTCAATAGAGCTAAGCTGATCATAAACTTGATGTATTAGGAGTGTAGTTGCATTTTCAGCATAGTATGTCTAAAATATTAATAAAATTGTAGATATAAAATGATATCAAAGCATTAAAGATGGGTGGCATTAAGTTCTGCATGACTCTATGCCTGCTTTCTGTTGATCATATGATTTTTCTTAATCAACTTTATGACCTGGGAAAATGATTTAAAAAAGATGAATGTATTCAAAACTCAGGACACCAGCCATGCATATTTCTAAATTAGAAAATAAAAGAAAAATGTGTTCATTTTTATCTAACTATGCATTGCCCTTCATGGCAAAGAAACTATAAGCATTGTACCGGAAGGCAGACAAATGCTTAATGATAATTGAAGTGAACTATTGTATTGTGGATGCACTTATATTTAGATATAATTAATGGCTTCTAGGAAAATGGCTTAATGAAATAAAAACACTATTGAATACTTGCAATCAGCCAAAGGAACAAAATCTAGCATAATTTAAAAATTCTGTTTCATTTTTCAAAAAGAATGACAGCAAAACTAAGACTGAAAAAAATATTTAAATTCTCCTGGTTTGTTTTTATTGTTATTATTTTCTGTGATTTAATCAATAGTGTATTCATTGTCTAAAACTACTGACAATATAGAAGGAAACATAAAAATAAACAAATCAACCATCTTCCTTGTTAGGAAGTTGGATTCAAATCTCCCACTTAAAGTAGGTCTGATTGACAGTTCCTGATGTGGTCTCTCCTAATTTCCCCAATAATGTTCAGTGAAGAAAGGATCAAACATACAAACTTACAACACTGGAAACTCAGAGTTATAGAGAATGCCTCTCATGAATCTGAGATAAATCTTCATAATGTGCTGTTTGTTTTCATAATGTACTATTTACAATGATCTTTAGATCCTAGTCTACTGACATTCTGTCTTATGAGTTAGAGAAAACCTTCCAGGTAAAATAAGTAAACTGACAGGGTGAAGAATAAATAGAATGACTCAGATTAATGCATCCTTGGGTCACTGCTCATGACGATGATGAAATCTTGTATGTTTTCATTTTTGTTGTAAAATATTTTATTGTTGAAAGTCTTGGTAATTTGATCTTACTTTCAGAATGCTTCTTTCCTTCATTACACATTTGATTTCTTGATATATTGCTCTATATTTTGATTTGTCGGTAGCAATGGCAGTGAGAGATAAGAATTGAGTTAATTGTGGCTGTCAAAGCATCTGTTTGCAAACAGATCTAACCTACCTTCATCTCCATGAGGACATGTATTTCAAACATCAGTCCCTTAACTAAGCAAGCCTGAGGTCAGTTATCTTGCTGGGTGCTCTAGGAATATGTCTCCTTTCTCAAGTCTTCTTCCTTAATATCACAACTTGAAAAATTTGTACATGTGTTATCTCAAAGAAAATAACAACCCTACTTTTGCATCTATGGTCCTATGGACTTTTAAAAATGTTTTATTCCTTATTAATTTTATCTAACTGTCTAGGGGAAGTCTCTGATACCTAGAGCTGTTTCGTAAGACTGTTTTCGTAAGACTGATATATATATATATATATATATATATATATATATATATATATATATA
>NW_026000240.1:19757579-19759887 GCF_001458135.2 Marmota marmota marmota | reverse complement strand
TATATATATATATATATATATATATATATATAGATAGATAGATATAGATATAGATATAGATATATACACTAAACATGAAGCTTCTGGATCAGAGATAAATCAAATACTATTTACTTTGAGACTATCTTATTATTGGTTCCATTTGTGCCGTTTTACATTCAGGCAAAATGAGAGCAAGTATCATGCTGCTGATAAAAGGAATTCTGTAACACAGAAGAGAGAGCCAAAAATTATTAATCCCAGAATTGGCATGAAGCATCATGACCTATTGCTCGTCCTTTTTTGGAGAAGAATAAAGAGAGAATTTATAATTCTAATTTAAAAAGAAAAACAATAAATAAGACAAATGTCTAGTTTTCTAGGTCCATCATCCTCTGGAATGTTAACAAAGGTCCCTAAAAGCAATGCATTGGTAAATCTCTTCTGATAAATTCACTGCCACTGATTTTTAAGGCATGGTTCCAAGTTGTGCTTTGTCACAAGTTGCTAGTATTTTTGTCTTAGAAAGCCTTGGCATTGGAGAAACATGAAAATATTAATGGGACATTATTAATGGAAAATATTAATGATGACATTTCTTTCTTTGGACATACACCCTGTGGAGTTCAGAATGATCCTTACTAATAATCCATATCATCACTATTCCTAACCAGAACTTTCTCTTTCCCTGCCTTCCTTTGATTTCTCTCTATTCTCTATTTTCATTTGATAAATATCTATAGGAAAATCATCCCAAAGGTTTTATTATATTAATAGAACAACATTTAAAACCCAGTTTTCTGCTGGGCACGGTGGCAAACTCCTGTAATCCCAGCTGCTCGGAGGCTGAGGCAGGAGGTTCATGAGTTCAAAGCCAGCCTCAGCAAATGTGAGGCGCTAAGCAACTCAGTGTGATCATGTTTTTAAATGAAATACAAAATAGAGCTGGAGATATGGCTCAGTGGTCGAGTGCCCTTGAGTTCAATCTCTGGTAGTACACCCCTCACACCAAAACAAACAAACAAACAAACAAACAAAAAGCTGTTTCCTTTTAGGGGATATCTGGATTAATCCAGTTCAGGGCTATTTAGGGAAAATGAAATAAAAGAAATTTTTTGTCAAGTCTTTTCTTAAGTAGTTAAAAATGAAATTTCTATGACAACATAAATGTACATGTAATTTTATAAGCATTTATAAGAATTGATCAATATTTTCAAACACATTTGGCAATATTAGTATTTTTTTTAATTTTATCATATGGCATTGCATAAGAGTATTTAGTATTCTCTAATCTTGAACCAGACAGTTTAGCAATATATGATTTTAAAGTAATACTGACATGTATTTTTTTAACATTTTTTTTTAGTTGTAGATGGACACAATATCTTTGTTTTATTTATTTACTTTTTTGGGTGGTGCTGAGAATTGAACCCACTGCCTCAAGCATATGATGAAAGTGCTCAACCACTGAGCTACTACCTCAGCCCTGACATGTATTTTTTTTAAAGAGAGAGAGAGAAGAAGAAGAAGGAGGAGGAGGAGGAGGAGGAGGAGGAGGAGGAGACAGGGGGAGAGAGAGAGAGAGAAACTTTTTAATATTTATTTTTCAGTGGACACAACATCTTTATTTTATTTTTATGTGGTGCTGAGGATCGAACCTAGTGCCCCGCGAATGCCTACAAGCGCGTTACTGCTTGAGCCACATCCCCAGCACCTGACATGTATATTTTAAAGGTTCATACAATGATTGCACCCACCTCTTTTTCAAAAGAACACTTGACCAAAAAAAAAGACAATTAGTAGTAAAATACAATAGTTATTCTAATGTATGTGGAATAGGCTCATAAAATAAAAATACTCTGTTGGTTAGTTATAAGATAATCCACATCTTTAAATTCTAATATATTCTTTTGAAAATATGGAATGTTATTCCTTTTTATCTTTATTGAAGTACTGAAAATGATATTTTATATAATCAGGGCTTACAATGTAAAGTTTTGATAATGTACACATTATGAAATGATTATTGCAGTTGGGCTAATTAATATACCATCAGCTCAGGGTGTTGCTTTTTGCTTATATGTTGTGAGAGTACTGAAGATCTACTCTTAACCAGATTACAAGTAAACAGTGTTATTAATGAAAGACATCACATTATGCATGAGATTAGGGGTGGGGAAAATAGAGAGATGTTGGTCAAATTTGCAGTTAAAGGATAAAAATGTTTTGGGAATCTAAATTCTAGTATTTACCCTTTACTGTCTTTCTATATCTACAGCTCCTTAGTTTCTTATTTTTTTAACTCTTTAGTGGTGAACAAAAGATATAT
>NW_026000240.1:19638149-19757554 GCF_001458135.2 Marmota marmota marmota | reverse complement strand
TATATATATATATATATATATATATATATAAATTTTTTTTTCAGTAGAATTCATACTTGCAGTTTCAAATTCTGAATTTTGATCTCAAAATGACAGGTAACAAATGGTGAGGACTTTTTGCCATGTTATTATATGTTGAAGGTCATTTATGACCAGAGACTATGTTTAAGAGGGAGTTCACCTTCATAACATATCCAAGTGTACAATAACCCACTCACAGGACAAGAGCATTAACTTACTCTTGAGGGTGGAGCACTAGTTGACCAATTGCAATAATCATTTTAATTACTTCTTAGAGGTCCCACCTCTTAAGACTGTTACAAGTGCAATTCAATTTTAGCATGAGTTTTGGAGGGGTCAGTAAAATCATAGCATAAGTTAAGAAACTTTATCTATTGTGCTCTTAGAAGTAATTTTTTTGCTATTATCAAAGGTTTTTAATCTTTATCAAGAACTTTCTTTCAGATGTTGAGATATTCTTAAGATTGTTCTCCTTCAGTTAATTAATAAATTGAATTGCATTGTGGAATTTTTTGAAGTTAATGGCAGTTCTAAGTTCAGGAAGTAAGTTAATTATAACATATCAATGAATAAATGATTATAAGTTTAATTCACTAATAATTGAATCAACCTTTTTGTGTCTACATTCAGTTGGTTCACTAGGGATGCCGTGGTTTAGGTACCATAGTTAGGTAAGCCTCATTTAATTAATTTGAGGATGTTCTCTCACTCTCTTTCTTTCTTTGTGAATTTATTATATATATCAAAAAATAATTAACTACCATAAAAAGTCAATATACTGACAACTTTTGGGGGGAAGATATTTGAGACCAGGCAGAAAGGGACTTTGATTGTATTCATAATGTGAGTTCTATTTTTGGCGGTGTTATATTTTATTTTCTAGTTGGAATTTACACAGATTTTGTTATATAAAAAATTATTGAGCTTAAGTTTGATTTATTATCTTTGCTCTAAAATGAAATATTTAAAAATTAAGCTAAGAAATTTAAGTTAGTGACTGGCATTGTTTGGAGGAATAGAGATGTATTTAGACCAAAATATTTTCAGGGCCTCCAAGACATTAGTAATATTTTATTTACCAATCTGCGCATGAATAAGTGTTGTTTAAGATTTCTCTTTTAAATTAAAAATGTTTTCTACATACAAGGGCAGGTGAGTAGGATCTATTCATAGAGTGAATTTAACAACAATATTCAGTCACACATACTCACAGCTTAAAAATGTTCTTTTCAACAAAATCTGCAATTTCCTAAAGCATTCAAATAATGTAATGCAATCTTTCAATTTATATGCAAGTTAGATAATTATAATAACATATATGCAAATGCAATTAAGAGTATTCATATATGCAAATAACTGTAACTTCCTACTTGATAAATATTTCAGTAATTCCATAAGATGTATAATATTTATCAGGAAAGATTGCTTACTGCATCTCATCATAAGTCATTATAATTTAAAAATAATTCTTGAGATACAAAAGTGGCCCTAGTCTTTCTTAGCCTTCATATACCCTGCAAAGACTTTCACTGTTGTACCTAGAGATGTATTTATTCTATTAAGCTATTCTCATTGGATCATAAACCTTACTTGTACCACATCTCTTTAAGAATTTGGACAAAATTCTGCATATCTCAATTATTTCTATTTATTTTTACTTATGTCCAGAATGTTCTAAGTATGCTTTTACATTTATTCTGTTTTCCCCAATATGCTGACTCACCATTCCTTCTCTAACTTGACTCATTCTTTATGTTTACACTTCTCTTTTATTCATGCCTGCTTTTGTTTATTTGTCTTTTGCTCAAACATTAGAGAGTCCAAACATTTTTCATGATCCTTAATTCTGTCCAAAATGCCATTGTTTCTCTCCTTAGTGCTGTGCCAAGGTTTGCTTGATTGTTTTTGAAAACTATGTAGAAGGCAATAAGTTAGAAACAAAATCCCTGCCTGTATCTTCCATTATTTACATATCATTGCATAGACATAAAATTCTGAAATTGTTTTAATAATAAACTAAAACAATTTAAATGTATTACATTTTAGTTAATTATATTTAAAGAATATTGCTTATAAATGCATCTATGGCTTCTTTTTAACATCTTGAAGAAAAAGAATAATAACAGTTAAGAAAAGCTGAGCCTTAAATTGCACATTAGCATAATAAAATTCTAGAGCTGTTCTTCAGAAAAGTCTTTTTACTTTGGATGAGCACAAGGTTTTCTAAATTGATTTGGAAAATTATTTCAAAGCATAAAATTCCTTAGTGACTTCCCATGTGATAAACTTTTGAAAGTGGCTAACTTAAGTTTATGTATATTTTGCAGTAATTTTTTACTCTCTGCTAATAGTTCCAATTCATAATTTAAATCATGTAAAAATGGTCATGATTCAGGTGAAATTCACTTAACTTATAAAACAATAAACAATGTCCTCAGACCAAGAATCCTAATAGTATATTTTTAATTTTAAATATTTCCATAAAGATTTGTATTTTACATTGGATCAAATACTAAGGCGCATTGTAGTCAAGTGTTTAGAAAACTTGGAAAGTGACAAGACAATCATCTATCAAAAAAATTATGAGTATTACTACAATATTTTTATGACAAATAAACTAAAATAAGAACAGGCAGGATTTATTGTTGAAAATGGTAATTAATTTGCTCTATCAATAAGAAGCAAATTAAAGCTATAATACAAATTAAAACAGTAATTATTTTTTTTATAATTTTTATTGTTGGTTGTTCAAAACATTACATAGTTCTTGATATATAATATTTCACATTTTGATTCAAGTGGGTTATGAACTCCCATTTTTACCCCGTATACAGATTGCAGAATCACATCGGTTACACATCCACTGATTTACATATTGCCATACTAGTGTCTGTTGTATTCTGCTGCCTTTCCTATCCTCTACTATCCCCCCTCCCCTCCCCTCCCCTCCCCTCTTCTCTCTCTACCCCATCTACTGTAATTCATTTCTCCACCTTTTTTTTCCCTTTCCCCTCAGTTCCTCTTGTATGTAATTTTGTATAACCCTGAGGGTCTCCTTCCATTTCCATGCAATTTCCCTTCTCTCTCCCTTTCCCTCCCACCTCTCATCCCTGTTTAAAGTTAATATTCTTCTCATGCTCTTCTTCCCTACTCTGTTCTTATTAAAACAGTAATTAAGCTAACACATACAATTATTCATCTTTGAAACAAATGAAGTTGAAAGAGAGGAATCTTGCTTTTCATGCTGCTGGGTAAATTAGTTAAATGGTTAAAAATATTCTATTAAAATAATTAATGAAGCCTGAATAATCTCTAGATTATTTTTATGGAAAAGTCAGAACTGTCATGGAACCCTGATTTCCTTTTGAGCAAAATAAGTGAACAACAGCTCACCAGGGAGAACTTTCTAGGAGAGATTGCATCAGTTTTTGTTCAATATCATTTTCTTAGGACCTAGCAAAGTTCATATCAATGAGTGAATGTTCAATAAAATTTTACCCTGAAGGAGCTTGGGTGTAACTCATCAGTAGAGTGCATGTCTAGAATATGCAAGGTCCTGGGTTCAATGCCCAACACTGCAAAGAGAAACATCTATCATAAACTATAGTCTCTGATAATTGTGAAGAGTTATTAAGAACCACAACATATGTATATGCATTTGTATGTATTTACACACTTATGTACATATAGTTACATAAGCATATATGGTCAGCATCGGGTCCATTAATAAGAACATTCGGTACATTCAGGCAGTAACAAAATTCTGTCAGGAGTTGAATACTTCTACCCTGAAAGAAGTAAAACATGAAACCTGAACATACAACTCACCAGAACTGGAATATATGAAGCCTCCTTGAAGATATTGAAAGGTCTAGTCCCAGAATCCACTTAACCATAATCCAATTGAAGATGACCATGACCAGTGTGAATTGCAAAGCAGCACTAGATAGAAGTGTACCAGGCCAGTCCTATGAGAAGACATGACATCACCAAAGCAGACCTTAGCAGCTTCTGTCCAGATGGCAAATAGGTGTCCAGTCCAGCAAGCATTTTGCCTCAATGTTTCATAGTGTGGAGAAAGCATTGGAATCATATGACTTTTCTTGTTTTCATTCTATATCCATCAAAATTGTTTTGGATAATTTAAGTTTTTAGACACTTTAGCTATAAGTAGACAATTTACTCTTCAGATTATTATGAAATTTTGATCTTCATGACATATCTGTTTATAGATATTTGTCTATGAGTTTTGCAAACCACTTATAGCATTCCATTAGTTTGTGGACAAAGGTAAGACTTAGTATCTGAGTCAGAACAACAAATCTGAGAAACAGATCCAAGAAAAAGATCATTCACCAAAATGAATATATGTGATTTAAAGTTGACTATATAATTTCCTAAACTTCATGAATGATCAGCACTAAATGCATTTTGCATTGTCATATGACTGTGAGCTTTTGGGGGCCAGGGGCAGAGTATTATGGTTTTGATTTGAGGTGTCCCCAAAAAGCTCACATATGAGACAAGGCAGGAAGGTTTGGAGGAGAAATGATTGGGTTATAACCTTACCTTAACCAGTGAATTAATCCCTAGTGGGATTAAGTGAGTGAGAAATAGTAGGGTGTGGCAGAGGGAGGAGGTGATTCATTGGGAGTATATCTGTGAGGTATATATTTTGTGTCTGGACAGTGGAATCTGTCTCTCTCTGTGCTTTCTGATCATCATGTGAGCTGCTTCCCTCTGTCACACTATTCTACCATGATGTTCAGCCTTACCTCAAGCCCCAAGGAATAGAGCCTACAGTCTATAGATTGAGACCTCTGAATCCATGAGACCCCAAATAAACTTTTCCTCTCCTAAAATTGTGCTGGTCAGGTCTTTCAGTCACATCAACAAAAAAGCTGACTAAAACAGAAATTGGTACCAGAAATGGGGTAGTTGTAGTCCTTAACCTGGTCATGTGATTCAGAAGCTTTTGGAGCTTTTGGGAATTGGTGGGAGGAATTTTGAGATGCTTAGCAGTGAAAACTGGAAATGTTTTAGATTGTTGTAAGCAGAGCTTAATGGCCAGTTCTGTGGGAGTTCCAAAAACCAGAATGCCAATAGAATTATGTAGAATGAAGACAGGGCTCAAGAGGGTTTAAAGGAAAAGGAGGAAACTATTGGTAATTGGACTAGAAGCCATTCCTGTTATATTCTGGATGAGAAGTTGTCTGTATTTTGTCAGTGCCGGAGACTTTCTTAGAGGCTGATTTTAAAAGCCATAGAGTTCTTAATCTGGCAGAATAAATGTCTAGGTGGCATAGTATTCAGGAAGTGTCAGGGGACTGCTGGTGGCTTTTAGCCAAGTTTATTGTGGATATTCAGAAGCAGAAAGCTGAACTGAAATATTTGAAATCCTTGAACTTGAAAGGCAGAAATCAAAAGGAGCTAAGGAAGTTGCAGTTGTTAAAGACTTTACAGCCACTAAAGAAATATTAAAGACTTTGCCCAGAGATAAGAAAGATGGCTTGAGGGCATCTCAGAAGCTGGCAAGACCACACCCATCTCAGGCTCCAGGGAGCAAAAGTAAAAATTCTCTTGAGAAGAGACTAGTGGGGTATCCTTTACACAAGGGTGTATAAGAGGTTTTTTCAACAAGCTCAGCCACCTAGACACTCAGAGGCTGTTACAGGCAGGGCCCCTGGAAGGTTGGCTACAGCTTGAGATGGCAGCAGACCTTAGCATCAACAAGGAGGTGCTGGTTGTGCAGGAATACAGGTTACTTTAATTAGGAGGTGAAAGAGGTTTCCACCAAGATTTCAAAGAAAATACTTAGAGGCCAGGCAAAATATAGCAGGCTTGGAGTCCCTGAAGGGTACCCTCTGAGAAGTCAAAATATGAAGTGAGCAGATGTGAGGAAGAAGACAAAGCTGTAGTTGGGACTCCTGAGATTAAAAACTGCCACTAATGTGGGACTTCATCCTGGGAAAGCTGCAGGAATTGAGCTGGACAAGCCAACAGAAGGGTCAGTGGGGCTGCAATCAACAAGGCCACCAGGAAGGAACTACTCAGGACTTTGGAGATAATATCACAATGCCATGTGCCCCAGATGCAGGACATGGAACTACAGGACTTGTTTGCCCAGCTGGACTGTGGTTTTGCTTTGCCTATCCCTTCTTTCTATGCCACTAATTCTGTGAATGGAAATGTTTACTTCCTACCATTATATATTGGATATTTGTGAATTGTTCGTAATTTTACAGGAGCTCACAAAGCAAGATTGCCTTGAGCCTCAGAAGAGACTCTGGAATTGAGCAATTTTGGAACTGTTGAGACCATGGAGACTCTTGGGAATTGACTAAATGTATTTGGCATTGAGAGGTGAGTGTTAGCTTTTGGGGACTGAGGGCAGAATGTTATGGTTTATATGTGGAATCCCTCAAAATCTTACATGTGAGACAATACAAGAAAGTTTGGAGGAGTAATGATTGGGTTATAACCTTAAACTAAGCAGTGTATTAATCCCTGATGTGATTAACTGAGTGGTAACTGGAAGCAGGTGGGGTGGGACTGAAGGAGGTGGTTCATTGGGGGCATGGATGTAGGCTATATATCTTGTATCTGGAGAGTGGATTCTCTCCTTGCTTACTGGTCATCATGGGAGCTGCCGCTATCTCCAAACTCTTCTGCCATGATGTTATACCTCATCTTGAGCCCAGGGAATGGATCCTACTGTCTATGGATTGAGACCTCTGAAATCATGAGCCACAAAATAAACTTTTTTCTTCTACAATTGTTCTGGTTGGGTACTTTTAGTCACAGCAACAAAAATAGCTTATTAAAACATCATCTCTCTTCTCGATAGCTCTACCTCTTCCCCAAGGAGTAATTCATCTGCTTCTGTGGGTTTCTTTTCTTTTTGATACATTTTAGTTTTAGATCAGTTAGAGCAGTTTTAGGTTCACAGCAGATTCGGGTGAAGGGTACAGAAATTTCTCATTTACTCCCTGCCCCATATATGCATAACCTATCCACTATCCATACTGCCACGTTTTTACATTAGCACATTTGTACATTTGTTAAAATTGATGACTCTACATTGGTATGCCACTATCATCCAAAAATCTATGGGATTCATTTTTTATTTTATACATTATATGGATTTTCTAGTGTATTCAACACTAAAATAATTAAGCTACCTGTTAATTAAAATAATTAAGCTACCTGCTTAATTATTATAAAATAATTAAGCTACCTGTTTTAGTTAGCATTTTCGCCACTTTAACTAAAATGCCCAAGAAGGAAAAGTATTTTGGCACTCATGGTTTCAGAGGCCTCAATCCATAAGTGGCCAGCTCCATTCCTCAGGGCTAGAAGTGAGGATGAACATCATGGCAGAAGAGATGGCAGAGGTAAGCAGCTCACATGATGATCGCCAAGCAGAGAGAAAGAGAGAAATCTCTACTTGCCAGATACAAATACTATCCAAAGTCATGCCCCCAATGTCTCCCCTCCTCCAGCTACACCCCACCTGCCTTTAGTCCCCACTCAATTAATCCCATCAGGTGATTAATTAACTGATTGCTTTAAGCGACTCATAACTCAATCATTCCTTCCCTGAACCCTCTTGCTTTATCTTACAGGTGAGCTTTTGGGGGATATGTCACATCCAAACCACAACACTTCCCTAATATACCCCAGTGTTCCATCTGTTCATCTCTCTCAACCCATTCATCCCTGGAAGATGATGATGCCTTCATTGATTTCCATTCTTTGCCTTTTCTAAGATATTATATATTTGGAATCACTCCAACACATTGCCTTCTCAGATACATTTCTCTCCTTTAGAAGTATGTATTTATGTTTCCTCCATGTTATTTATTTATTTATTTGTTTGTTTGTTTGTTTGTTTGTTTATTTAGTGTGTGTGTGTGTGTGTGTGTGTGTGTTTTGGTGCTGGGGATCGAACCCAGAGTCTCTTGCATGCAAGGCAAGCACTCTACCAACTGAGCTATAGCCCCATCTTCCCCCCCAATGTTTTTCCATGACATGGTAGTTCATTTATATTTAGGGCTGAAAAATATGCCATTGCCTGGAAGTAGCCAATTCACCGTGTGAAGGACGTTTTGTTGCTTTACATTTAGGCAATCATGAAGCAGCCATAAGTATTCATATGTAGGTGTTTGTATGGACATATAATTTTAATTGGATCGAGTAAACTGTACCAAGAGGTACAGTTGCTGGATCAAATGATAAATATATTTGTTTTATAAGAAACTGCCAAACTGTCTTCCACAGTGATTGTTGCATGTTTTTATTTTTTCCTTGCCCACAAAGAATGGGAAATCATCAGCATTTGCTGTCAGTGTTTGGAGTTTTGACAATGAGGTGTGTAAGAGATGTGGAGTGGCATCTCACCACTGTTTCAATTTGCATTTCTCTGAGGACATCTCATCATCTTTCATATGCTCATTTGTCATCTGATATCTTTTTTGCAGAGATGTTGGTATAGGTCCTTTGTCCATTTTTCAATCAGATGTTATTTTCTTTTTGTTGAGTTTGAAGAGTTCTCTGCACATTCTGGATAATAATCCTCAAGCAGACATTTCTTTTGCAAATAGTTTCTCCTCATCTGTGATTAGTCTTCTCATTCTGTTTCATGGGGAAATTATAATTTTAATGTAGTGTGGTTTATCAATTATTTCTTTCCTAGGCTGTGCCTTTGCTGTACCTAAAACATCATAACTTTACTCAAGGTCACTAAGACCTCTTTCTCTATTGCTTTCTGGTACTTTTATAATTTTGCATTCTACATTTAGGTCTATGATCCATTTTGAGTTGGATGCCCTTTGAGAAGTGGTTGCTAAAGCTCTTATTGACAAGACTACCTTTGCTCCATTTATTCCCTCTGCCCCACCTCTGTCTAATCAGTTGCTTATGTGTGTGTATTTATTTTTGGTCTTCCATTAAAATTTTCCTAGGCGTATATAGCAGAGGCTGGGACGTATGAACACAAACCCTTTCAGCATGGAAGGACTTATTTTGAAAACTGCTTGGAGTGTTGCTGACAGAGCGCCTTCAGCTGTCAGCCTTCTTTGCAGTTGGCCTTGGCTGAAGTAAGCAGCTTTGCCCAGGGGTGTGAGCCCTTTCTGAGGTAGCCCACATTTAAAGAATCATTATCACAGCGAGAATAATAAAGCAGGATTTGCTCAACTCAGGAAAAAGAGTCCTGCAGACTCAGACTTCCCTGAGACTGTGGCTAAGAACTTTTGAAGAAAAAAAAAAAGAGAGAGAGAGAAATACAACAAAACCTCTTTTACTCAGTCTGAGCTGCTGCAACAAGAGACCACAGAAAAGGCAGCTCTTAGAAAACACTGGCTTATTTCTCATAGTCCTGAAGGTTGGCAAGTCAAATGTCAAGGTCCAGTAGGTCACATGTCTGGGAAGGACCCATTTTATAGTTTGTGGATGTCAGACCCTATCACTGTGTCTGGTGAAGGGGGCTAGCTATTCTCCAAGGTCTTTTTTTATTATAAGGGTGAATCCTATTCTTCAGGTCAGAGCTTCGTTTCTTCCAAGAGGCCTCTACCTTTCTATCATCAGATTAGGGGTTAAGATTCCAAATTGTGAATCTGGGGGTACCAAAACATTCAGAACACAGCAAAATTCAGTTTAACTGTGTCCGGTCATTCTACTTCCAAACCCTTCCTTACATATTTTCTGGAAGAGCACTCCCTAAAACCTGGCTGAGTTTTCATCTTTCTCTCAGCCTCTGATGCAGAATCAGTTCCAGATAAATTGACTGGATTATGGTCAAAGTCACCAGTGGGATACTACCGTTTATGGGAAAAATAGGAATAAAGGGACAAGGACCATTGGTACTTGAAGTAAGTTTACAGGCAATTAAAGACACAGATGGAGATGGATTTTAGCTTTTACTTCTGTAGTAGCCATTTTCTTGTTGCTTTCATATTTTGATTGCTTATTTATTCATTGACAGATCTGTTTATAAAATATTTTGGTGATATTCAAAATCCTCCTGCTACTGAAACATGATTTATTTTGGAAAAATAATCAGGGGAAGAGACTTGGAAGCTACATACTAAACCTAGAATGCCTAGGGCAGCTGATCATCCTTTTTATATCACTGAAATTCAAGGAACTTAAAAATGATTTTCATGTTAAATTCCACTGGATGAGAATCTTAAATATTATTCTACAAGGGTAACTTGAAGAAAGTACAAACAATTTACTCTTAATATTTTGAGAGTTTGTGATTTCTTTTAAGTAATAATCTTTATTGTTACCCACTGAAACATGTCTATATGGGATAATTTTTTAAAAATAATTTTTAAAATTTTTCTATGGCCCTGATTTTGCTATAACTTTGGCCAATCAGATATATTTTAAAATTCCAACAAACCAGGATCTCTCCTCTGGCAAGTTCCTGTCACACCATTGAAAACATCACTTCCTGGAACTTCAGCCACATTAGATTAAATTTTTTGTTATCAGAAACTCCAAATTTTATTTGCAATACTTGTATTGTCATTTCAGTTATTCAGTGAGTCCATTTTCCTCATTGAAGAAAAGTCATCCAGTAATGTAATATGATTTTTATCAAAAATGTTATGATTTATGTTAATAATCAAATAAAACAGTTCAGCTAGTTATGAGAGGTACACTTTGAGCTTACAGACATATATTACCTCATCTTAGAAGTCATGGTGGCCTGGAAAATATACTTTTCAGATTTTCTACCACAGGCAGCACAGTTCACTGACATCTCTACTGCCTCCTCCTCTGGATATATCTAAAGCCATACTCTACTAGGTAGTTCCTAGCTCGCCACAGGGCAGACCAAACCTATGGCAATGTGCAGAACTGGCCTAGCCAATATTTTCTTAGCATTGTGCTATAATCTGAGTGTCCACCCTTCGGTACCCAATCCTTCATTTACTGGTATTGGACCAGTTTCCCCACATGAAAACTCTACATAACTTCTTCTGCTTCTTCTGTCTTACTCTTTATGTTAATGCATTAGGCTGCAAACAACTCTCAAACAATAGGTCTGGAAACAACCTGGAAGCATCTTTGGGGAAAAAAAAGAAATGCCCGCCAGACGAACATACAATATAGACAAACAGAGTCAATTAAAACAAGGTTCCTGAAAAACTTCAATTTGTAAAAAAACACAATGACTGCAAAACACAATAAAGCAAAGCTTCATAAAAATGAAAGATTCTTATACTTTAATTTTAAAATGAAAAAATTTCAAAACTACACTGTGTAAGTAACATATAGTAAACTTAATATAGTAGAGATGCCCAAAAGTTGAACTTCTGGAAAAGTGAATTATTTTCTTAGAACTTGCATTAATGCTTCTCGTTTCATACATTCATATATTCATACATTCCTGTATGGAACTCTGTTAGCTCTTCAGGTGGGAACATTTCCAGTCATAACAGCTGCAGGACAGCTGCTTCATGCTTGATTGAATGGCAGGGGCATGTGCTGGGGTCTGTCCTGGCTTATGTTTCAGCAGGAAGGTGAAATACATGGCATTGCCTTGTAAACCTATAATGTGAAGTGGGGTTACTTTCTGAAATTATAAATGTGAACTAGATTTGTAGAGAATATTGTATTTTTGCATTTGTTTAAAGTTGATTCAAATTTTCTATTATTTTTCTGTGAAGTTTATGACTTTAATTAGGGGATAATTTTTTTATAAGGTGAATTCTAAAAGGAAATATTTTCTCATTTAATTTATTGTTATAGCCAATTAGAATACAAAAGAAACTTAAAAATAAATTAGATGTTGTAATTTTTGAGAATCCTTAAGCCTCCAGTTGCAGTTCATCTACATAATGCTTTATTCTACATTATTAATTTAAATATGTGTGCTATCAATGTAACTCCTAAAGTAAAGGTATTGTTATTGAATGTGGACAGGTTTTGGAGAATCCATAAGATAATATGTAGATAAAGTAATAGAGGTATTATAATCTTCTCTAATGAATTTGCAGAACTCTAAGGAATTTGAGGAAGAGTACAAACTCCTAAGGAACATATATGGAGTAGAAAGGTTATAAACACAAAAAATATCTAAATAGTGCCTGGAATTCTCTATTCCTCTTTTGAGAAAGATATATAATATCTTTTATTGTGATGTGTTAATTTTATTGCTCACAGATAAGTCCATACACAATATTTTAATATGTATTGTATCTCCATGAAATCTAAGTTCAAAGTTATTTGGACTATGGACCAATAAGGAAATTTGTCTTTTGCTTAATGCATTATTTCTGCAATAGCATAATTGATTCTGAAAGGTCAGAGTGATAGAAGAGATGACATAAGGACCTACGGGGCGGGGGATAGAAGCACATGGAAGTTGAAGAGGGAGAGAAGAACTTATGCAGAAAGAAGCTAAGACAAAATATTTTTCTTTGATTTTAGTAATTACATAATTTCAGTTCTCATTCTTCTCCCTCACACATCTTTTTGTAAGTTTTATATCAGATATAAGATTCAGAGGAGCAATATCAGTAATTTAGCTCAGATACAATATGATTTAACTGAAATTTTGTGGGGAACAACTCCTAAACATAACAGTATACTGCACCTTTGAGAAAATAAGTTTAGAATCCCAACTAAGAGACCTACAAATAAAATTTCCTAACAAAACCTGTCTATAAACTAGTCCTTGTTCACCTAACTAAAATAAATATTGCTTTTCTTGAGAGCATGAGATAACTCTTTTAAAGATTTTCTTTAAATTTCTGGTATGCTTCAATCTTTTGAGGCATTAGAGATTCCCTGAAGTGTTATGAAACAGTCTTTTCTCAGGATATATTTTTAGTGTGAGTTGCTAGTGTAGCAAAATAAGTGACTTCTGAATGTACTTGCATTTAAAACTGCAATAGCAAAGTCATAGGCTTTCTTTGTAGCCTGTGAAAGTCACACAGTAAAAAAATGGATGTCTATTCATTATAATCTATTTTATAGTAATACTTAAATGAACAAGGAAGCACAAATTTAATAGCCTCTGATTGACTTTATGAGCTTGAAATATCTAGAAGTTATATACTTTCTTCTTATTGCATTTGTAAGTTAATTTTGAGAAGGGATGCTCCATTTCCATTTTTGTTTTTGAAAGACAGCAGCTTATATTTAGCAAGCATCATGGTCTCTTTCCTGTCAAGGGTATGTTTAATAAATCTCAGCTCATGAATGATTGATCTTAAAGAATTGGAAAGCATCTCTAGTGTAAGCAATTAGATTTCTTTATTGTTAAGTTCTGGTTCAACAGGCATGAAATTCTAGGACATGGATTGTGAGGTATAGTACTCCAGGGTTCTCACTCCACAGGCAAGTTCTCATGTTTTCAAAACGAAGCACCAGCTTCGTATTCACAGTTCTCCTTTGTTCAATGATCCCTGTAATAAGTTGGATGTTTCCATCTGTCAAGTGTTGGTTGACGCCATGTTTAGGAGATACTCTCAAAGTTTCCAACAATATTAAGAAAAAAAAAATAGTGCTCCTTGCAATGCACTATGCAAAACCAGAGGAATAGACTGGTGCACAGAAGGATAAAATTTATACAGCTGAATTGTTAATTTTAGTCAATGTTCAGAGTAAGGACACCATTTCCTACACTCTGAGGTTGCCCCTAACCATGCAATTACATCTGGCCAGTGATGTGTGAGAAGATAAAATGTGTGTCACTCCTGGGTCAGGTACTTTATTTCTGATGATCACTGCTTTGGTCCATTTTTTTTTCCCATAGCAGAGTGTTGTGAAGCCTTTGTTAGGATGAAGCCTCCACACAACCTGGTTTCTGAGGTACTGCAATGAGTTTAGGCCTCCTCTGTTGACCCATGTTAGACATGTAGGGTGAATAAGGAATGCACCTTTTTTGTTGAGGCTATCCAGTCCAAATATCACAGTAGTTAAATAACCTGTACTGACCAAAACAAATATAAAATTGAAAATAACCATATAATCACTGGTTGGGTATTATGTAAGGAATATAAGAAAATATTTCCTATCAAAAGCTGTCTGTACTAATTAAAATTTGTTACACCAATATTTTACATTGTCTGAAATACAGAAGTGTTTGTTTTGAATTATAACAGTTTTGTTTTTGAATGACCATAAGTTAGCATGGTAAACATTTGCATATATATGAGGCTTAATATCTGATTATTGAAAGACCAGCATTTGACCTAAAGTGAGAAAAATATTTAGCCCAAGGTCTCATTTCACCAAGATAAGAGAAATTAAGAGATTTGCCCAAGGTTATCCTTTATATTTAAAAGAAATACATTAAAAAATCAAGTTTTTGAGAACTGGGTCATAGTTGCACTCCTGACACTGCATTTGATTCATATCATCTGTCTGTGCATGTGCAAGCCAGCCTGGGAGCATTACAGAGGGAAGGGTGTGTTGGGGAGAAATTCTGCAGTTTGTGAAAAATGTGGGTTGAGAGATGGGGAGAGATACAGAAAAGAGAGAAGGTAGCAGGAACTCCAACTCACAACACAAAAGACTGCAAATTCCTGCATTTACGTGAAAGTCACACATCTATTGTTCAAAAGGGAGTCCACTGGCTGCATAGCCCCTTGGACTACATCTCAAAGGGGTCACACCTTCTAAAATCATGTCTATACCTTTTATAAGTAAAATCACATATCAACCTTTTGAGTGAATTGCTGTACATTTCACCATCTGCTCTACAAATCTTCAGGCAAAATTCTGTTTCTCCCTTTGGTAAGTTCTGGATTTGTTTTCTAAGCCTTTATTTTTTCCAGCAAACATGTTTGATGTGTAAGTAAACTTTTTTCATGCTCCTCTTTTAGAAAAAAAAAAATGATTCGGATTCTTTCAAAACATTCTTCAAATAATGACCTGGATTCAGTTAATATTTCTAAAATCACTGAGATATTTAGATAACATTCACCATAAATGAACCCAACTAAATTTTATTACAGCTTATCAGGACTGAGCTGCACTTGGTATAGTATCTGTGCTTTGTTTATCTCTGCTTTAATAGGCATTTCATTGACATTTTGATAGACTCCTCCAGTGCATGAGGTTATTAAAATCTGTGCTTCAAGTTATTAAAGTCAAAGCAATTCAATTAAAAGTACTGCTTAGATCGTGCACTATTCAGTTATTTTATTTTAGCTTTGAATATTGCAGTGGGAAATTTTTAAAAGCTGGCGATTTTAAGTATGTTTGAACAGATATTCCTAAGTAATAAACTTTCTACAGTTATTTTTTAAAAACTGCTGTTTGAACACTTTGAAATGGAATTATACTCTCTCTTTCCCCCTTTCTCTCTCCATTCACACACACACACACACACACAAATTTAGGGCTCCAGTTTCTTAGATTTGCCATTCTCTCTTTTGAAGGTGGGGGCAAAGTATATGAAAATTTCAGATGACAAAGTCAACAGTTTATATCCTTACAAATCTAGGAAAGAATTCAAGTTCAAATGAAGATTATTTTCCATGAAACTTGACTTTTGTTTTACCAGGATTACAACTTATTCACTCTGCAATATGGGAATGGTAAGCTTACTGAATATGTGTAACTTGCACTAAAAGTAATGGTCCTACTACTTTTTATTCATCAAGATTGTCCAGTTAAAATTTTGTTCTGTATATGTGTACGCTTGTCGTGCATAAACCTCAAAACAGAGTGAGAGGTTAAGTAGAATCATTTCTTATGTTCAATAAAGAGAATGTAGTATAAATTATCTAAAATCAGCTGAGGTTCAATCCCTGGCACCACCAAAAAAAAAATTAATACCAACACATATTAATAATTTACAGAGCCAGAATTCAACACCCAGATAAATATCACTTCAGCCACATGCTATGACATTCTATCTTGGTCACAAAAAAAACTTATAAAATTGTATTTGAACATTTATAATAATAATAGATTATATTTTTTGAGTGTTACATTGTGCCAGATGTGGTTATTAGTTATTCAAATATATTAGCATGTTACTTCTCCCAACATCCCTTATTAACTAATTAAAATAATTAATTCATTTAATTAATCAACTAATTAAATTAATTACAGAAATTGAGTGCTGTGGACAGACTGTACAGTTGGATCAATTAATATTGGTCATAATAGATTGAGCCAGGAATCTATCCAGTTTCAGAGACCAAGCTCTAAACTTCCATATTAACTCTGGCTTTTAGTTTTAATCCCATCATCTTAGAGAATGAAACTGTCTTCATGAATGCCAGGTGAGAGCTTCCCCCTTGACAGGGAATATGCTCTATGGATTACCCACCTGTTCACAGCCTACATTGTTTCTCATCTTGACCACCTTCTTTGATCTCCATCTACCTACTTCCTAGGTATCATCTTGTTTGATAATTCTCCTAAATGTATTTTTACCTGAAATTCTATTTGAAAATAGAAATGATCACAAGGACAAATCCCTCTTTAATCAGTAAGAATATCATGAGCCTATGACAATATCTTCCAATGATATAGGAGGGTGGATTTGTGATGTTGTCAAATATTCACTGTAAAAGAAACAAATCCTTATCCAAGTTTAAATAGAAATTATATAATTAATACATATATTTATCCTTGATAATCTTTCTCTAGCTCTATCTCGTACCGCAGTTTTGAATTTTACACTATTACTCATCTTAAATATCCAGAATGTGATACAGTTTATATCACAGTCAGCTTTGCTCACTGTGCCCCCAAATCTTCCTCAGAAAACTACCACCAGCCCTTTGTTGCTATTAAGCATTCATATTATCTCTACCAATGGAGAAAGAAAAACTTTAACTTTTATTACAACTTATTAATAATTTTAATTTAATGACCATATGTGGTCAGGGGCTACCATATTAGCACAATAAATTATAGCATTAATCATTACATAGGTATATTTCATAGTACTTTACAAATGAAAAGCTCAATTTCTGTAACTCATGAACAAATTATTAATGAAAAACAATTAATTGGGCTACGGCTTTAGCTCAGTGGTAGAGCACTAGACTCGCAGATATGAGACCCTGGGTTTGATCCTCAGCACCACATAAAAAAAAATAAAATAAATAAAGATATTGTGTCCATCTGCAGCTAAAAAAATAAAAAGCAATTAATTTGTTTCTCATAGTTTTAAAAATACTATTCTTTCAAATTATTGGGTTTGCAGGAAGGATGTTGGTAAAAATGTAAACTATTCATAATTCATTTTTATAGCAGTGAATGAGCACAATGAGGGCTTTAACTCAACTTTATCTGTCATGTCTCTATTGCTACTGAACGTGGACAGCATTAAAAGTTACACTTTCACATTTTAGATTTTTTTTCTCTGGCTTACAATTAATCTCTTTAAATAAATTAATGGAATTTAATGCAATATTTCTTATACCATTTACATGTATTTCCATGTTACTACTACTATTTGTTGAATTGTATATTAAACATGAGAGTCAAAACTTAGTTAAAAACATGTTTTTATTTTCCTTTGAATGAAATTGTACCTCAGTTAATAAGTAATAATGACTTTTTAAAAACTTTTTTATTAGTTCTAATCAGTTATATATGACAGTAGCAAGCTCTTCAATTCATTATACAAAAATGGAGCAGAATTTTTTATATCTCTGGTTGTACATGGAGTAGAGTCATATTTGTACAATCATACATGTACCTAGGTTAATGATGTCTGTCTCATTCCACCATCTTTTCTATTCCCTTGCAAATTCCCCTTTGCCCCATCCAGAGTTCTTGGATTAA
Source organism: Marmota marmota marmota (assembly GCF_001458135.2). Lineage (NCBI taxonomy): Eukaryota > Metazoa > Chordata > Mammalia > Rodentia > Sciuridae > Marmota > Marmota marmota. The sequence continues at coordinate 19,739,764 of NW_026000240.1, read as the reverse complement.
TGCCATGCTCCCCCCAATTATGGATTAGCATCAAAAAAACAAACAATCCAATCAATAAATGGGCTAAAGAGATGAACAGACATTTCTCAGAAGAAGATATACATTGGATCAACAAATATATGAAAAAATGTTCAACATCTCTAGTAATTAGAGAAATGCAAATAAAAATTACTCTCAGATTCCATCTCACACCAGTCAGAATGGCAGTTATCAAGAATACAGACAACAATAAATGTTGATGAGGATGTGGGGGAAAAGGCACACTCATACATCTGCTGGTGGGACTGTAAATTGGTGCAACCACTTTGGAAGGCAGTATGGAGATTCCCTTAGAAAACTTGGAAGGGAACCACCATTTGACACAGCTATCCCACTCCTCAGTCTATACTAAAAGGATTTAAAATCAGCATATTGCAGTGATGTAACCACCTCAATGTTTATAGCAGCTTGACTCACAATAGTTAAACTGTGGAACCAACCTAGATGCCATTCAATAGATAAATAATAAGAAAAAAACAAACTGTGGTACTGACATTATTTTTGAGATGAGTAGAGTAATCAAATTGAAGTTTAAGCAGCTACTAATTATAAATTATCAACTATTATTTTACTTCATGAATTGTAAATACAATACACATGTATTCAGAGAAGTTCATACTATATATGTAGATCTTAAAATATTTGATTGTAGCATTGCTTATCATAAAACCAGAAACTTGAAAATATATGCCATTAGGAAGCACTGTCAATCAAATCAAGTATGAGATTTTAAGTCTTTAGACTATTGAAATAAAATTAATTTTATATGTAAAATGGAAAATTGCATTACAGTGTAAATTATATTATTTTTCAGTAATATAAAACATACTGTAAAATAAGTCAGTGGATAGATACATTCTAAAGCTATAGGTAAAAATAAAAAATTTAAAAAAGATTTAAAAATTCTACCCTCTTAGGACACATGGAATTGTCTTATGGAAAAAATATATTTCTTCAAATTTAGACTCTTGTCAATTTTTTTTTCTTATTTCACAATGTGGCAAGGATGAATATACTTGTCCATAAATCTTCATAACAAATCTGCATTTTTAAGGCAAATTCCTATGATTGGAACTCTAGGATATAAACAATATTGAGTAAAACATTCCCTAATCGATGCTCTATTGATTCCTATGCCAGCAGTAAATGCATGCCAGAGAATTCTTGTGCATCCATAAAAAGGTTAGTGTACTTTCTTTTCTAATTGATGTAAGAAAAAATCTTGCATCATCCTTCATAAATTAATATATATGTAACAATTAAAGTGGATGAGCAATTGTCCTCACTGTTGAGTGATGTTAATTCTTTAATTCCTCATTTATATGACTTACCACTGATGATGCTTATTTTTCTATATAATTAGCACAAAACTCATTTTTATACTTTGATCTTTAATTGTAATAAGAATTATAATCAATTTTTTGTAATCAAAAATACATTTTTGCCTTTCTGTTGTAAAATTTCCTAGTCATGTTTTTTTACATTTTGTTTTTACTTAACTCCTAACTTCTGATGTAATTATTACCTCAGAATTTCAAGACATTCAATATAATAAATGTTGTAAGATAGGGGATTCAATTTTAATTTATTTTATTATTTGTTTATTTATTTATTTAGTTTTTCACTATTAATAAAAATTTGTCAATGTGTCATTTTAGAGCCAATCATTAAAAATAACTGGGTTTGTTGCTGAGCATTACATTCTAGTTTGATATATTCTATGTATACACTACATAAGTATATTACCCTATGTATACGCTACAGCCATATACACAAGGAAAGATTATTCTTACTATGCTATATCTCTCAAATTTTGTTTTAATTTACTCTAAAAGGAGAACTTAAAATAATTTCCATTTAATAAATTTTCTTTGAGATTTTAATTCAGGCGCCCTGGTTACATATACTCATTTTTGCATAATTGAGTGATTTCATCAATGCCTATCCCTTCATTATATATTTTGTTATTATATTCTATCAGTGTAGTAGTTCTTTTTTCATGTATTTATATTTCTAGTTTCATTATTAGATATTGCATATACTTGAAAATGAAAAACATCCCATTTTATATTTTTCTAGTTATTAGCATATATTTCTTTATACTTATGTTTTATATCTTGTCCACTTAATATAATGTATAACAAAATGAATATTAAATTAGTTTTCTGATATGGTAAAATACCACAAGCATATAAAATACATAATTAGTAGTATAACAAGAACCTCAAGAGTTGCCACAAAATTTTATAATTTTAAATATTACAGATAAAAGTGAAATTATTTCTAAACCCCACCCTCAGTAACTATACTTCATCCTCAGAAGGAAACACTATTTCTTTCATCATTCTATGTATAGTGTATACTTTACCTCATATGTATGCAAAAGATGTGCTACCTAATATTGCTTATTTATAAATTACAAGTGATAATATTTTTGTGTAAAAATTCCGTATCTTGTATTTGTTGCATCATTACATACTTTTGTGATTTATCTCTAAGTCAAGATTTTAGTTTTCAGTAAATAGACAATTTCTCTAAGTATCACAGTTGATGAAAATTTGATTGTTTATAATTCCTTCTTTCTCACATTCTCCTCCCTTCCTTTTCTCTCTCCTTTGTCTCTCCCTCTTTTCCTCCCAAATTTCCTGTCTTTTATTTTACAAACAATTCTGCAATACCATTCCTGAATGCATCTCCTTGAAAACCTGTGATATTTCTCTAGCATATGTACTAAAGAAGATTGTTTATGCTTTGGTGTCAACCTTATAAACTATTGCCTCTATGATCCTTGACTTCCTTCTTAGCCAGTGAGTGCAAGAGTCTAAATGTAATGATGTCTACCCAGATGACCGCAGTTGGTTTTGTTCAAACTCTGACTTTTGCCAATATAATGAATGTGAAAAAGATTCTCATGGTACATTTTTACATGTTTATTTTTAATTAAGTTTCCTTGTTTGGCTAAAAGTTAATTTAATGTCTTATAATGATGCACTTATTTATTTCTTATTTGTTTTGGAAAAAAACTTAAATTTTTATGTTCTGAGTGTAGATTTCAATCACTTATTTGGGAACTTCTTTTTTTAATTGCATAGTTTGACCTGAAAGTTGTCAATTAATATGGTACAACTTTTAATTGATTATTTTTCATGATTTGCAGTTTTAGTGGCGTTTCTAAGAATCCCCCAAACCAAAGTCACAAACATTTTCTTCTAATATGTTTTAAGTGTTTTAAAAAGCTAAGATAGATTAGCAGAAAAAAATGTAAATGTTACAAAATGTACAATACAATATGCTTGCAGTTTATTATCCACACTTGTTAATAGAAAACTGAATACATCCCATTTTCATTTTAATGATTGCTTTAAGTTACTAGAAACAGGTGGTGTGCACCATCAATGGGGAGTTTGTGGTGTGTTCCTCTCAGTCAGACATGTGAATGTCACCTATGAAAGGATCATTCTCCAAATGACTCAGCAAAGTTCCAACAGGGAGAAGTGAATTATGTTCCTCTTATTCAAGCACACAGAAAGTTCTGTCAAAATGATGTAAAATAAGTAAATATTTATTAGAGAAAATGTATGAATTTATATCCATGTGAAATTGTTCCAATCTGCACTCCACATAAAAATAAGACTCCCTGGGTTCTTTAATCAAGACAATCTTCCTAATCAATGGTCCTTTTTTTCAGAACCTGTGATCAACGATATTCAGAATGCTCTTTTGAGTATCAGTGAAATTCTGAGGGCAGTTCTGAATCTTGGAAGATGACATCATCCTCTGAAAAGTTCAGTTCTCACTATATTTTGTTCGATTTAATATTTGGAAGCTGGTTAATGTTGCATAATATAATTGAGATACCTAAAATAAGATTCTATAATTGTGTTGCTTAAAGGGATAGTAAAAATAATCCGCCCCAGATTTACTTGTGTAAGGATTTAAGAACTCATGTCCAGATAAGTGAACTGACAGCTTTTCTATTTTAGAACTTGCCAAATATAAAATTATAATCTAGGCTTACTATGATGGTCCATTGTCTTCTCCCTGCACCAAGTTCTGTCCCGAGAATAGTGATGCTCTCATCAAATCTTAGTCCCTAAACAAGTTGATGACGGTGAGGTAGAATAATGTAGATGTCTCTCTGTATTTTATTTTTAGTGCCATGAATGACTAAATATATCTTGCACATGGTGCAGGTATCACGAAGTGTCATTTATTCTCAACAAAATGCTGAGCTTCCTTTCCATCTTTTATTTTTTTTTAATTAGTAGCTGAAGTAGGAAATGCAAGCTGTCAAATAGATTTCTCTTTTGATACCCTAAATAGACTAGCTTCATTTTAACTATCTGGTATCAACTTACTATACAGATCACATTAAGAAAGTGGGGCTGAAGACATTCCATCGCTATTTTGAGAAACCATAGAAATACCTAAATGAATTCAGAGTTTAATTTGTATTTTCATGACAAGGTAATACCATGTTTTAAAATGACCTAATTTTATCTTGCATAGCTGACAAGTTTTAATATTCATACAAATATGAAAATATTAAAGGAGGTGGAAAGCATAATATACCTGAAAGAAGCATTTCATATTGTTTGAACAGGCAAAAATTGCAACAAAGTTTAATGCCCTTGAACCTAGTACTTCACCTTTAGCCAAACAAAAATAAATAAATATGAACATATTACTTTATGCTTTTACAATTCATTTTATCATATCAACAGTAAAGTCAGGATGGGCTTTCCTCACCTGTGAGTACACAGAAATATTGAATTACTTGCTTGTGACCTTACTAAAACACAAGGAAGTCAACATTGTAGCACAGGCAGTCTTGCGTCATGATGCTGAATTCATTGGATGGACTTTAGTTTGTTAACTCCATGTTTGCATTCTTTCTTACTCATACAAATAGCTCCCTGGCTACATGCTTATGAGTAACTAGAGAAAAGAGTGAGTATACATTACTAGTAGAAATCATGGAAGTATCAATGCCCGATTTGATAAAGCACCTTACTACACAGCAGATATAAATAATCTTATTTTATAGATGCAGATATGAGATTTTCCCAGAGGTTGTAACTTTCCCCAATAAAAGACACTTGTTGCCGCAGTCCGGCTACAGCAGAATAATCAGGGGGGTGACGAATAACTTGTGTACGTTGATACAGCAGGAGTAGGAGCCGTTTATTGCAGGACAGGAGCAGTATTTATACATTCCACACAGCTTATCTAATTAGCATAAACTAGATACATCAGTCAACCAATCAGGAATCTCTACACCTAATGGCTCGGTTTTGTTACTTCTCAAACCACTCCCTCTGACATTTTGCCAGGCACCATCCAGACTTGTTTACGAACTTTAACATTCCCCTGGCAAAATGCCAGGTGTTATTTTGACTTGTTTACAGACTCTAACAACTTGTGAGAAAATAATCAACCTGAGTCAATACTTAATGTAAAGTTAAAATGTCATATATAGTTAAAATGTCATAATTATAATGGAAATTTGTGGTTTCATTTCTTTGTAAGTGTCAGAAACTCAACATGAACAAGTGCAAGTTAAAAATGGTGGTTCTTGGCCCACAAATTTTAAGTAAGAGGTGAGAGTCATTAAAATACAGAAAGTCAATATATAAAAGTGACTCAACCCTTAAGGATAATTCATATTTTCTCTCTTTCTCTCTCTCTCTCTCTCTCTCTCTCTCTCACACACACACACACACACACACACACACACACACACACATACACACACACACATGCATAATCCTTTTTTTCCTCACTTAACTCTGCAGGATAGCTTCAATCTCTCACTAAAGACTCTCTCCACGTGGTAGAGGAAACACTGGGGAATGATACTGACTAAATCACATTGTTATACTGTGTGCAAGTCTGATTATGTAATAGGCAATCCCATCATTATGTACAACTATAATGCACCAAGAAAAATATGGAAAATATTTTTAAAAAATCAATGTAAGTGGGGAAAATAATAAAGAAAATGGTAACACCCAGGGTGCTCTTGAAAATGGACTTTGCATCCAGACTCAAGAGCTTCCTGTTAGTTAAAAAAAAACACATATTTCTGGATCAACCAATAGGTTAAGGAGTGCACACCTGCAGGGTCAGAGCTCCTCCTCTTCTTTAGGAGCTCTCTGGAGAACTAGAGCAAACCTCTTTTATATAAGTACTTAGTTATATGTTGATTGTAAGATGGCTTGATATGTAGTTAATGTCTTCTGTGTAATCACTGCTGGGCTGGATCATTCATATTTTATGTATAATTAACACAAGAATCTTGTAGGGTTAGTTATATTCTATTTTACTGCTAAGGACATAAGGAGTCGGGGAGCGACTAAGAATTGAGCCCACATGGAGGAAACCCTGAACCAATGACTTCCTACAAAAAACAGATTTTAATGTTTCATTTATAATTTGTTTTCAACAATTCAATGTCATTAAACTCTTATCCTGAAATATTCTGAATTTTAAGTTACTTGTGAAAGAAAATACATAGGCATGAAATTAGTATCATGGAAAAAATGAATTTTGCAGAAATCAAGTTTATACTGATTTTTCTTCAACTACCATTTTGATTAATGACAGAATTGTGCTTTTCCAAATGTGACTTTTTAAAGAGTATGGAAGAGATGTGCATAAATGTTCAATAAAAACAAAGCAAAACAATGAAGGCAGGACTGATATAACTATGTTTTTGTAATCTCAACCACAATACAAAAGGAAATAATATCTTCTATAACAAAAATTGTACTTCATAATTTCTTGCATGAAATTTAAGATTCAATAACATTTTGTGTTGGTTGATTTTATAATGTAGTGATAACAGTTTATTTTTTACTAATTGGGAAAATAATCTTGAATGGCATTCTTAATTTGGCTAATGATTTTATATTTCCTTAACTGTCTGAAATTAGAGGCAATTCTAATAAAGAGGATTTAAAGAGCTTTGACAGTATATTTCCCTTGTACAGCTGGCTCTATCCTCAGTGTGATAGATGAATGTTCAAGCCGCTGGCCTGAGCGGTTCACTCTCCAAGGACTACGAGTGAGCCTTCTGTTGGGATGTCCATGCCAGAGGCTCAGTGGTGATGGAATTTTCCTGATCCATGCATAATCCTTTTCTCTCACTTAGCTCATAACCAGCAGTATTTTGGGTAAAGCCTAACTTTCCAAAAATGTGCAGATGAAGGCAAGTACATTAGGAAACAATTGGAAAATGTAGAGGGAAGTGCCTTTTATGGTTTGAATTCTGAGAAAACTGAATTTACCATGATTGTGAATTCCACAGGAATAAGTCAGAATGCTATATTCCATTAGTAATAAATACTATGAAATTAACATAAAGTTATGAATCAAACCATTAAGAAAAAAAACAGTCTTCTTTTTTTAAAGTATAACATCTTATATTTTTTGAAACTCCCTAGCACATATCTAATTCAGACTCAGGATTCCTCACAAACAGTTCAAATACCTGAGCTGGAGGAGAAGAAGGCTGAGACCCACGGACACTACTGTGTAATCTTATTTAGAAGCACCTTGGGTCCCATGTTTCTTTTCCTCCCTGATTCTACCCACGCATGCACTGGAAAGCTCATTGGAAAATGTGATCATCCGGCAATATTACATTTTTTCCTTATTTGTTTATGTTTTGGGGACAAAGTGATTAACTCCCTTTCCTCTAACTCAGCAGGTATCATGAATGGTGGCAGAAATTATAGACAGTTAGCTATTCTCCATCAACTCATCTAAGTGAAAGAGGCATCAAATCATCTTCATAGAAATTAGTATAAACACAATTTTAGGCTGTGGATTGCAGCATTCCTGATGCTTTGGGAACTTATGTTCTGTCTTAATATTGAATTTCATTTTTTCTCTATGATCCAGTTTTAATTGATGTGGGTTTTTATTCAATTCATCAGCTTTTTGGCAGATTAATGACTTTCAGAGGCTCACAGAAAGACTCACGACTCGTAAGACTTCCATTACCCGCTTATTTCCGGGTTGATGTTTCATATTAAACAATACCAATTCAATTTTTTTTAAAAAAAGTTTTTCCAGCAACAGTTGGACTTTATTTTCTAATAGCTACTTGTATATATTTATAGCTGTTTACAGCCATGTCTTTAACAATATGATTTTACAGATGAAACATAAGTGAGGGTAAGTGCCCTGCCCAGGACCACCCAGGAGAATTGAAAGCTGAGATTAGAATTTGAGTCTCTGTGTCACTAAGCCTTGCTGTCTTGGTAAACAACACAGGGTTTTTCTTTTTTGGCAATTTTTAAAAAAATCCATAAAATTCCCTGAAGAAGTTTAACTACATTTTCTTTCAAGAGAACTATTTTATGACAACATGTAAATGCAATAATTATACATAATCTAATTCAAAATCAGCTGTCAATTATCCCAAAAATTTTAGGAAGACTATTTATTTGTAGTATAAGTCTGACTATATGTTTGGCTCAGAGAAACTTGAATGAATATGTCTTAATGTTATAAGTTAAACATGAACTATTCACAAATAATGTTCTGCGAAGTTGATCAGTAGGAATATAAATGCTGTTTTTATCCAATAACTATTTTCAATTTTTGCTAAATATACTTGGAGAAGTATATATTATGCTGAAGAAGATTCTAGACTGGTAGACAGTTAATTTGGAGCCAATTTCCACCCATAAAAAGCTACTGCATTAATAAACTGAGTTAGAACATATAACCTCTAATTAAAAATAAATCATGGGCTATAAAGGTTGTTTAAAAGCTAATGTGAAGTGAATTCATTTTTGTGTGAAAAATTATTCACTTAATGAATAACTTAATAATATGCAATGGGAATAAGGAAATGTTTCTACAGAACAATCATTGACTCACAGAAGATGACCTGTGGAATATACTAATCCTCCTAATAGAGCTCTGCTTACAGAGCAGAGCAGTGTTCAATAGTTTATCAGTTCATTCACAGGCTGGATTTTTTTGACTTGACTGAGAGAGCACATCTTCCCTGTATGGAGAGTCCTCTATACCACATTGGGTTTCCTAACTTTATGAACATGTTTTCATTAAAGTCTGTACAATATAGGAGTACAGTTACAGTTACAGATTTTCTAATCTATAAAAAAGGAAAACCACTTCATCTTTCTTAGCACCTTCATAAGATTACTGCTTGAGATTATCATTGTTCATGACCTTGTCAATGGGTGACTTCCTCTTTGGCCATAACTGCTGTGGAGAACGTGGCAGAGCTACCTACAAGGTACATGTAGGTATTTCCAGGGCAGAGGACACAAACTGCTCACAGTCTTTCCATGTGATAATGCCATGTAGACACCAGATCTTGGGTATTCATGGGTGTTTTGTGTGCTTCTCTATTCTCTAAATTTTCTTTAAATATACCACTGCCTGGTGTATTAAACATCTGGAGAATGGACAGAACTCCAGAGGTTACATTGTTGCCTTTCCTCCTATATATTAAGTATTGGGAAAATTGGAGAAATATCAGGGAATTGATTCTTGGCTGTTAGGAGGATAATAGTGATATATGAAAAGTATAATGAGCATTCTCTCAAATCTTTCAAAAATGAGGCAGAGAGGCACCATACAGCTAAAAAATTGATCCCTTATGAATATTGTGCTTATTTTAGGTAAGAGATATCATGATATGATTATTAATGTCACATGAATAAGATGGACACTCTAGTGAATGACTACTTTTGTAGTATAATGGAGTTATGTGTATGGATATCTTGAATGACCATCTAGTAGAAAATGAATATCATACAATTAACACTAACAATCATTTTAATTCTTTGAGTCCATACTATTGAAAACACAGTGTAGGAGTGAAATAGACTAAGAGTATAAGGTGGTTTCATAAAAGTACATGAGTTTGTGGATATTATGGTCTTGGGTTGCTTTTCTTTATGGTTTGCTTCTTAAAACCTAATTATTCAAAATCCAAGATGGTAGATAAAGCTCCATTCATCAATTCTCCATTCTAGTCAGCAGTTAGGAGGAACAGAGACTAGGAATAAACACTTTTTATCAAATTTAAAAGAAGCTAAAATATAGGCATGGATATTTATTTATATGGTAATGGCCAGCACTTAGTAGACAGGCTGAACCTACTTCTAAGAAGGAAATGATTTTACTTCTTATTTCAAGCCAAAAATAAATCAGATATCTTAACAACAACAACAACAAAATGCTAGATATTTGAGTAGGCAATAACTGGACTCTACACTAACATGTTTAGGTTCCAAAAGCACCACACACAGTATATTATTTATTTAGATCATTTACTCTCAGGGGACTTGATAATAAGAATTATATAGAGTAAATGTTTATGCCATTATTTTAGTCCCATATTGAAAGTGTCTGCTGCTATGTTCAGGGTGATTAGTGCAAGCCTCAGTAAAGGGAATTTTTCTAGCAAGAAATTCAGAACTATTGAACAAACCACTTATAAGTTTCAAAGGAGATAGTGAAAAAACCCAACATTTAAGGAAAGCTATAGCTATAAATAAGCATAAAACTTTTATGAAATTCACCATCTACAGATAATTTTCACATATACACACTTGCACACACAATTTTGAAAGGCAGGATTTCCTTTTAATCTACCAGCTAATAAAAAGCTGAATAGATTATGTGGTGTGTGTGTGTGTGTATGTGTATGTGTGTCTATGGCAACAAGAGGTCATCCTAAATGAAAAAGAAATGGAGTGGTGGAAATGACCATTGATTGTCCACTCACATGTCTTCTATACACTGCGCCAAGTCCTTCACACCCTTTGTCAAATTATCATCTTAACAACCTTAAGAGATATATCATATATTCACTTTGCAAATAAGGGCAATAAGGTTAAGAGGGTTTGGATATTATATCAAAGAAAATGGGGATAATAGGCCTCAGAAAGAGGAGCCTCACCTATGGATTGAAAGGACAGAATTCTACACTGAATTCAACTTTGTAACATTGAAATATATTATTAAATTAGGGTAAGGACTTGACTTGCATGGCTGAACACGTACGAACTTCTTCAAATAATCTAAACAATAAGAAAAAAGTTTAGTTAATTCTGCCTTTACTCTAGAAAAAAAAAACAGGTTAAGAAGATACATTATTTCCCTGATATCTAAAAAAAATGAATATGGTGAAGAAAATGAGATTTCGCTTTCACAAACATGCTTTTTACTGAGCTGGAAATTGAGGGAAGAAATTCATTTACTGAGTCTTACTTACAGCAAGGCTATTTCCGAGAATGAATGAGAAATATGTATATAAAAATTGGAAATAAAATGCAAATGTAGCAAAAACATACAATTTAGTTTGATTACAGTATAGGTCAGCCTGGCAGATGAGCTGCTTGAAATAGATGATCAAGATTGTATGAGTTAATTCTGTGGCGTGCTGAGACGTAACTGGCAGTGTTTCTAATGCCCTGCACCAGGAAGCACATAATTACTGCTGTTATTATGGAGGATGTGGATGTGGTCTCCTAGCAATATGCTAAACATCCTCTCTCCGGAGCACTTTAAGAGCTTCATCTGCTGCACTTGGGGAAGTTTTGATTTGCATAGAAAGCAACAATTAAAATCCAAAAGTAATAAAAATATTATTTGATTCCTGAAACAGGTTATGACATACAATTATATATGTGTGCAAGAATCAATATGTATATATATAATATATACACTTTTAGCTAATATTGATTTTAAATTAATTTACAAGGTATGATGGAATGATATTAGAGATATTAATCTCTTCTATGGGCATGGCAGTCATAAAGAATTATACCTATTAATATATTGATAAAAAGGAAGCTATAAATAAAATATTCAAATGTATTATATGTGAGGTTATGGTCATTTGAGTTATTACATTTTTATTTAATTACAATATAAAAGTATAATATCTAAAGCTGTCCTTTAAAATGCATCATTTGGGTCTATAAAACTGGAAGATATTAGTTACCATGAAATTGAAAAATAGAAGGAAAAATACTATCTTAAAACATCGCTAAAAATTAAATTATCATACACTTTACATTTTGGAAATAAGAGCTTTGTGTGAAGTGAAACACTCTGTCAGCAGAATTTCTCTCTTCCCCTCAGCCAATGAATATTTTTTTGTGTGTGAAGTATGATGCCAACTACCTTGGCTTTCCCTCTGAAACCTAAATAAATCAGATAGCATCCAAAGGTAATTTAATAATAAACTGCTCTTCTCCTATACAAATATTTGCATATGGAATCATGCAATGTAGACACCTTGCATAATCACCAGAGGTGATTCTATTAAAAAGACATATTTTTTCCTCCTGGATTTTCACAGGTGACTTCATTACACATAGATCATTTGCCTCAAATAATTAAATATCTATGTGACATTTGAAGTCCTCAGGTGGCATGGAAAATATCACATTAGATTGTTATTATAACTATCATTTAGTAAAAGTCAATGATCCCTGATCAGGATTCACTTTAAGAAAAATAGGAATGGGACATTTTTTATGCTAAAAGCTGGCTGGTAGCTTGCTGGGTTTATATTTTAGAATGTAAATCTATTGTCTTCCCTATGGTGATCACAGAGACTGATTTCTATGTTCAGCTACTTCTATAGTAATTCCAGTCCTTTTCTAAAAGTTAAGGGAATGTGAAATGAGTATTTCCTTGGCAGGAACATTTGAGTGCAAGTACTAGTAAATCAAGAATCTGTCTATAAACTCAGTTATGCTTTGTGTTTATAATTATGAACACACAAGCTTTATGAACCCCAAAGTCACTCTCAATACAAAATTATTGAATTAATAGTGATAATTTTACCCAAACCTAGTTGCTCCTTCTCCCTTCCCTTCTTCCCCACCCACAGTTTGTTGTAATCAGTTGCCTAATTTTGCAGAGGACCACGCTAAACCAGTTTAAACCATCACACCAGTTTGCGTATGACACATGTAAAAGCTAGAAATTACATTAAAATAAAGAAAACAAAGTAGGTACAAATTCTGCATCCTTCTGCATAGTTACTTATGTATATACAGTAATCACCACTTACCCATGATTTTTTTTCCTTGGTTTCAAGTGTGAACAGTCCACCATAGTCAAAAAATACTAAGTGGAAATTTCAGAAATAAGCAATTCCTTATTTAAATCAGGTACTTTTCTGAGTAGCACAATGAAATCCGTCACTGTCCCACTTGGGGCATGAATCACCCCTTTGTCTAATGTATTCCATGCTATCTTGGCTACTGGTTCACTGGTGGCTTTTGTAACAGTCTTGGATACTTGATTGACTGTGGTGGCAGTGCAGTGCTAGTATTCAAGTTACTCTAACATAGGAACTAACTCCATGCTGCAGTGTCCACTCTACTCACCACCCATCATGTAGAAATAGTGCATCATCCCATGTTACCACAAGAAGACTGGAGGGTATGGTACAATGTTATATTTTGAGAGAGAGAGAGAAAGATAATCCACATTCACATGACTTTTATTATAACATATTGTTATGATTGTTCCATTTTATTATTAGTTATTGCTATTAATCTCTTACTATAGATGATTTATAAATGTAACTTTATCATAATAAGTATGTATATATAGGAAAGCATAGGGTACATACTTTCTGCATTTTCAGGCAACCCCTGCGTGTCTTTGAACATACCTCTCCTGGATAAAAAGGAATTGCTGTGACCTCAATTGATTTTTCCAGCAATTTCTTGGAGGCAATGGATTATTAACACTGTAGTAAGTTGGGAAAGTGAGGTGTCAAAATGTTAACTGACTTGTGAAAGGGTACTCATCTAGAAAGTTGGAAAGCAATCTAGTCCCAATGCCTATGTTTTTTTCTGTTATCCTATAGTGTACAAGGCCAAACATGAGACATAATATGAAATACACATTAAAAGACTGAAAAGAAGAAAAGATGACCTGTCCTGTCATAAGAACCTTTAATCTATATCCTTTCAAGCATGGCTAACATCGTACGTAAAACAATAGAATAAAGTTTCTTGCCAGCATGATGGCAGAATTAAAAATTAACCAATTTTAGGACTTTAAATAACATTTGGTTTTGTATTCTTATTTAGTAAGTATTTGTCCACTTTCTTGCAGACATTCAACACAGTTCCATATAGTAGACTTACAGATGTGGACAAGACAAGATCCACACCCTTTAGAAAGTGTGCATTCCATAACAAACAGGAAATTTACCCAATTATAGTGAAGCCAAAAGAAAATCCAGTTTCTTCATATATTGATAAACATTGTTATAGGGAGAATCAGAGAACAGTAACGCAGTAACTTGGAAGAGTCACTTCAGATGATATGGCACCGAGCCACACATGTGAAGAGTGAGAGTCAGTGGGCATGAGGAAAAACTAGAGATGGCTTTTCCAGACAGAGGAATAAATGCAAAAACTATAACAATACACAGGTGTTGGTGTCTCCCAAGGAAAGCAAGAAGACAAAAAGATTAATGTAACATAACAATATAAAAGGTCCATGGAGGTGGATGGGTGGATGGCTGTGTATTATCTTTGCAGGTCCTTTCAGGCTGTGTTTAGATGGTTGGAATTTATTCTGAAAACAATGGCATGTTGTTGAGTTTGCTCATAGGTGAGACATGTCATTTATTGGATTATTAAAAGATACTTATGTGGGGCAAGGAGATAGTTCTGTACAAACAAAAAACAAATAACACAAAGAAACATGTAAGCAAATGAATGAGAAAAAAGTGGTTTTCTAGACAATCAACATCAGTCCATGGACAATAGCAATTATTATCAGTCAATTCAAAATTATTACTTGACCTAATCTAGTATTGCTTTCTCTGCAAACCTCTCAGATACACAGTCAAGAAAGAAAAGGCACTCAGATAAAAAATGACAAAATAAAGCTACCTCTTTAATGTAGTTGGTATGAAAGTACCTGCATATGACATGGCTGATATGGAACAGTTGTCTTTGCTATACAGAGATATTTTAAAACCCAATAGTAGAACTGATTAGAAATATCTAAAACATTTGGACAGATACTTCACAAAGACAATATACTGATATCAGTGAAGCAAATAAAATTATTTGTGACATCTATTCTCTTATGGAAATACAAATTAAAATTTAATGTTGTGCCAACCATACTTATTGGAATGGCTAAAATAAAAAATAAAAAAGACTAGCAATCAAAATATTAGAATTAAGAGGTTTTGGAACCCATAAAAACTACTGAAGAAAGTATCCAACAGTACAATCCCTTCAGACAAGAACATGTAGGATTTTTTTTAAAAGCCATTAAGGATCATGAGAGGTAAACAGAAGTGCCCTTGTTTAAGGAGCAGTGAGAAATCCAGTGTGTTGAGGGGCAGAAATATGAAGATTAGTATGGTAGATCAAATCAGAACCTAAAAGACAACTAGATTTTGTAGCTATGAAACCAGTTTATTCTGAGGATATTGTTATTCTCTTTGAGGTGAAAAACCATGGAGACTTGGGTCCAGAGGAGGAGAGTGATTAGGTTGGTAACAGAATTACTGTGTTTGTTTGTTTGTTTTCTCATGTTGAGACTAGATCTTTCTGATAAGAGAATGCAGTAATCAAGGGTTTAAACAGAATATTAGCTGACTTGTGCAGTGGTCCACATAACCAGTGGAGGTGGGCTGCTCATCAGTGGGGAAAGCAGTTTGATTTTGAAGGTAAGACTGATGCAGTTTATTAAAGTCAAGTATATGATAAGGATCTGTCAAGTATAGCTGTAAGGATACTTTCCATTGTCTCATGTGGGAAAGGTTGAATGGAGGTATTAGATGAAGAAGAAAAGGGATTTATTTTTAAAAATTTAATAATAACAGATTAGTTGCAAATTAACTTTAGCAAACTGATGTTATGCATTGCTAATGCAAAATTAGAATTTGTGAAAGTTACCAGAAAAATCATACTTATAAATAGCCAGTAAAAACAAAAATATATTAAGAAAGGCAAAAATGATGAATTTCTAGAGAAAACACAGCTACTACATGTTACATGCAACTCCTATCAACTTGTAGATATCAAGAGAAGAATAAACCTGAAATTACTGAAAAAGTTTAATTTTCTATTCTTCAGAAAAGGAAGACCCCTTGAAAATATAGACATTAAAACATACAATGTAACAAGAGGTTTCAACTAGTCAAGTGGTAAGGTCATATTGTTTAGCTCATTTTGACAAAGGAGGAAATGTAAACATTGTGATTAATGTCTACTATGAATAGAAGTTGGGTCTCCTGGGAACTGTAACTTCATATGCAAGGGGTGCTTTAGGAGAAGATTATGGAGCATTTTCAGGTCAATTCCTGCTGCTGCTTCTCTTTTATCTTCAGTTTTTGGTCACCAACTCCTACTACTCACATTTTGCCAGCCCACCCAAAGTGGAGGGTCCTCCCCTTGACATCAAGGCTCATGTGCTCATGTTCATCTTCAAAACCTATGAAATGGTGCAAGGTTTTATCATCTTGCTATTTACTAAGTTCAGTCTAGCCTACTTAAGTCAGACTGAGTGACAATGTTCTAAGGTAAAATATTGGATACTTTTAGTGTGTTGAAATATCCACCTATAAGAGAATATTCTTTTGTTGAAAACTAAAGACACACTTCTTAAATTTGTTTTGTATTTGCATTAACAACTCTATGTCAGTGAGCTTTACTCCATGTCAGTGAGCTTTGAGATCAAAGAAGAAAGGCATGAAGGGTAAGGATAATACACGTATAACTTGGCTCTGTTTAATACCGGAATTTTGAATTGTTTTAAGGAATAAGAGAGTCAAATGGGCATTGTTGTAGACTGGCACACACTCCCAACAAACAAAATTTGATAAAAATTCAAAGTACTATTGATTAAGTATAGTGCATGAGATTTCTGTTTTAGGAGCTAATCTTTTTTGATGAAATATTCTTGTGTGGTTTTTTAATTGAAATTTGAAGATTTACTTTAATTTAAAATTTTTAAAATTTATTCTAATTAGTTATACATGACAGTAGAATGCATTTTGACCCACTGTATACAAATGGAGCACAACTTCCCATTCATTTGGTTCAGATTCACTCCAATAGTATAATCATACATGGATATAGGGTAATAATTTATGTCTTATTCTACCATCCTTACCATTCCCACAGCCCCTTCCATCTCCTCACTCCCCTCTGCACAATCCAAATTCCTTTATTCTACCCCTACTACCCCCCAATTATGGATCAGCATCCACTTATCAGAGAAAACATTCAGTCTGTGTTTTTCTGGGATTGGCTTATTTCACTTAGCACAATGTTCTCTATTTCCTTCCATTTACTTGCAAATGCTATAATTGTATTCTTTTTTCAAGGCTGAGTAATATTCCATTGTGTATATCATGATGCTGCATGCCTATAATCCGGCAGGCTTGGGAGACTGAGACAGGAGGATTCCAAGTTCAATGCTAGCCTCAGCAACTTAGTGAGGTTCTAAGCAACTTAGTGAAACCCTGTCTCAAATTAAAAAAAAATTAAAAAGCAATGGGGAACTAAAAATATTACTCAGTGGTTAAGCACCCGTAGGTTTAATCCCCAGTACCACAAACACACACCAAAATTTATATTTACTCTACAGCTAAAAAAGCTTTCTGTTAGCTGTGGTTTTGTAGCCTTTATTATTTATATAATTTTTAAAAAGTAGAACCTTACCATTTCTTAATGATTCAGTATATTTTTAATTGTTATCAGCTACGTATTTGCAAATTTTTTCCTCAAATATGATACTAAGACTGATATAATGAGCAAATAAAGCTACTTATTATAAACTATTATGAGAACAAATTACATTTTTCTAAGGAAATGGGTTTTCATTTATTAGATTTTCACTAATTTTTCTGCACATTTTATTGAATCATATCCCATTACATATCATTAACAATTTCTTTTGCTATGTCTTGAAGCAGAATACCAAGACAGGGCCTTCATATAAAAAGCACTTTGACAATCAAATAGAAGAATTTTCTACTAATGAGATGAGGTATTTGTTTCCAGCTATGATCACCCCGCAGTCTGTAAAGATCCATTCGTAAGTCCAGACCTGTAACTCAGCGCCCTTCATTCAACTGGAGATAGAGCAAAGGTTCCTGCTAAAGTGTTCTAACAATAAACAATTAATACTTGCCTTATCAAGAAAGAGATTTAAAGGCTTAAATGAACTGTAAAACATATGTATTATTATGTATATATTTACAAAATTATTAATATATGTATGATAAATATTTATACATGCATATGTAAATATTTATATATGCACAAATAATGCAGTATAATGTAAAAATGCAAAGAATTTACTGTTAAAATAAATTTTGTAGTGTGATTTAATTAAAGTCTCTGAATGTCTCATTATGTCAGGATTGTGTGGATTTGCTATTTAAAAACTTAAAATAAAATAAATAAACCAATTATATCCTAAACTTTAGCCTGCACAAAAACTATGGTGCAAACTTCGAATTCTTATATATAAAAGTTTAAGGCAAAATGTTCAAGGGCAATGATGTATTTATATGAGGGGTTGATAAGAAAATTAATTTTATTTTATCTAAAAAATACGCAAAATTAAAATGTATGAACAAGGAAATAAGTTCAACTGCTAAGAATGCTCTCTTAGCAGTTTGGAGAAGGAGTGACAGGGTGTTTTACTGTTTCCCAGGTCAATTGTATGTAACTGTTGTAGTTTGTTTGATTTTATTGCTAATCAGTCACAACTAAAATGCAAACTGTCTGCAGGCTACATTAGCATTGGTTGCTTACTGACATACCCCTAGAGCAATGTCCAGCACAGCACTCAGGAAATGTGCTAATAAACTGACTTAAGCTCAGGCTTTTAGGCCAGTTGAGCTCACAAGAGCTTTTTTTATTCTTCCTTTTGTAATGTTGGCTCTTTGTCATACCATTAGCTGAACTAATTATAACTAAATATAGTGAATTAAATTTAGTAATGGATAAATTTTAAGCGCCCTAATGGCACATTTAGTTATTTTACTATTAAGTCTGAGTAATATAAACCTTTCTCAGAATTTATACTTCCATAATGGACACAATGAAGTCAGCGTGATAAACTTCAAACAGCATCAGAATTACAATGAATTTCAACAGAAAAGTCCAGTTTATTATTTTAAGCCACTCTGCTTTTTTCTGAAAGCATATTTTGGCATTTATGCAAAAGAATTATGTGAAACAGAATAATGTGATTTTTGAAATGTTCATATTACTTCAGAATCAATGTATAAATATATTCATATCCTCTTGTATAAATTAGAAAGAAAATATATTAAAGATAGCTCATGAGGCAATACTTATTGTAGGTTCCATATGTGTGTATGTGTGTGTTCATATTTGTATGTATATATATTCAAACAAATAAATACAATATTTTTTGTGATCTATGTCCTAATAATCCTTTTATAAGTTGAAAATAATGTAAATAAAAAATGCATTTAATATATCTAACTTACTGAACATCATAACTTGGCCTGGCCTACCTTAAATATGCTCACAATGTTTACACGACCTTGCAGTTTGGCAAAATTGTTTAACACTAAGCCTATTTTATAATAAAGTGTTGAATATATCATGCGATTTATTGAACACTGAAATAACAGAGAAGGAAAGTTTGTGCTTTGAACCATCATAATTTGGAGATCCTGTTCTGTATATATTTATTTATTTGAACTCAATGAAACTTGAATATTTCTGATATAAAGTCAGTGGATGAAATGTTCTGCAATGAGCTGGTTCAAGGATGATTTTTTACACATTTAACAATCAGAATGCGTGCATATTGGCCAATCAGAACAAATCTACCCTCCAGACATTAGGTATAACAAATCTGTATGATTAAACCTATGTGGAGTCCTTCAAAGGACCCAAACATGGCCAAAGTTTGGATATTTACTTACATTATACAGATTTCTTAGAATCCTTTTAATACAGGTATAAATATGTCCTTTAGCGAATGCATTCAAACCATGCTAAACTAATCATAAATCCAGCATTGTCACAGAACACAAAGTACATCATTCATGACTGTCTTCTTCAGATAAATGTGTGTGTTTGTGTGTATGTGTGTGTAATTATGCTAAGAGACAGAAAACTTAAGAATTCTTCCATCTTAAAGGAATAATAGAGCAGAACCTTTAAAAAAACATCAACAGTAATCCTAGGGCTCCATATGATGTCATCTGAATGCTTATTTTTTAAATCCATAAAGTAAATGTGAAAGTGGAATTCACAGTTTTATTAACTACAGACTGATATAAACTTGCATAATTAACTTTCTATTCTTATCTGAGCCAAATTCATTTGAAAAAATATACAGAGTAAACAATGGTATTAAAATCAAAATTTTTGTGGTCCCAAGGAACTAGCACACGGGAAGTGATAATTTGAACAACCTAAAAAATAACAGTATATTAAAATTTAATTTATGTTAATTGTATTTGAATTCTTAAATTTCATTTTGCTTTGAATGTAGCTTTTAAATAATTGAGGATTGATAACATGTATATGTGATAGGTGGTAGTAGGCACAGTTTCCTGTAAGGAAATTTCACATTGATGTGGTCAGTTTTCATGTGTGATTTTTAGAAGTGTCATCCTAATAATATTTCAAAATATAAGCATATTTTTGGTGTGTATGTGTTCTATAACCAAAGACACACAGGGCATTTGGTTGATTTTGCCTGATTTATTCATAAAAACCAAACATTACATTCTAATCAACTGCATAGTCTTGTATTAATAGTATTTGATTCTAAAAAGACTTATATATTCCTTCTGATGTTAGTGACATTAAAATTGTCTTATTTATTGTTGAATACATGTAGTTCACATACATTAAGCCTATGATAGTAATTATTTTGATTCTTAATATCAGAAATATTCTAATTTTATATCCCTCCACTTTTCCAGATTATATCTAGGACAACTTTTTTTTGAAATAGCAAGGTTTTAATAAACTGTGCTTTTATACTATTTTTAATTCACTGTATTCACATTTCATGTAAAATTTAATAATTTTAAAAATGATGATCATTCTTTACCCTAGATAATAAGTTTATTTATCCCAGATCATCAAATTTATTCTTGCTTAAAATGTTTCATCATTCCTTCCCTCAAAACTCCTCTCCAGTAACAGATTCTTTTATTTTTCTTTTCTGAAAACTCTTCCTTGATTACTATGATATGATTCCTGTATACACCCTCATCTTAACTCAATATTTAATTTATAAAGATATGCTTATGCTATGTCATTTGAATGGTTTTATATATTTTTTTCATGAATATTTGTTAGCTCCAAATTCACCTGAAGTTTATAAAGAAAAACTCTATTCATCGACAAAGATTTCCCTCCACTTTTCCAGATTATATCTAGGACAACATTTTTTTTTAAATAGCAAGGTTTTAATAAACTGTGCTTTACTACTATTTTTAATTTTCAGAGATACATCTTTGAATCTGGAAATACCTCTGCTTCTTTAATAACTGTGGTAAATAATAACAATGACAAAAATAAGGTCATACATTTTTAAGGTTTTGTTTGTGGTTGTTGTTTTATTTTTCCTCATCAACTCTGGCCTTCCCCTTTCATTAGTATATTCTTCAAAATAGTTCTATGAAAAACATAAAAGGACATAGGAAACTTCGCGTGTTATTTTTCTCACATTCATTTTATCCACCACCACCTTGTGGTACTGATGTCCTTTTGGTGACCTTGGACCCAGTACCAGTTCAAAGTATAGTCTAGAGTTATGCTACTGCATGCTGTGGAAGTGGCTGTCTGTAACCCTTTCTCCTCCATACCCCACAGAATGCAAGTGGTAACAGAAGGATCTGTCCCACCAGGGACTGCAGTCAAAACAATCCCACATCTAGAAAAGACCATGAGCTCAGTTGTCTTCAGCACAAGGTAAGCACAAGTGAACATGCCCTTTCTAGACAATGTAGTTAAGAAGGCTGGACCTTTCTGCAATTTCTCTTTCCACCAGTTTAATTCACATGTGAAATGCAACCGTGCACATTTTCCTGGATGACCGTGAAGGCACAGACACACAGAGCTTGCTATGGTCCGATTGTGTCCCTCCAAACCCATGTGCTGATGAAACTCAGTGGCCTGAAGGAGACTAGTCAGCGATGGAGCCCATAGAAGGTGACTAAGTCCTAAAGGCAGAAGCCTCATCAATGGTAGCAGGAGCTGATAAAAGGGCTTGAGTGTTTTCCTCTCTTCTGCCATGTGAGGAAACAGCATCTGTTCCCTTTTCATTGTTCTTCCATCTCTTCTGCTATGTGAGAATCGGTGATGAGACTCTCAATAGACCCTAAATACCAGTGCCTCAGTTTGGGACTTTGTAGCCTCAAGAACTGTAAAAAAATAGATTACCTGTCGCGACCCCTCGCCAGCCAGGGAAACACGACACAGGATTCTTCTTTCAACAGTTTATTCAGGCCTTGAGTCATGTATCATCTTCTAGCGCCCGCCTGCAGCCACACCCAAGCACAGTTTAATAAAGCCCCCCCGCATCCCAATCCTAAGCCGCCAGTGGATCTCTCTCATAGGGTGGTAAGGGATTGCGCGCCAACTCTCCATAAAAGGAGTTGTTTATCACAGGCCACAGTGGAAGCCGGCGCCATCTTCTAATGGCGGCCACGGTCTATAAGAATGGCTTACCACAATTACCAATCTTTACAAATTACACAATATGTAATATTTTATAAAAGAAGCATAAAGGGATTAAGACAGCTAAAATTCCTAAATTGTCAATCAGGGGAGAGAGACCTGACAATAACAAAGACTTGGATTTCCTGTAGCCAGAAATCATCCCCCCCACCCCTTTTTTCTCTGTGCACTGTGCTTGTTACAGCAGCTAGCGTTGCCCTGCTGATACAAGTGTGTTTCAATTCTTCTTGCAGAGAGATTGGCTTAGGTACAGATCCGCAAGTCAGACTCAGAGCAAAGGCTGAGTGGCACATTCCTTGTCCACAAAAATTAGGTTGAGGAAAACACATAACTTAATCTGGCCTACCAAAGAGAACATTAGAAATTGCCTGAGGTATTAGGAGAACTGAACATGAAAGGGGTCTTCCTTAAACTCTTCTCATGACACAGCTTTGGCAGCTGGCTCAACCCTTGATTTGTAGGAGAGTTATCCACCTGTCTATGTCCTTTCCTGTTTGTGTCCTAGATAGAGTGGCCTCTTTCTTTCTTGTTTTCTATTGATTGTTCAGCAGCTTTAATGTTCTTCAACATTTTCTATTTTCTTGACTACTTTCCATTAATATCCAAATATATTTACTGTTTTAGCCTATAAAATAAGTCACAGGCTATTGCCAACAGTGAAACCCCCTATGACTCAATTTCCATCTTACATTACTCACATAGTACTCTCATACCCATTCCCGGTCACCTGCTGCACATTAAACTCCACTACCTGATGTGAGATAAGGGATAACTTTTATATTAAAAGCAGATATAGGGCTGGGGATGCAGCTCAAGTAGTAGCGCCCTCGCCTGGCATGTGTGCAGCCTGGGTTCGATCCTCAGCACCAAATACAAACAAAGATGTTGTGTCTGCCAAAAACTAAAAAAAATAAATATTAAAAAAAGATTTTTTTCTCTCTCTCTCTTAAAAAAAAAAAAAAAAAAGCAGATATACACATGGGAAAGGTTCACAAGAAAAGAGACAGCTTGGGCCTCTCATTCTGCCCTGTTTCAGACTGAGGGGTATGTAGGTCACTTTCACCTTTATCTCAAAGTAGGAAACACCTTGTCAGTATAGAGACACACTATTTCACATCTGACAGTGTAGACGTATGTGCTCGGATATTACCAGGCACCGTGTGGTATGCCAGCTGCTTAGCACCCCAAGTCCTTCAGGGCACATGGGGCTTCTCATGCCTGAGGGAGGGAACCCTGACTTCCCTGGGAAGTTGAATTGGTTGTGGCCTGGATGTGACCTCTCTCACTGGGGGAGCTACCCCCTGCCAGGTTGCTCTGTATCTCAGGCAAAGCAGTTGGGCAAACCTCCTCCTTGTATCACACTCGCTCAGAGAGTTAACATTTTGCTGTTGTACAATCTTATCTTCTGTTTCAATTCCCCACAATTCTGAAACCTCTTTTACCTCATCACTCAAGTACTCCTGTAGCTAAATCCAAGGATCTATAATTTCACATTATACTTGATGTTCTGAGGTGCTTTATTACACTTGTGTCCTTAAACCCTGTCAATTTTACACTCCTCTACAGCTGCCATGAAGTTACAATGAGCAAAGTCTCTGGTCAAATTCTGGCACCCATGCTAGCATTTATTAAATATTTGTAAGCAAACATGGCTCATAGCAGTTTATAAACCTGTTTTTTCTAATAAAAAGTTGTTAGCCCTCTCTCCCTTTAGGTGATATGGTCATACCTTCATGAGGCAGACAAACATTGCTGAGGCAGGATCCTGTTTTCTTCTATAAGCAGCATCTATCAGAAATGAAAACCAATTCCAGGATGTAGCACAATAACCCTGTGCTGGACATTATAGGATGGAGCCTCCAGTGACAACGTTGAGATTGAGAAATATTTTTACACATGGTTCCTTAAAAGTAGGCAAAGCCTCCAAACTGTTTCAACTTGTGCACATGTGCTGAGCATCCAAAAAAGAGCTCTGAAGTTCACTAAAAAGAGCTTATCATGGTTCATCATAATAATGAAGAAGTCATTTTTATCATTGAATGCTAACTTGTTTGTCACTTGTTGATCAAGACAAGGATTTCAGAGAATCTGGCATCAGACATCTCTTCATGTATAACCTGCCTTATATAAAACTAGATGACCATCCCAGAAGGTACATTCTTACATGACCACTTAGTGTCCCTGCACTATTCATTTTTGATTACTGCAACTGGCTTACTGAAACTCAAGGTGAGAGTAATTGACAAGTGCCTGTGCCATACTATCAGTATGGAAGTGATTTAAAGGGAGTACAGGCATCCTGACAAGCTTCAATGCTGTGTCACCCAGGGCTCTTAGCAGCTTAACAATGTTACCAAAATTAAGTCCTTCCTTGGAAACAGGAGATCTGGTCCTGTTTCCTTCCTACCTGCTTGCCTCTTCCTTTTCCCTTGTTATTTATACATTATAAACTTTCCAAACAAGAGCGAACTTTCTTTTATTACAATGGATGGTCAGGTTGTCAATATTGAGAGTGCAGAAGTAATTCTTAGGAGTTTTTGTCTTTGTGAATCCTTAGGCAGAGAAATGTGGGGTGAATATTCTTTGTATACAACCAGAGATATGAAAAATTTGTGCTCTTTTTGTGTAATATGAATTGTAATGCATTCCACTGTCATATGTAAATAAAAAATAACAATAAAAAGAAATGTTATTAATATGTCCCCTATATTAATAACACCTTATATTTAATCACCAACCCTTCTCTTACTGTTTTCTTTCTCATCATTGACTCTTATTTCCTCTCTTATCCATTCTAATTATTTTGATATGTATGTCCTCATAATGTATATATCTTTATTTTTGTACATATCTTTATTTTCTTCATTTAATCCTCATTATTACATATAGTTATATAATATGTGCTTCTTTCTTGATAGTTTTAATTAATAAAATTTCATTTTAAAGCGGTATTACAGATAAATGGTGCAGAACTTACCTAGAGCTCACACATATCAGCCTCTACCCTCAGATTACCCTAATAACTTGCAACAGAGAAGAACATTTATTATGACTAATAAACTAGTATTAGTGCATTATTATTAAGTGAAAACTATAGTTTAAATTGAGATTGACTCAGCATTGTGCAGTACTATTGATTTTAATAAGAGCACAGTATCAGGGGTCACCATCGTAATATCAAACAGAGTAGTTTCCACAACTCAAAAGATTCCATGTGTTCTACAAATTTATTCTTCCCTCTTATTCCTCCAAACTGAGAAATCACAGACTTTTTATGGTCTTATAATGTTGTCTTTTTGAAAATACCATATGGTTGGAATATTACTGTTTATAGGCATTCCAGACTGGCTTCTTTCAGTTAGCAGTATGCATTTAATTCCCTTCAAGTGTTTTACAAGATTGATACTTTATTTCTTTTTGTGGCTGAATAGCTTTCCATTTTATGAATGTACCACAATTCATTTATCCATTCATAAAAGGACATCTGTGTGTCTCCAAGTTTTGACCTTGTGAATAAACTTCTCTGTGGACCTACATTTCTTAGCCATTTGAGTACATATAAAGAAGTGTTTTTATGTGGCATTGAGTAATGAGGGTAGGTTTTGTTTTGTTAAAAAAAAAAGTCAAAACATTTTTCAGTGTTATCCACACCAGCAGTGAATGAGGGTCTTGTTCCGAATTCTCATGAGTCTTTGGTGGTATCAGTGTCTTTTAGATTCTGGCCATTGTACAGGTATTTACTTTGTAGTTCTCTAATGACATATAATGTTAGGCTTCTTTCACATCTTGCCTTTCTATAGCTTCTTGGTAAGCTATCATTTAGGATTCTTGGTTTACTTTTTACTTGGATCTTTTTTTTTTTTCCTGTTGAGATTTTAGAGTTCTGTATGCGGCATTATTGTAAATAATACTGCTATACCTGGTTCCATTGGAGAGCTTCTATACCTGGGACCAAGGGACTCTCAGTACCTTCTTCACTCTCCAGATATTGGGGTGAAATCTCATCTTGTGGCATCTATGCTCTCATCTTAGTGATGTTCAATGTCTTCAATTTCTTCTTGTAGAGATGAAAGTGATAACTTCTGAGGTTTCTACATCTGAACTAGAACAGAAAGTCTGACATTAGTTTTTTTTTTATTCAAATAAATTCACTTGAAAAATGTAAGATCTCTTTGTTCTGAATATTAGTAGTGTTGCCATTGACCTAATATTCTGTGCTGTATACCAGCCACATTGTTTTTGCATTGCTTACTGGTGGGTACCAAGGATGCTCTAACACCTTGCTCTGCAAATTCCCTGGTGCACATGCCTGTCCATTTCCTAGCTCATACTTTCTTTTTCGCTTATATTTACTACAATTTTTTCCAACTACATTTATAAACTAATTATTTTTTTGTAAGTCATTTTTTGTTGTTGTTAAGGCAAATGCTATTCCTATCCTATCCTGAAATTTCAAAATATGAAACGGGGACACAGAAGAGATTCAGTAGATTGCAAAGTAGCAGTAAGTGGATACGTGGAGAGTCATCTGAGATAAATTCAGAAATATCTTTAATCACTAAGTTATACTTGAATTATGCTGTGATAAAGCTCAAATTACATGAAACAGTGTAATTGGTTATAATTTCATTAACTACGACTACTGACTATGGTAAATATGAAATCTTTTCTATGGGAACTTCTACTTTCTCCAGTAGTAGGCGACATCACGGCTGCTTTTGCTTATCTCAACAGCTCTTGTAATTGACCATTGTTCTTACTTTTCACCACCAGTCTGATAGGCACACACATGTATCTTAGTTGTGTTGTATTTAAATTCATTTAACTCAATTGCTTTGTTTAAATTTAATTTAATTTTATAATTATTCATTTAATGTCTAAATGACATTGAACAATGGTTTTAGCTATCTCTTCTGTGAAAAGTAGAGTCATGTTCTTTTGTAATTGTATGCCTTTTTCTCATTAAAGAATTTGATCATTCATTTTCAGGAGTTTCTGATTGGCTTTGAACATTAATTACTTATTAATTTTAGCATCTTAACTATCATCTCAAAAACTGTCATCAGTTTTTTTTTTTTATATTTGATATCTTTCATTAAATAACAACTATGATGTCACTAAGGTCATCAAGATAATCAATGTTTTTGTTTTATATTTTTAATACTGGGGATTGAACCCAGGGACACTTAGCCACTAAGCCAAATTCTCAGCCCTTTTTAGTTTTATTGTGAGACAGGACCTTGCTGAATTCCTCAGTCCTCCTGCCTGTTCTCCCAAATTGCTGAGATTACAGGCCTGTGCCACTGCTTGAGTCCTATTTTATGTTTTGGCATCCTACCAAAGACCCTCTTCTTAACCTAATGCATCATAATATTGATCTGAATTTTCTCCTTTGACTTGTTTATTTCACTGCTTACATATAGTTCTTAATTTTTTTAGGTATTTGTATTAGCTAGGGAGTCAGCATTTCTTTTTTATACAGAGTTAGCCAGTTTCCCAGAACCATGTACCATCACTGCCATCTTTACCATATCACAATTTCTCTTCATGCATACTTCTATTTTTGAACTTCCTCTTCTGCTCCAATGATCCAGGAATAACTGATCAGGAGTAGCTTCTTCTCCAAAATGACTCAGCCATCACTGGCTACATAAGCTTTAATACAAATGCTGGAAAAATAAAGTCCTCAAAAAGGAAAAATCATTTAAATTTGATTGGGATTTCTTTGTTTATTCTTTGAAGAACTGACATCTTCATTACATTTAATCAATCCATAACGAGTACAGTAGATGTCTTTCAGCTCCCTAACCTTGTACTTCACTGGATATTGTAAAATGTCTTCATAGCAATTTGTGTATAAATTTTGTTTATAAAACAGTATTTTCATATTAATCAGTAAATTTAATTAATATAAGATTAATTATGATTTATTCATAACAAAATGATCAACCCATATTTTCTTATCATAAAACATTTTGAATATTTGAGTTCTTACCCAAGGATACACAGATTTTCTGCAGAGTGACACTCAGAAGCCATGTCCCATTTGGTCCTGGCCAGGAGTCTTTATACTACATTGTGCTGACATGCCATCTCTAGAGATAGAACAGGATACTCAGTCAGAATAAACTTAATTCTGAGCTGGAAGTACAATTGGACTCAGACTTTTTCAACACTCCAGGGAAATACCACTTTAATTCTCCTGAAAACCCAAGATGGTATCAGAGTCTGAAGTATTTTACTATGTCAATAATTATTTTTATTGCTTTGTATTTTGTTACTGACTGCATTCTTATCATTGAGGTAGGTTGAAGCAAAGGACCTGAGATTTTTAGAAAATTATCATGATTTTCAGTTCATCTATTACAATTTTTATTAAGAAATGTAAGAAAAAAACCTCTTTTATGTAGTTTAATATTTGGTGTTAATGATTAAAATATTTGAATGTGAACATATTCAAATAAGAACATATGCCACTCTCACCAGAGTGGTTATGTACATGAATGAGATTATTTTTCTTTGCCAGAAAATCTGTTTGGGCACAATAAACACTAAATCCATCTTCATTTTTCATATTGGATAAGTTTCCTATTTAAGGGGCGCAATTTATTTTATTCAAATCATCTTTCTTGTTACTGACAGGCATTAACTAGAAGAAGATGAGTAGGGCCATCTGGCATTCTTCAGTATCTTATTTTGACACCTGACTCATTTGTTTAAATAATTCATTGATTTAATATAAGCTAACATTTGAAATCACAAGGTGCCTTCATTTCCAGACTAAATCAGCATACATTTACATTCTGTAGTTAGGTAATTCATAAAGCAAATGAATTAATTCAGGGATCACTGCTGAACCCAATTGGCCTATTTGCCTATTCCCCATCTAATGGCTCCGTAAATTCTTCTCCGGTAATTTACTTGATATTAGGTTGAACTAGAGATTGTGTTTGGCTTCACAAAAGTGACTGATAAGATGCCAGCCATCTACAGATGTTGGAGTAGAAGCATTATTTTCTGTTTTAATCTTTGATAGCATGTACAAAGTTTTATACTTTGTACAATGTAATGATGTGGAGATAATATTTTTGACTTAATACATGACAATAATGAAGAACTCACAAGAGGCACTCTTCATTTCACCAAAGTGCTGAAATTCCACATGGACACTATTCCTTGGTCTCTTTTAACTGACAGAGACAGTCAAAGCTACCTTCTTTAAATACTCAATCCTTTCATTTTAACTAATAGACAATGTACCAATATTGGAGTGCACTCTTTATGCGTATTAATTGGATAGGGAAAAAAAATGCTTTGGCTCCTCTCTCCACAGTCTTTAAACAAATAAAATAATATAGGTGGGACCTGCTTTAACTCTAAATTATTCTATATTTTGAAGCAGTGACATGTGAAGGCCATGAACATAATATATTTTTCAATGATTTGAAATGACAGAACAAGACTAATTTTAGACTTCAGATCTCCTCCTTTTTAAAATATAAAAAGTGTCAAAGTGTTACATGTATTTCCCTTTTAAAATATTAGGATAAATTACCAGGGTCTCTGAAATTTATTTTTCACTATTGAGTTCATACATATTATTATATAATAACACTTTAATTGTTAACACTTCTGGAAATAATAATCTGATATGACCAAAGTACTATTTATTGGTACAGAAACCATCTGTAGGCCCCGAAGTGTTGAAATTTTTCTTTTTAATTAAAAGGCATGTTTTTATTTTATGACTACTTAACTAGGTGATAGGATGTTAAAGGCATAGCTTAGCTTGGCAATCATGAAATAAATACTTGTCCTGTGATTAAAAATTATATTTTAATGCAAAATATTCATCACATACATAAATGAAAACATAACATTCTTACCACTATGTTTATGTATATGAATGAAATTACTTTTTCTTTGTTAGGAAATCTCTTTGGGCATATTAAACAATGAGTTTTTCTTTAGTTTTATTCAGATACCTTTTCTTCTTCTTAAAAGGGCATAATTTATTTTATTCAAATCATCTGCCTGGTTATCAACAGTCATTAAGTAGGAAGACACGGAATCTAAGAGCATGGACATGGGGTTTGGAGGGCCTAGTGAAAATATATTTATTGTTGATTTCTTTAAACAAATGGGATTCTAAATAGGTAATATTTATCAAACATTTTTATACTTCCAGATTATTTAGTCTCTCTCATTCTCTTTGTCCATATAGTTCTGCTTTCTATTCATCCATTTGCATATCTGTTGATCTGTTTACCTACCTACCTACTACCTACAATTTTTTTCATATCTCTGTATTGGGTCAACTTCATTTTTCTGTATATTTTTTCAATAATATCCACATTCATAATTATAAATTTCCATTCGTTTTGAATGTCTTGTGTGTTCATATTTAGTGAAAAAATCAGGCAAACATTAATTTCAAGAAATCAAAATATCATAAAGGCTTTATAGAGTATTTCTGGATGGATCATTTATTTTAATCATGTAATAATGTGCTTCACATTTTTTTTCCTCAGAGATATGCAATGTGAAACATACAGGCTATATAATTTGTCCTTATAAAAGCAAGATGTCATTCAAATTAACCCAGAGCTCTGGTTTTTCTAAGACCTCAGTTCATATGACTCAAGATTCAAGCTACTATATATTGTTTATCTTACAAACAAGGCTTGATGCTTATTCTTTGTGCTGCACATGCTAAAATATGCAACTGGCTTGTTGTCTAAGGCCTTATGATTCCCATGAGAACACAAGCATGGATGTGAGCATCTATATGACATGGAAACCTGAGACATGTCTTGTTTCCTTTGGCCTTGTTCATGCTGATAAGATACCAGAGTATCATTTCTTTTTGTCTGCATAAAGAGTAATATTGTTCTAGTGGTGTCTTAAAAGTTTTCAGTGACACTTTATTTTCCCCAAATTTCACTAAAAAATTGGATTTGTTTCCATTTCTACAATTACCATACCCCCATACTGAAAAAAAAATTCTACTTAATTTATATTTGTGTTTATATTGTTCCTGATGTGAAAAAGCTTCAGAGAGGGGTTATTTAAATATTTCCCTGATAATTTCAGAGCACTTGTCCTTATCCACTTGTGAAGAAAATTTTATAATCTGTTAACTTATATATTACAAACAATTTACACCATGTTAACTTTGCTGACTTACCATTACAGGTTTCATTTTCTTCTGTAATAGTATGATGGGTAGTTAAAGGATGGTGACATTGGACATTGGACATTGGAAAGAAATATTCCATATTTCAGAAGTGGCCTATTTCAGATGCTATCTGAGCAACATTTTATAATTCTTCTTTATACTATATATACATATAATTTAATGATTAGTATTGAAATTTAATTCAATTTAGTATTAAAAGAATATTTAGCTTTGAAATCTTTTGGAATTTCAAAAGTAAAAGTCATTCAGGTGCAATTTATTATATAGTGTGAATATATTTGTGCATCTTTTCCTTAGAAACTTAAAATAAAATTATTTATATATGTATGGATCCAGACTATGGTCAATACTGTTTTGGTATTTGTTTTATTATATCATTGTTTAAAAAATCTATATCAGTTTGAAATAATTCAACATGAATAAGAACTTAATTTAAATTTGCTCATAACCCACTTGAATCTAAAGTATGAAATATGATATGTCAAGAGTTTTGTAATGTTTTGAACAACCAATAAAAAAAATTGCCTACCAAATTCAACACATTTGTTATTCAAACAAAAGGCACAAATATTTTGGGGATATTATGTGTAAATATATATGTGTATCAGAAGAAAAGTTCTTGAAATTAGGAAGAAAGTTTTTAGGAAAAAGATGGTGGTATGGGCCAGCCTGCTAAAGATGGAAATATGGTTATAATAAGAATATATTTTTAAGTATATGACAAGAAGAGGACAACTAAACATCTGTGTGGTGCTAATTAGGCCATAGGTCCATGAAATATATTGTAACAACTGGTGAAATTAAATAGTCTCTGTATTAGAATGATGTATAGCATAAATATTTATTTCCTTAATTTTGATGGCTGTACAGCTTTATTTTAGAATAACTAAGTATTAACAGAGTGCTGCATTATGTATTCCATTATCATCAAATGGTTACAAGAGATATAGAGAGCAAGGGAAGAAAGGTGTTTAAATTCATTAAAGGGTAAATCATAGTGAAAGTTTAAAAATCCTAGAAACTTACTTTAACCATTCCTGTAACTTTCTGTAAGGCTTAAATTACTTTTTTTTTAATTAAAGTATGGGTAAATTCCAGCCCTTATGTTATGGTTATCTTTTTAAAGAGTGCTTCTGTAAAGAGCCTTAAAAAGATGGAGATATGATCCTCTCTACGAAGCAAGGATAGTCATGCATACTTCTCCCTCCAGAACAAAGGAAAGACAAGCATAATGCCCATTATAAAGTCTTTCTGTTCCCTAATTCAGCCTTCCTCTTCTATAATTAACTAATTGCTTAAGCACTTGTCACCTGGCCATCTGTGTGACACCTTGTGGGAACCAGAGCTTAAACAACTGCCAGAAAGACACCAGCATTCCAGCATAAATAGGATAGCATCCTTTGTTTCTAAACCAGGATCCTTGTATCTTCTGCCAACATCTTAAGCTATAGTAGGCTAACCTGTTTCTTTGCAAGAAGGATAAAATGTCTGATATTTCATAATTTTTATCAAGAATACTTGTGTGAGCTATCTTATTTTCGTCATTCATATATTAAAACCATTTCCACATGAAATTTACACCTGATATAAATTAGAATTAAATTTACCCATATATTCAATTAGATTTGAGAGCTTCATATTATTGACATTATCCTTTGATCTCAAAGGACACAGCATTCCATTTTATTTAATGTGTTTTCCTATTTTGTTAGAATTTGACATTTTCTTCCTAAAGTCTTTCTAAATTCTTTACAAGTTCATATTTGCAATTCAGGATAGCTTTTGTGTGTGTTTAAACAACTGTTTTTTATTTTAATAATTTTGCTTAATTTAGTTACAATTAAATACTTTTATATTTAATGCAATTTTAGATAAGTTTGGTTATGCATCTGCTTTACAGTTATCTCCTTTGGTTTTTTTTTCTCTCTTTCTGACTTATATTCAGTATTGTGTATTTTTTGATATTTCATTTTCTTAAGTTGAAATTTTCTTCTATTTATACTAGTAGCTTATCTTGAAATTGAAAACTTATCTTTAAATTATCCCATTTTACCTTTGGATTATATTACATTATTTTACAAAGAATGTGAGTACTTCACTACCATATTCATTTTCTTTCCAAGACTCAGAATACTCCTTAAAGCCATCTTAAAACACAAGTTTTATTCTAAAAAGTGGTTTTCCTCATTTCCATCTCTGTTAATTTGATGGATTTTGTGGTTGATTTTTTATAAGCATACTACCTAATTCCCATCTAGATTATCAATCACAAGGCTTTTATTTTATTCTTACCCTCTATAGCTTGAATATTATTTCTTAAACATTTGTTTTGAAATTTTAGTTGTAGATGGACACACTACCTTTATTTTATTTATTTATTTGTTTGTTTATTTATTTATTTAATGTGGTGCTGAGGATCGAACCCAGAGCCTCACACAAGGTAGGCAAGAGCTCTCTCTACCACTGAGCCACAACCCTGACCAGCTGGGATATTATTTTTCAATAATAGTTCACAATAAATTATCTGTTCTTACTTCTTATGATATGAAGATAATTTGGACTTTTGGTAAACATTTCCAACTACTTCTCATGATCACTCTTTTAATCATGAGAAGATGGCTAAAAAATTTTCAAGATATAAGAATATTTACAATAGCTATATCAATAGATCACCATTAGATGCTGTATTTTATTTTCCTATTTGTTCTCATTTAAGGAAAAATCACAAAATATTTATTTTGTTTAACCATTTGCTATAGTTACCCCACTACAGAAATTTCTTACACACCCGAAGAAAGGAAAGAAAAAAGATTTTATGTAAAAGCTCATTTTACCCAAGCCTCAAAAAATTTTAAGAAAAAAATAATAGTTCACAATGAAAAACATCAAATTTTATTTATGTTTAACCTAAAATCAAAACTAAGATTTCTGAATGAGGCAGAATGTTATTACTTACAAAAATTCTAAATCGATTGCATACTCACCAACCCCCCACTCTGGGTGATATGATGAGACCCAGATGGATGTACAGAAGGGAAGCTGACATAGGAGAAATCTCCACAGTTATGAACCTGAGATAATGCATGTACCTACCAGCAGAAACAAGAGACCTTGGAGGTACTCTTGTAAAATCTTAATATATATGCATATATATTGCAATTACCAGAACCAGAATATAAAACAGGCTTTTTTTCATATATTTCAAAAAATGCAATTGACGCATAAAATATGAAAAAAGAAGTACTTTAGCAGAGAAAAATCTACAAATTAAAATAAGAAAAAAAATTTGAAATAAAAAATGAATAAAGTGGGGTTTGGTAACAGATTAAGAAAAACAATTAAAATTGAATGAAAGGTAGATTTGAAAGAATTGCACAGAAAGAAT
This sequence comes from Marmota marmota marmota, assembly GCF_001458135.2. NCBI lineage: Eukaryota > Metazoa > Chordata > Mammalia > Rodentia > Sciuridae > Marmota > Marmota marmota. The sequence continues at coordinate 19,704,405 of NW_026000240.1, read as the reverse complement.
TATAGCAAGAAAATGAAACATACACAATGAAGTTTAAGACAATTGGATGTTAATGAGAATGTCTAACATATATTCAACCTACTTACAATGGAAACTTTAAATTAGATGATTTTTCTACTGTGACTAATAAAATTAATTATGAAGCAAAATATAATCCCAATCGTATCTAAGCTAATCCAGGGTAGAGAAATAGAGAATAGGGAGACAGATAGATGATAGATGAGATATGAATATAGATAGGTAGATAGAGAGAAAGAGAGAAAGAGAATCTCCAATTCATTTTTTATGGACTTTGTATAAAACACATTACCACCCTTGCCCAAATGTTTTATTTAGTGCATGATACTTATACGTGAAATTAAGTCTCATTTTGATATATTCATGCATGTGTGGGATATAATTTGCTCCGCTTCAGTCTCCTGTTCTTTCCCTTCCCTTCCCTTCCTTTCTTCCCCCATTCCTCTTCCGCTGCTCTTCTGATCTCCCTTCTATTTTTTTTTTGTTTAAATTGGTGCTTTATAGATACATAAAAAAAATAGAATTCACAGTGGTATTTTTATATATCTACATAGCATATTTTGCTCCATTTTAGTTCCCAATATTTCCCCTTTCCTATCCCTCCTTAATACCCAAATTTGATAAGTATTGCACACAACAAGCAAATTTAATCAATTTATATTGATTAAAAATATTAGTAAAAAAAACTATGAAAAGTAGTCCATCCATATATTTCAAAAATAACATATTTTGAAAAAATTGGGAATGTACTTATCCCCAGAAATGCAAGTTGATCTAAATTAGAAAAAAACACTGAATAAAGTCTACTATATAAATGTATTAAAGGCAATAGTTACACAATATCATGTAAACATAATTTGGAAAACATACGATTGAATTCAACATCATGATGAAATCACTGTTAGAAGATTAGAAAGAACTTTAATTTCTACTTAAAATTGTTATTATTAAATAAAAGTAATGGCTTCAGCAATGGCCAGTATCCTTTGAAATGATGAATATTCCTTCTTGAACCTTCTTTCTTGAACAAACTGATGCTAAGATGCTACACACACAGGCATGGAATCAGCAGGGCCTGTCACTGATGTATGAAATAAAATATAAAGTCTTTCAAATAAAGTGAATGTCCTCTATTGACAAACTCAGTGTTAGAAAAGATTTTAAAAAGAGATGGAAAAATGCAAATAATAAAGGATCAGGGATTCTACTCATCAACAGGTTAACTAAGAAAGAAAACTTAAAAACTGAAAAACAGGGAGCTAGTACATACCAAACTAAATGTCTGTAATGCAAATTGGAAGTGTGTACCAATATTACAGAATGTTCATTTGAAAGTCCTGATTATCTGTGAGCAGCGCCCCCCAAGCAGACGTGCTCACTTAGTTTCTACTTCTACCATCAGTTTTAATTGTTAGGTGTCCATGCAATGAACTGTTAAGTGTATGAACTACCATCCCTGAAATGTCACAAAACGTATAGCCCTTTAGAATACAATACAGTATGCTGTAAATATCAGAAACAGAAAAGAATCTAGAAGGAAACTACCACAATACCTAACCTTAAACATACATACTGATGTGAGTTCTAGACAGTTTGCAATGATACAGTTGTATTCCCTGACACATAAGTGGGTGCATATATTGATGAAGGGAATGGAAACAGGAAGGTAAGGTGAAAAAGAAAAATTAAAATAAAATCAAGATGATTTTAGTTCAGAGCAACAAAACATCATGAATGGCAGAGTAGGATAAACTCATATCTCCAATTGAGTTTTTATATATGCATATGTGTGTGTGTGTGTTTGTGTGTGTGTGTGTGTGTGTTCATGCGCACGCTGGATAAAGACTGTTTCTTGCATTAGCAATTTGGCAAACACAATTATCAAGCCAGAAAGAAAACAAAATTTAGGCATGGAAACTCTTCCCCCAAAGGACAAATTCTCACCGCAATCTGTAGAAACTAATTTTTATACTATCACATTGAAAATATAAAACAATATTATACAGTATACTTACAGAGTTCTCATCCATCTAATTCGATTTGTAAATGTTTAAGCAACTCCTAGCAGTAAAACCACACCAAACATTAATTTTGTTACTGTAGTTTTCATTCTTCTCAAAAGGAATTTTACAATGTAGGTCATATATTTTGAAACAAAATCCAACCATTTTAGCATCTCAGTTTAGTTGTTTGTGAGTTAATACACAAGCAACCTCTGAAGGATTTTTCCAGAAGACAATATTTTCAGTATGGAATCTTTTGAGAAACATATCACTTGCTGAGAAACAGTCCTTTTAAAAATAGAACTCATTGCTATGCACATTAGTGGACAACCTGCTGTTCCAGACATCCGAAGAGAAGTTATTCTGGCTCAAACAGTAAATCAAACCCGAATGCAAGAGTGTCCTCACTTAAAATCATTATTATGCTCTAAGCATTATGTAAGCCATATTGGAGCCGTGGTGCCTTGTACAATAATACATTCTGGAAAGCAGAGCGAATAGAATTACCTGCCACCCTATTTAACTTTGATTACTTTGCACCCATCTAATCAACAGTGTTTGTATCAGAGTGGAGTCATGGCTACCCTTTCAAACATGTTATACAGCAGTGATTAAAATAATGAGGATTATCACTGATGAATCAATACGCTTTCTTCTCATGAAAAATCCTAACATTTTGAAGCTGGAAATTTGCTTCTATAGATCGGTTCTAACTGATTAAGGGTTATGATTTGCTACTAAATTGTTGTTTTAAAAATCACTCCTGACCAAAACATTAAACTATAATTACATAGAGACAGTTTGTACTGCAAGCAATCTTTGTCTTAAAAAAATCTCATTAATCTTTTGCTTAGCTAATTATATCTTTGAGTTTAGCTTGAGAATGCATATATTTTGAAGCAAAATTGGAAATTATTGGAAAATTTCATGTGCACAAGAGAATTCCAGTCTGTGAACATAGAAAATCTGGAATATTCACTCCCAAACACCATTACCTTTCCAACATCAAAATGTAAGCTGTAGAAAAATAGAGACAATAAGATTTTGCTCAGATTGTACAGACTGACCAATATATTTCTGCCTACAATAATTAAAACAAATCAGTTTTCATGAAAAATATGCAAGACTATCACTAAAGTAATATATTATTCAGTGCTTAGATTTTTATTCAGTATTTTCAGTTGCAGAATCTAAGCTATTCAGGTTCTTATACTATTGGAATGTCAACTAGTCTAGCTATATTCAGCTGTATGATAAGTTGCTGAAAAATTCATTTTTGGAATTCTGCTTATTTTAAAACCATTATTTCTAGAAGGCTATTCCAAATCATACCAATAAATGAAATCATAGTAAAAGAATTTCTCTATATTCATGTTTTTCTTGAAGGATTTAATTCTTCATTGTCAATAGTTGATATCTGGTGGTTTAAAAAGATTAAATTATCTTCCTGGTAATAATGGTTGATTAAAGACAAGCCAATAATCTCCCTTCCCATGTTTTTTTTTAATCAATCATTATTTCATAAAGAAAGTAGCAAAAATATCCCACATCTCTCTGTCAATCTCTATCTCTATCTCTATCTCTATCTCTGTATTAGTAACAAGTGGAGGAGGAGAAAATGTCTCAAGACAACCTACAAAAACAGGGCAGTATGTTGTAGATATTCTACACACACAAGTACTGTTTCCTGAGGAATCCTTTTAGAAGGTATTTAATAGAATTACACTAAAATGCTGAGGACCATCATCAGCTCAGCCAAGTCCTGTTTATTTACTCTGATATCCCTTCTAATACCTATGGGAATGCTCAATCTTAGGAATCTGGGTCATAGAATATGCCCAGCCCTCTACTGCAAAGCTGAGAGACCAGCAGGTCTATAATATCAAGTGAAGGAGGTTGAGGAGATTCCACCCATGTTATATCAGCAAATAGATGTTTTAGAAAAGATATGCTACATAGACATAACTGGGTTCAAATAACCAAATAGTTAGAAGAAATGCCAGCAAAAAGTATATGCAATTACAACTATATAAACAAACCTCAGATTGAAGAGAGGAAAAAGGAAAAGAGGAGAGGGGAAAAAAGGGTAGGAAATAGAGACAATAAGAATAATATGCCAACTTTTAAATGGCACGTAATGTGAAGAACAGAAGACAATGCTGCACAAATTGATCATTCTGCAGAACAAATCAAAGCGAACACAATTCAATAAAGATAGATGAAATAGAGGATAAACTGACAGAATAAGTTTGCAGCTGTAAGTAAATAGAATGAATATCTTAAACACACCACTAAAGAACCCAAAAGTAACCACAAACAGGAATATGGCAGAGCTGGGCTGTGAACCTATGATAGAATGCAAAGTCATGAAAAAGAATAATGAGAGAAGAAACCTAAAAAGTAAGAAATGGTATCAAGCCATATGTAGTATGGAGGGCAAAGAGGATGCAGGAACAGTAGAGGGTGGTATGAAAATTAACAACAATAACAACAACAAAAACACCAGCTTTCAAACACTGATCACTTAAATATGTCTAGATTATTCAATGTGCTTTGCACCTATTAGGTTCATTTCATCCTTGCAAACTTCTATCATAATATTAACATTTTCTTCATCTTCTGATTAAAATTTGAGAGGAATTACAAATGATTTAGAGACATGCATATTTTAAGTTCTGGGGTGAAGATACAAATTCAGTCATTCAAATTCTAAGACTGTCCTACCTGTTCGTGCACTGTGGGGCTACCTGATGCACACAATTTAACAGTCCTTTAAGAAGAAAGATTTGAAATGTATCCAGAAAAAAAAATATTCCTGAGTAGATGAAAAGTTGAGCATAGAATTAAAGGTCACATTACAATTAAGGAAACATTAATGCAAACACATTATCAATGAGGCACTCCTTGGTTAGGTAATTAATCCCAAGGATAAAGAGATCACTTCAGTGATGTGAGTCAGAATTCTTCATGCCATCTCTAACAGATCAGATGTTAGTGGATTTTAGATTTATGCAAAGCAACACTCCATATTGACAGACACTGCAATTCTGTTACAAAATGTCAAATTCATGCAACCACACAAAGGAAATGTGGTCCTTAACACTCATGAAATTTTAAAGAGTAAATACCAAATGACAAACATAATGAAAAAAGAAACAAATGTAAAACAAAAAGAAGAGGTGAATAAAGATTCTTTTAGCAAGAATAATCATTTTCTATCTTTTAAAAATGAAGAAAATATACCTTAAAAACAAGTTCATTTTACCTTTATGTTCTCTGTGATACTACTGTGTACACTGACTTAGACTAATTATTTCTATTAAATATAACATGTAATAAAATGTCACCCCAATTTAAGTATTAGTTCGGTATTTTTTATTTAGTAAACTTCAAAAAAACATATATATGTCAGTCATGCCTTTTTGACTATAAATGCTTAGAGAATAAAGAAAATGCAATGTTCTATGTACCATAATTAAAGATAATTTTGCATAATTATAGATTTAATAAATGTCTGATGGGAATACATTTGCTCAATTTCTCTTAAGCATTTAAAAATGTTTCATTCAGGGAATTATCTAAATTTTATTTAGCAATAAAATAAGAGTGTGTAGCAGTTAGCATTTCACTTTTTTTTCTTTCAAAATATTTATTATTATTACCAAAAGCAATTAAGTAAAAATGGTTTTTATATTGCTTATGTTGGATTTCTACAAAATTCAAAGTCCATTAATGACAACATTATTGCTCCTACTTCTGGGTATATCTAAACTCAATTGCATCAAGAAATGTGTTTTTGTAATACTTTTCCCAAAATGTTTTGCAAACATGGTTTCAAGGTGTGGAGTCCAACAATTATGCAGCAGCATAAATAATTCAAAAACCCATTGATATGGATTGTTTTCAGCCAGATTGCATGGCATGGAATCTGAAGATGTGGCTCCTGTTCTGTTTCCTTCTTCCCCCAGTGTGCAATCTCAAGTGATAGGATACCATAGCAAACTAGGCAATTCCAAATTGTAACAGAATCCAAGCACAAAGAAAAAGGAGTGTTAGTATAGCATTAGACAATCCATAAATGGCAGAGAAATTCAGGCAGAGATAACTGTTCTGTACCTGCCTACTACAGAGTTAGCTTTAAAATATGGCAAAACTTAAAGGTTATGTGCCGTGATTTGTATTTTAGGAGAAATAATATGGGCAGGAGAGAGGAAGAGGATCAAATCATAAGCCCACTTGGGTTTGGGATAGGGAGAATCAAACAACTAGTTAACAATTGACTAGAGATATTACAGACCATAAACAAAAGTAACTATTCATTTGACACAAAATGACTCCAAAATATTGCAGTATTAAAATACAAAACTGAAGATTTTGAGGGAAAATGTAACTGTTTCCCATAATCTTATTAACAAATAATCATTTTAAAATGACTAGGATTGATTAAAAATTTTATATAGCCATGCTTGGTGGTGCATGCATATGGTCATAGCAGCCTGAGAGAATGAGGCAGAAGGATTATGAGTTCAAACCTTAGCAAAGCCCTGTTTCTAAATAAAAATTTAAAATGGGCTGGGAATGTCACTCAGTGTTTAAGTGCCCCTGGGTTCAATTACCAGTACCAAAAAAAAATAATAATAATTTTATATAAATGCACTTCAATGAATTATTTTATTGAACCTAATCTGAGATCCTCAGTTTCCTGATCTTTCACTTGTAACTATGACTTATCAACAATTCTTCAACAGAATAGTGTCTTAGAAGGTTAAATTGCTTGTAATAAGGTCACTTATTAATATTAGGTACTTATATTAGTATAAGTAATAAGCTACACTTTCATAATGAGTTTTCTAAAACTGATGAAAACAGGTAATCATAAAAAATAAATAGAAGGAACTGAATGTTTTGACAGCAAATAAACATTTGGAAACCAGTAACTATTACTTAAGAATTCCTACAATGACAAATTAATTATCTGATCAGAAAATGAAAACTGAAGGAGACAAATTACACAGAGAAGTGTTTGCTGTTTGATAGTCACTTGGAAATCATCACAAATAATTCACATAGCACAGGCTTGGGCAAAATATAAGTGGAGAAAATAGAAACAAAGATTCAGTTACTTACCTAAGAATGGCACTTACATAACTGACAGCCCTGGAATATATACAAGAGGCATTTCACATTCTTGATAACATTTAAGCAAAATTACAATGGAAAAAGAGGAAATTAATTATAAACTCCTCAAAGCAACAAGATACTGATTGAAAATTATCTCGGTTTCACAAGGTAACCGAAACATGAAACATATGGCAAATATTATGACAATAATGTACTCCACCTTTCAAAAAGTTTGAACAAAGTAGTTGCAAAGTTTTCACCATAAAGATATGAATGAACGTCAGATTTATTTAACCTGATTTTCGTATTTTTTAGATTTAACCTGATTAACATTGCAAATGTATATATGTATTGAAACATTACAAGCTCCTCCATTAATATGTACAATTTTTGTGTTTACATGTCAGCTAAAAATAAATTCAACTCTTAAAAATTAAAAAGTATATATAAAATAGAAATTATATTTTTTAATAAAGGGAAAAGCAGTTAAAGCATTTGTCAATAAATTATTATTAGGAAACTGCTATCGATGAATCTATGTCATAAAAAAAGGATACTCTCCATTTAAGAAGTAAGAAAACATCAATAGTTTTATGAAAGTGCAGTGCTATTGGCTGCAGATTTGAGGGTGCAGTGAAGAATTTTCATCATCCTGAAGCATTTTAAAAAGTCCAGAGACAGGAAAGACAGAAAGGGAACACCAAGAGGATTTTCACCAGCTTTCTAAACACCACTCAGGAAGTGGCCCAGCACTTATGTATGACACATTGTATAAATAGGAGCTACTGAAGTCACTTTTGGACTAAGTGCTGTTCCCAAATGATCTGTTTTATGTTACTTGAAAGTGTAACTTTGGCTGGGAAGTCAGGACTAATTTCTAACTGTTCCAACTAAAGATTGCAGGCATTAACTTTTTCTAATACAAAAACAAATTATAATTAAATGCATGTTGTCGTATCTGTTTACCTCCCAATTTTATGAAAGTTATTTCTATTTGGTTTCTTAAGGCTGTTCTTCACCATATGCAGCTATTTCACCATACATTTGTTTTGCCATTTTGGATCACAGGTTTGAACTTTTTAGTTGATTCGTAGCCATATGAAATCTAATCAGAATCTAAGTAGGTGATTATTGGGCCACAGTTAAGGTCTAACCTTCATGTGGAACAGATGACCTTGGCAGTTGTTCAGTGGTTACTTGAAAAAATGCTTTCCTCCCAGTTGACAGGGAATTGAAACTAAAATTTGTTTTCATGTGTTTTGTCACATATCAGTGTAGCACATTCAAGAATAATGGGCTAGAGGGTCTGGCAAAATGTTAATTTAATAAATTATTTTCAGAAATATTAATTGCTAAATAAAATCATATGAAGCTGAAGAGTGGAGAGGTGTTGTTGTATTCTGTTTTAGGTAGCCATAACAAAATAACACAGATAGAGTGATTTTTAAAGACTGAAATTTATTTTCTTATAGCTGTAGGGAATCCAAGATTGGGGGTGGTCTTCTTGCAGCCACATGCTATAGTGAAATGGATGTGGGGGGAGCAAATTCCTCCTTTTTAAAGGACTCAATGGTAACAGCCATTATTCTATTCATGGGACCAGAGCCTTCATGGCCTAGCCACCTCTGAAAGTCCCAACCTCCTGGTACTGTTACAATGACAGTTAAATTTCAACATGAGTTTGAAAGAAGACGAACATTCAAACCTTGGCAGGACATAGGGAATAGATGGGAATAAGAGGTTAAGGGAATATATCTATAAACTGAGTCCTCTCTGTGACCCTCACATGCTTTCATTTTTAAAAAAAAACAATTTGCCTACAGTTCTGCCTGACTTAATTTTATAGCATATGTTATGTTCCTCAGCAAACTACTTGATATCTGCAGGAGAAATGCTGACCCAACATGCCAAGATGAACACAAGTTACCCTGAAGTGGATGCCCCCACTTTTGTGGCTCTTACACAGACCAGATCCCAGAATTCAAGGAGCTTAGCATACTTCATCCTAACCATAAAATCGGTAACAACAAGTTCCATTTATAATCAGTCAGCATGGGTCAAAGTGAACTAGAGTTGTCCTAGGTATGGGGGAATTAAAAGTCTGATGTCATCCTGCTGTCAGTCAAAAGAGGTGGACCTGGGTGGGACTCTCTGGAAACTTCTCTGGGACCCTGAATAAAACTGGAGTGCAGGAGAGGCATGCCATTCCTCTCCTCTCTGAGAAGACTCACCCTCTTGAGAATGTCCCATTTTTCCTTTCCTATCCCTTCCTTTAAACTCATGCTTACTGCTCTGAACCACAAGTCTGAAATTTTTCTGGCATGATTGTAAGAAGTGGGATTTGAAAAGGAGGCCTCCGCAATTGTCTCAGTTAGGAGACAGGCCTCTTCCTTGTACCAGTGGGTATATTAATGTAGGAAGAATGATCCTGAAAATGTGGTAACAGAACACAGGTCTGAATGAAATCATCTCTGTGCTGCTTATTTTCACATATATTTGTTATAATTTTAAATTGATCAAAAATAAAATAAAATCAGAAACAGGATGCCATGAATTCCTATGTAGCTAACTCAAATAAAAGCAGCACCAACACAGAAATAACCTACAAAATAGTAGAAACACACCTCAATTATCAGGAAGAGTAAAAAGGATTTTAAGGTAAACCTAAAAGGGTTATAAGACCACTGTTTTTCTTGCCATTGTTTTTTTTAGACATGAATCCATTAGTTATACATGAATCCATTTTTATAAAATTATACAAGCATGAATTATATTGAATTCTAATTGGAAGGAACCTTATGCTTATTGATGTACATAATGGTTGGGTTCACTGTGGTGTATTCATATATGTAGATAGGAAAACTATGTCAGATCTACTGTCTTTCCTATTCCTATGACAATTTTTCTTGTTCTGTTTTTAATGTTCTAGGTTATCTAATTTTCAAAAGAATTTCCATTCTTTCTCATACACTCCAGTTCCTTTTTCTCGTATTTAGAACTCTTGATGGATTCTCTAGAGCCATTAAGTTGAAGTTCTCTTAACCCAAACATATGAGTCATGTATAGGTTTCTCTGATGTTCTGAAGTGCAGTCAGTCACAGCATAATCTCACCTAGATGACTAATTCTATACAACTACATAGAGATTTGATGTACTGGGCAGATTAAACACTAAAGCTTTTACCTTACTGATGCTAGCACAAAGTGCTACTTTGAAAAGAAGTCCCTAAATGTTCAGGATGTATATCGCAAGGAGATAGCTTGAAGGAACCTCCTCCAATTTATTTTCAAATTGAATTTGCTTCTCCACCAGCAGACAATACGTTCATAACATCTTGCAGAGTTCAGAAGAGAAAGCCCTCAGCAAGCCCAGCACTCCTGGGCTCAGAATCAGGGCATATCCATCACCTGGTAAACTGCTCTCTTCACACATCTGTCATGCTGCCCTGCAGGACTGAGGTGCAGATCAAATGAGGTACTTGGTGGGGATGATGAAGAATCAAATATCACATAAGAAACCATTATTTACTGTTATATAAGTATTTCCTTGGTTTTGCTTTCTGGATCATATGCAGTAGAAATTTACTAAAGGCCTCACAATATTATTTTCAAAATTATCTAAATATTGTGTCTTATGTGAGTTATTAGATTGAAAGAAAAGAGCTAAGGCCATGGCTTAAGTGTACCAACCCCCCCCAAATAAACTCAAAACACATTTAATTTTCTTTTTCCATTTAAGTTGTAAGAATTTCTCTATGCATGATAATAGGAACAGAAAGTTTCAATGATATAAAGTTTCAGTGATATAATATAACCTAGTAATATATCATGGCACATAGAAACCAGAAAAATATTTAGTTTGGGGACCTTACAAATATTATTATTTTGATTATCCATTCATTTAAATAAAGGAGTAAGGCCTATTTTCCAATTTTCTTGGTAATAAACAGATAAATAGGCTTAGGCAAATTAATACCCAAACCTAAAGTCTTCTAGCCTTTCTTTCTTTTCTGTTTTCTTTGCTGCTGCTTCTTCTTTTTTCTTTTTCTTTTCTTTCTTTCTTTCCTTTTTTTTTTTTTGGTAGGGAATGTTAAAAAGACATATTTTGATTTTTGCTTCAAATAGAAGAACCCTCTTTTCAGAATTTTAAGCCTTAGGCTTTACATTTATCTAGAGCCAGAGGAATTGCCTGGAAACCCACAGAAGCCAAACAGACTCACCTAAGATGAATATGCTGGACCCAAATAAATAGATCCTTGTCATTAGTTATGAATTCAGGTCTTTTCTGTGATGCGAAAATAGAAGTAGTATTGTTTGTCATTTCTATTTCCCACAGAGGTTTGTGAAGACTGTGTTTGGGGGGAGAGAATAAACATAGAAATAGGCAGTAAGAGGAAGAACACCTATGTCTGAAGGCTAGTGATTATTCTGAGTGATAATGATTAATTGTGTTTTGACAACTAAAGTATAAGAAAAAAGAAAGAAAAATTATTGATATTCAGTCAACATGACATTCTTTCACTGGGGTTATATAAATGACTGGGATGAAGTGAAATAAAAGACAACATTAACTTTAACTCAGAAAATACGAGTTGCAGTGCAATGAATCATATAGCTTATGACTTGAAGTTCTATTCTTTGGTATTCTTTACATTGATGCTGTTACCATTTGGATCTTTAGTTTCCCATGTGTTAGACAATGTAGCAATGTTCAGAGGTGAAATGAGAGCTGTAACCTCATGAGTGGATTAGTCCATTTGATGGATTAATAATTCAAAGAGGCTAACTAGGTGGTAACATAATTGTAAGTGGGTAGGGCATGACTGGAGGTAATGGGGACATGCCCTTGGGGGTTATAGTTTGTATCTGGTTTCTCTCTCCTCTATCTCTGTCTTCACTTCACAGCTGCCATGAGCTGAGCAGCTTTCTTCCTACACACCCTTTTACTACAGTGTCCTGTTTTTCCTCAGGCCCAGAGCCATGGAGTCAGCCATCTATGAACTGAGACCTCTAAAACCATGATCCCCAAATATACTTCTCCTCCTCTAAGTTCATATTATCAGGTAATTTTGTCACAGTGCCCCAAAGCTGACAAAGTTGACTAATACCAATGCTAAAAGCTTTTTGTTGATGCTCTTGTTACCTTGGGGAAAATATAAAAATTGGTATTTTTTTTAAATTACCAAAGGAATTAATGGAATATATATAACAAATAGGTATACACTTACTTAATAAACATCTTCTTGATATTTATTGTGTGTCTGGGTTTGTTTATGATATGCAAACATGCTTCCACTAGTCATTTAAAACAAAATATCTCCCAAATTGATGAAATAGACTTTGGAAAGCATAAACAGCACCACCATAGATGTCCAAATCATAGAAATACTGAACATGGAGACAGCGAGGCAAGTATCCACAAAAAGAAAAAAAATTCTAGATGCAAATATTACTAATAAATTAATTGAGGCCAATATGTGAAGCAGTTAGAAAAAATGAAGTAGTTATGTCAATAACTATATTATCATTTGAATATCAAATTAGGCCATTTTAATGTCAACAGGCTTTATTCATATTGCTACAAATTATTACTCTATGGGAGGTATAGATATTGTGACATTTTACTTTCCATAAATTATACAACATAGAATAATAAGGCTGAAATTGTTTAAAATGTGTTAAAGAAAAGCGAAATATTTTTAAAAGTCAGGAATGGTGACACATGAGTATAATCTCAGCAACTCGGGAGACTGGCAGGAGGCATACAAGTTCCAGGCCAGCTTCAGCAACTTAGTCCCTATCCCCAAATAAAAAATAAAAAGCACTGGGGATATGACTCAGTGGTAAAGCACCCAGGGGTTCAATCTCCAAAATGTATATAAAGTATATATATATATATATATATATATATATATATAAAACATGTATATAAAGTATATATATGTATATAACATGTATATAAATTATATATATATACATATGTATATACATATGTATATACATATGTGTATATATATATATATATATATATATATATATATATATATATGTTTAAGAACAGAGAAAAATAAACATGGATATAGAAAATTGAATATATTGCATATATTAATATCTTACAACTGAATGTATGTACAAGTACATATAAATGCATATATGTATGATGTTTACTAGAATTTATCCTCAAAATATTTAAAATTAAACTTAATGAAAAATTCTGACATTTTTTAGACAATTGGAAAAATGTTTACAATTTTTTTCAGTTTAGTGTCTGCTACCTTTGATATTTTTAAATTTCAGAGATTTTCTTTGATTCTTAAATAAAAATGGACATCATCATATTTACTATCTTCCTAAGCTTCCTTCTCTTCACTATTGTGAGCATAATCGAATTAATGAATGGAGCAACACTATCATTTAAATAGCTGAATAAAATTTTCTTATGGGTATTTATTCAAACTCCACTCTTCTTGCTCCAAATTATTTCTTTTTATTGTAACATGAACAACAATGTCAAACAACCTTGGGACTTTGGGAAATTATTGCGTACACAATTAGTTATTTGTTCTGATAATTTCTGAGGTAAAAATATGAGCTCAATGATTTCATACATCAGATTTTTTAATGTTTAAACTAATTTCCTTTTAGAAATTTTGTAGTGATTTTAATTATTTAAGTTGTACATGAGAGGTTGGGGTGAGGTGGAATTCCAGGCCATTGCACTTAACCTCTCCATAAATACTATTTTTTGAGGCAGGAGGATCACAAGTTCAAGGTCAATCTCAGCAATTTAGCAAGACCCTGTCTCAAGAAAATTAAAAAAAAATACAAAAGGCTTGAGTTGTGGCTCATTGGTTAAATGCCCCTAAATTCAATTCCCAGTGTCCCCCCACCCTCCAAAAAGCCTGCAACTGTACATGAACATTACAGAAATTAATTAGGGGGTTTTAGAAGAACAACAAGAAGTAATGAATTTCAGATTTACAAAATGTTATCACTGTTTACTTATGAACAGCTGATTGATAATTATTTAGTCAACCAAACCCATTTCACCATTATGGACCATCCACTTTCAGACCGCTTTCGGTGCTGTGGAGTTGGAAGAAAATAAAGTGTTGGCTTGATCCTGCTGTGTGTTCTATTCTGTTTGGCAACTCAATATAATTTAAAGATCTGGTGCTACAAAAATATTTATAATCGTTTAAGAAAAAGGCTGGGATCTGAAGTTAACAATGGCTTACATGTTTGACAAGATCTGGATCTGAAGTCACAATGCTTCAGAAGACTTTCTCTGATTTATTTTGGAGCAAGTTTTCCTTTGTCTTTAATAATTTCTAATATTAGGCTTATTTTACACCATGAATTACAGGATTTCATTAAAGGAGACCATTTATTTAGATACTGATTCTTCATATAGGATGGCTCAAATTCAGGTATCTGAAGCCTTACCTTTATTTCTTCTCCTCTTGAAATATTCTCCTCTCAAACCTAACTTTTCATTGTATTGTTTTATTTATTTATTTATTTATTTTTGGTTAATTTTTCCCATTTGAAGCATCTTCTCCCCATTTCTCCCACTATGGCAAGGACAAAGCCAAGACAAAAGCCACATTTCATTCTGTCTGCTAAGAACCTCACTTATGGAATCCGCAACCGAAGAGGACTATGCATAACTCAGCAAAATAAAACAGACCCTGATCCCTGTCCCCAGGATCTCCTGAGGCTTTTGGGGGTAGATCCAACCCTGCATAGACTTTGGCTCTCTTTCAAAATTCTAGATAAACATATTGATTTTTTGCAGTGATTTGTTGAATATTCATTTTTCCTATGTATTATTTTGTGATTTTTCTAGTAGTTGCCAGATTTTTTAGTTTGTTTTTGTACTACATTGAGTCTAGTCTTGCATGCATAATTTTTTTACAAACATCATCTCTTGATAAAACCTCCTAGTTTTGCCTGGTTAAAAGTGAAAGTAATAGATCTTGGATCTGAAGTCCCTCTGTTATGACACATTGATGAATGGTAAATGTGAAAATAATTCAAATTGAAAGAAAAAAGAAGTAGGGTATTATTAGAATCCATGTTTGCAATATGACCTCAAATCTAAACATTAGTATTTGAAGTAACATATTTAACTTGAGAGGTGAATACAAAATATTATGCACAGATAAATAAAGAATGCATGCATACATACACGTTCATATAGACAAGAATAAACAAAAATTCAAGATCAAAACAAACAGAAACTTTCTTGAATGGGCAATTAAAGTTTTTCTGGAAGAAAAGTATTCAAGTATAGCAAGTCATGCTTTTTTCTTAGAACTGTGCAGTTTGACCACATAGGGCCTTAATCATGGAGAATCAATAAACACAGACTCAGAGAAATTAACCAGGATTCCAAATAAAGCTTCAAATCTTCTGCCAAGAGCAGAGAAGTTTCTCACAGGATGTTTTATTTTTGACCTAGCAAACTAATGTGAACTAAAGGTCGTTTTATAAGAAGAGCTGTGATTTTTAGCTTCAGACCCAGGGAGCTCACCTTGGATTAGAGATTTCAATAGTGTGCATTTCATAGCAAACCAAAAGATTGTCACATAATTCACAGTAGTTCTTCAATAAATGGTTACTGAAAACTGTATAAAAAGAAGAGTGAAAAGTTAAACACAGGTTTTCATCATGTATACAATCTCAGTTCAGTAACAAACATATCATATAAATGAGATAAATCAACAGATTGAATTTTTATAAAATAATTTAGCAGTCATGCTTTATGTAACTATCTCTGGCTTTCCAATATATATCATCAAGTTATTGACTGCCTAGAGATTTCACATTATAGAAAATTTTAAAAATTATTTTAACTGATAAATAAAACTATACCTATTAATGATAATGCAAAATTTGATGCATGTATATAGTATATGATGTTTAAATCAGGTCATATATATTTATCTCCTCAAAGAGTATGGGAAACCTTCTGAAATATTTTAACTTTTTGAAATTTACACTAAATTATTGTTATCTATAATTACCCTACTGTAAAATAACACTCTAGAACTTCTTGCTTTTTTCTTCCAGTTGAGGAGTATCCATTGACTGGCTAGGCCCTAATCCCTGCAACTCTTTTCTGACTCTGGATACTATCATTCTGCCCTCAACTTCTGCAAGATCAGTGTTTTCCATTGTACCTATGAATTTGATCAGGTGCTATTTGTCTTTCTGTGCCTGACTTATTTACTTCAACATAATGAACTCCAGTTCCACTGTGTTGCCACAGATGATAGGATTTCATTCTTTGTTAAGGCTGATTAGTATTCCATTATGTTTTTATACCACCTTTTCTTTATGCATCTTCAGTTGCTGGACACTTAGGTTTTTCCCATTTCTCGGCTATAGTGAATAGTGCTGAAATGAACATAGAAATGCTTACATCTCTTCACCATACCGATTTCATTTTTTTGTTTGGACAAAAACCCAGTAGTGAGATTACTACATCATATAATATCTTTATTTTTACTTCACTGAGGACTACCCATACTGTTTCCCATAACGATTATATTAATTTATATTCCCAACAACAGTGCATGAATTCCCACTTTCTTTGTATCCTTGCCAATTTCTGTTAATTTTTTATTTTTGATGAATATCATTACAAACAGCTTGCAATTTCTAGTGGTAGCTAAGTGGTCTCATGACTAGAGACATAAAGGATTTGCCTTTTTTTTTAGTTGAGATGGAGAAAAAAGAAGAAGAGCAGACTTCATTCTTTGGGAGAAAAGTGATGTTTTCTGTCTCACACCTTCTATTTGCTGCCTACAAATTTTGCTTCCTATTGAAGACTATCTAGGTTGTGCCTCTTCCTTCAGAGAAGGAGAGACAGCAAATAAAGGAGACTCATATCCAGCAATAAGAGAATAAAAGGAGGATGCTCATTACATGGAAGAAAGGAGGTAACCCTTTAAAATAACAGGGCATGCCTGCCACAATCAGTTGGAAATGTGCACTTAATTATTATCGTGACAACTAAAGTAGAAAGATCTTCAGTAGCTTCAAATTGAAAGACTGAACACACAAATTTGCCTAGAACAGTCCCAGTTTATACCTTTACGTTTAGTATACTAGTCAGTGTCACCGTGGTCCTGAACTGTTTTGTTTTCCCAATGAAGTAATATTATTAATAGTTAAAATGAATAGACCAAGTGTGAACATCCACATAAAGTAACATGTACTTAAATATGAGAGACTCCCAAGGTAGTTTTTTCCTTTTTTAACCAAAACATGCATAGATACATGCATATTTTTATAAATTAGAATTTACAAAAATGAGAAATAATTTAGGTCTAGTAAATCCCACCCTGTCTTGATTGTGAAAAACTACATCTAAAAAAAAAAATATCAGAACGTTCCAAAGCCTTTATAAAAATCTGAATACAAGAGAAAAGGTAAAAGGCAGACTTTATAGTAATGAATTTTTTTTCCATTTATTGATGTGATCTTGAGTGCCTTTGTCATACTCAACCCATCTTCCTTTTTTATTTGGGGAATTTTTTTGGAAAATTTTTCTGATATATATAAACCAATATACTGAAAGAAGGGCCTCTTTTTTGTGTGTTAGTGTTATTTTAAATAGTTTTTTTTTAACGTTGACCTTCTGTAATCTCTTAAGGTTTCAATATAGAGTTAAAAAGACATAAGTTTGTGCTGTAAGCAATATGATCATGGACCCATAGATACCTTTACTGAGATTTGCATGTGGGCATGACACCTTGCACTGATTTAGAGACTTAGTTGAGAATAGTGTTTCAGGTTTTAAAGTAATTCATAAATGAGATGCTCAGGAACAAGTAACAGAGGACCTGGGCAAATTTCTATTCTACCTCTTCATGGGGTCTTCTGTCAGAATCAATGAGCCTCTCTGGCCCATGTTATCTAGTTTGAGCTGTTTTTAAGGTCCTTTGACATTGACATTCAGTGTGCCTAAAAGACTAGCCTAATTTTAATAATGTGTGTGGGAAATAAGACATGTTATTGGTCCTGTAAGATTCATCAATTTCCTTTCATAAAAGTGTAATTCTACATTTTTAGCTTCCTGAACTCACACTACAGAAATGTCTCCCATTTTCAGAATTCAAATTGAAAACAAAACAAAACAGGTTTCTATGTTGAATTATATTGAGGGAAGTCTTTCTTTTCCCCTTGCTGTGTAGGAATCTTGAGTAAGAGTCAATGTTAACACAATTTACCATTTGGGACAAGCATTTTGGACTTCATGCTTTTCACTCTCATGATATCCATTTAGAGCTCTCCTTCATCTCCTATTAGAGTCCCTGGGGATTAATGAGGTTGGTGGGGCTGCATGTAAGTGGGGATCACCTGAAGTTCATTTCAGTCTGTGAAAACTGACAGAGATTTTAGGAAAAGGTGCTTTCTTGAAAACAAATAATACATTGCCTCTTAATTAACACAGCAGAACTGGAGTCAGTTAACACTAGTTATATAGTTTCGTGGGTGTAAGCATGTGCTGTTCCATGTGAGCTACCTTCTAAACTAAAGCACAAGGATATTTGCATACTGAGTTTTAAGTATGAGGTAACAAGGAATAAATAGGGATCCTCTTTCTCAAGTCCCTAAGACTTTTCTGCTCAAGGCCTGGGTCAGGCCAATAGCACCAGCAATATTGGGGGCTAAGAAAGGCATAGCCTGAGATCCCACTCCAATGTCACTGACAAGAAAATGTATCCTAGCAGAATCCCCAGGTGGTCTAAGTACAAATACAGGTTTGAAAAGCACCACTTTAAAAGATTCTCAAAATTTTTTTTTCATTATGATTTCTATACACTGTCATAGAATCATTCCATTGCATTGATTTGCATAATAATCTATTCTCATCTTACTTTATTTTGGTTTCCTACTCTCCCCATTAGTTTGTGATACTCAGTCCTATCATGATGGTTAGTCATTTCTGGGTAAGAACACTCTATACCATCTTTAAAATAAAGGTCTTGCTAAGGCTTTGTTTAATTCGTTTTCCAATATAATTTAAAATGTGCAAAATATTATTTCTGAAGCCTCTTAAGGTATACACACACACACACACACACATACACACACCCCACACACACACACCTTTGATTTTTGGTTCTTATTGAAATACAAGCAAGATTAAAGTTTAATTTTATTAGAAAAGTATTCTCCATTTGCCTAAGGTAAGCTATTCATTGTAGCCTACGATCATTTGTTTTAATAAATAAAAATTAGCTTAAATGCATTTTTTAACAAAAATGCTCAGCAAAGCTTTCTTGAACACAAAATAGGGAATATAGTTTTAAATCACTTTCATTCCCTTGGAAGGAAGTTTAAAAGCTAAAGTGTATTTGTGCCACACCTTGTGCTCACATTTTGAGAACATCATTGATATCTTTAAGGTTTTATCAACAGATGCACTCACACATTGATGCCATTAAAATTCTTCTCATTTATTTTCATATTGCCAGTTCCATGGTGCTCTCCAGTGTAGTGCATATTACTATTCTGTTGTTGTAGCTGAGGTGATAAGGTCAGTACAAGCAACATATTGATTACCATTTTACACTTAATTTACATCAGCAGTTGCAAAGGAGAACAGAAAATGTTGACATGATAAAAGTTTTTCTTTTTTTTAATAGAATAAAATGTCTGGGAAGAATATGAAGCACTATACCCATGTAACTATGGTTAAAGTTAGTAGGATTCATTTTGATTGATTTCTGAGAAGTCAATTAATTCTTGATCCAAGCAAATTACCTCGACTTTACCTACCTAATCAATAGTTGACCATATGGAGGTTTACACAGTTCTGAATTTACCTATTCTCCTTTGCAGAATGAAAGCAGGCCAATGCTGCTAGCTAATTCAGGATGGTGGTACTTCTAGAAGTATTTACAGGTGAGTATGTTTTGAATATATTCTATTTCTTTTAATAGTGTGTTAGTTTGCAGTCACTGTCCTAACAAACTATCACAAGTTTTGTAGCTCAAGAACAACAGAAAATGTCTTTTGTCACCTTGCTTCCATGAAATCGTTAGTCTTGGGCCCAAATCAAGGTGGGTCCCGGCTGTAGTCTCTCCAGAGACACTAGGAAGAAATCTATTCTTTGCCTCTTCCATCTATCAGGCTGTCAGAATTTCTTGGATTCTGGCCATACCACTTCAGTCTTTCAGGTGAGCAACTTTAAATCTATCATGCCTTGTCTTGACTTTGAGAGTGTGTGTGTGTGTGTGTGTGTGTGTGTGTGTTATGGGTGTGTGTGTTTTAAATCTCCATCTGACTCCCTCTTACAAGCAAGTGATGGCATTTAGGACCTACCCATATAAGCCAGGATCATTTTCCCATTTCAAAAGCCTTAACTTTTACATCTGCAAAGACTTTGCCTTATAAGGCAATATATAGAGATTCCAGAGACCAAGACATGTTTATCTTTTAGGGATCATTTTCAACCTCCTTCAAAAAGTGATGAGGAAAATTAGATATTTTTTTGGCTTTTTCTAATTAGACTACTTTTAATGTGTTAACTGCAAGATTCTGTAAAATATTGAAGTTTTTTTTTAAATCCTACTGTTATTATACCACATAATGTCAAGATATTTCTTCACAGTGAAAAATCTTCTTGTTAAGATATCTCAGTGTCTGATTCCCCAAATACAGGTTTGAAGAAACATTCAGTCACACCGTTCTTTCCAACAAGTAATTTGAGTTTCATAGACAGCTGGAACATTTCTAAATTTGTCAATTTTCAGAACAGAAACACTGTAACTGTTAGGTTAAAAAATTGTATCACATTTAGAGAAACTTTCTGAAAATTATCTTCAAAAATGTTCAAATTATACCAATGTATTCTCAAGAACACATTACATAAACAACTGCACTAGAACTAAAGTTAAATGGTAAGGCTCTCAACATGAAGTTCTTGTTTTTATTATTTTGCCCTCTTTTTGTAAACATCATTGGTTTTTCAGTGGAGGTAACCAGTATGTAAGAGTAAAATTACTTCACTTGTTCAACATAAAAAGACTTCACTGGTTCATAAAATGTTTTGCTGTCATGCAATGGAATTATCTAAATGTCTGTGATATAGAGGATATGATTTATACAATTTGCGTTTTATTTTTGTAGGTAAGGAATTGGTAACTGAACGTGTGTTGGGAGCCACAAGGTAAAATGTTAACAATGTATGCGTCATTTGGTTGTTTGTATTGGATCTATTGTGAGAGTTAAGACTTGAGACTAAGCTCAAATTTAAAAGTTCTCTCAAAAGATCAAAAATGGATTGTATACTAAATCCCACATTATTTTTGGCTCAGATGGATGATATTTTAGAGGACAACTCCCTGATCAAGTTAGCAGCAGTATATCCCTTGCTATATGTAAATACTTTAGTAAAAGTCATGATTTTTTAAAATAAGTATTTTCTGGTCTTCTAGATTTTGTAATTCATGAAATGTAGCAGCCATGGACACTGGCATATAACATAGCACTTCCCCGTGAGGCCGCTGAGGGCTCTGAATGTAATTCCTTCCAGGAAATCTTCTCTTCTTTACAGAATTGTATCCTATTTGTACAGTGGAAATGTTACAAAAATTCAACATGGTGCCATGTGCAATGATGTGGCACACATTATGTCTGACATATTGCAGGTGTCAGTCAATGTTGGTATCCTTCTGCTGCTCTCCTTTAAGGTTTTTTTGTTTGTTTACTTGGTGGGTTGGTTGATTTTTAACTAATTAATTATGTGGTTTTCAAAACCACATAATTATCTTCAATTTCTACTAGGGGATGTAAAGACCTGGAAAGATTTCAACCATCCAAACAAAAATGAAATAAATCAGACAAGCGACAAGCTGTCATAGCTTTAATTGAATCCATCAAAGAAATAAGATAGTATATAATCTGGGAGAGAGAGATGCCAGTAGTAAGGAGGGAGGCAAATATTTGCTTACTCAGAGTAATGCAGGTGGACGCTAAGAAGAGCTGAGATAGAATAACTGAAAAATTGATAGAGGCTGGGGGAAAACAGATAACATGGAGAGAACTGGTCCTCCTGCAGGCTGCACCCTGTAAACCTCTCAGGCCCCTTAGAGAAGAATGTGACTCTCATGTCATGACCAACTTAGCCCCAGGTCTCAGAAAGAGGAATAGCTGTCGCTGAGAAAAAGATTCTGAATTCTTTTTTCTCCTCAAAGCAAAAAGAAGAAAAAGCCACTAATTACTGGGAAAGAGACAGGGAGGGATACCTGCTGAATGCAAGCATACAACGGGAGGTCAGGGACACTTACAGGGGTCAGATCCCAAAGAATGAGAAACACAGCAACTAACTGAAACTGATTCTTAATAATAACATCAGAGAACACGTTTTCCCCGCTGCTGCCAGGCAAGTGTCAACTAAAAGTACCAATGCACAGCTGCTGCCAGAGGAAACAGGCACAGCAAATAAGAGAGACTTAATGCCTAATGCTAAAGGTAGAGAAGACATTGAGAACACCCTCTGACAGCGGGATAAGCACAGCATATTGCCAGAAAAACTTGAAACCTGTGGTGCAATGAGGGTTATGATAGCAATAAGAACCTCAAAGCTAACCCAACCTCTTATGAGAATAATGCAAATACTGACATGAAAGGTATAGCAGAAAGGGTACGGGACCATTTCTAAGCACAAAATTCTTCACTTCCATTTCTGTTATCTCAAAAACAGAAAACACAAGGCATATACAAGGAATGTAAAATAATTGGTTGATACGTCAAAGGTTCCAATGGAAAAAGTGAACAATGCATAGAGCAGTGGAGATTTTTTAGCAGAGAGATTAAACATCATACTGACGTTGAAAAAGCTGAGAGCATTTCTTCTAAGATATGGAATAAGACAAGAATTTCCCTTATCACCTCTTTTTTTTCAACATAACATTGGAAATCTTAGCCTGATCAATTGGCAGCAGAAAGAAATAAAAATCATACAAACAGAAAGAATGGGAAAAAAATTTGTTCCTGTTTGCAGCTGACATGATTCTGTATGTAGACAATCTCAAGACTTCAGTAAAAGATAACTAGAACCAATAAGCTCAATAATGGTGCAGGATACAAAATCAATATATAAAAATTCAGGAGCATTTTTATATAAAACTAATGAGTTTGCTAAGAAAGAATTCATGAAACAAGCCCCATTAATTATAGCTACAAAAAAGAAGAAAAATACCTAGGAATAGGTTTTACCAAAGAAATGAAAGACCTCTACAATGGAAATTACAAAACTTTGTTGAAGGAAATTGAAAAAAAAGCAAAAGGGGGGGGGGGACTTCCCATGATCACATGATCATGTCAGAAGAATTATTATTGTGAAAGTATCATATTACTCAAAAACCTTATGGCAATAAAATTGCCATCAGAATACCAAAACATTCTTTGCAGAACTAAAAAGCAATCCAAAAGTGTATATGGAATGCAAAAAGACCCCGACTAGCCAGAAAAATCTTGAGTAAAATGTTGAGTATATTACACTACCTGCCCTGGAATGATGCTGCAAACTAGTAATCAAAACAGCGTGTTATTGGCATGAAAACAGACCACAGACCAATGGAGCAGATTTGGGTGCCCAGAAATATCCTCATGCATCTACAGCCAACCGATTTGAACAAAAGTGCTAAGAACATG
Organism: Marmota marmota marmota; assembly: GCF_001458135.2. Lineage (NCBI taxonomy): Eukaryota > Metazoa > Chordata > Mammalia > Rodentia > Sciuridae > Marmota > Marmota marmota. Next base: position 19,680,587 of record NW_026000240.1, on the reverse strand, counting down.
CATTGCAGAACAAAGTCTTTTCAATCAGTATTGCTGGGACTATTGGATGTCCACATAGCTGAAGAATGAAACAAGATCTTGATTTCTCAAAGTTACAGGAATCATCAGCAAAGAGATTAATATCTCTTGTAAAACCTGAGTCAATGAAGCTACTCAAGAAAACATTAGGAGAGGCTTCAGATATTGAAATCATTAAGGAGTTTTTGAACAAGAAGTCCTAAGTTACAGTAAACAGAACCAAGACTAACCAATGGTATTACATCAAACTGAGAAGCTTCTATACTCACCTACAGGATGAGAGAGAATGTTTGCAAAGTGTTCATGTGGTGAGGGGTAATATCCTGGATATACAGTGAACAAACTCAATAACAAGAAAGTAAACTGCCTGATTAAAAAATGGGCAATAAACCTAAATAGACTTTTCTCAAAGAAAGCATGCATATAGCTTAAAAGGTATATGAAAAATACTCAAGATAATTAACCATCAGAGAAGTGAAAATCAAATCTGAAATGAAACATTACCTCACCCCAGGAACAATAATTATTGTCAAAAAGACTAAAGGTCACATGTGCTGGCAAGGTTGTAAAGAAAGGGACCCTTGGCACACTGTTGAGGGAAATCAGTATAGACCTGGTGGAAGAGTACGGAAGGTTCCTCAATATTTAAAGTAAAGCTACATTGTGATATTGGAATTCCACACCTAGTTATTTATACAAGAAAAAAAGTGAAAGCAGTATTTCAAGAAGGTATCCACTTCCATGTGTATTGCAGTACTATTCATACTTGCCAAGATATGAAATTAACCTAAATGTACATTAACTGACTAATGGATAAGGCATTTTGGTACACTGATACAAAGGAATACTATTCAGACATAAAAATAATAAATTATGCAATGTGTGACTGCATGGATGAATCTGGAGATCTTTATGTGAAATAAGCCAAGCACAGAAAGGCAAGTATTGCATGATATCTCATTCAAGTGGAATTCACAAAAATTGATCTCATTGAAATTGAGATAAATGGTGCTCACCAGAGCCTGGGGGAAAGTGAGGGGTGGGACAATGTTCACCAGTGGTGCTATGTTAGATAGCAGTAAGAAGCTCTGGTGTGGCACTGCAAGTGGAGTGACTCTAGGAAAAAAATCACATACTATGTGTATCAAAAAGCTGGGGACAAGGATTTTAAATGCTTTCAATAAAACAAAAATAAAGAGAGATTTGAGGAGATATATAGGTTTAACCTGATTTAAACATTAGACAATGCATCCATATACTGAGACTGTACCTGGTATGACACTAACATGCAATCTTTGTTTTGGTGTATTGGTCAAAAATCTAGAAACAATAGAAATTACCAAATGGAAATAAATGAATTGAAAACATGGTAAACTCAAAGAAGAATACCTTCAATTTGTTCAGTTATTAGAAATGTAGTGTGCGCTTACAGAATATGTAACTGTAAAATACATGGCAGCAGTGGTGAAATGATGAGAGGAGTAAAACAGAAATAGATTATTATACAACTGTGTAGTGCTCACAAGGAAGTGGAATTTGCATTTGAAAGTAGACATTGATTAGTAAAACCTCTATATAGTAAACATTGATTTAGGAATTATTACACATAATAAATATGAATTTCAAAGATAAATGATGTATCATCACAGTATAAAAAGCAAGAATAGAGGAAAACAGAAAGCAGAAAAGAAATAACCAGGAAAAAAAAGCAAGAAATAAGGTCATTTTAATCCACTTGGGTCAATTATCACATTGTATAAGAAAGATCTAAAAAAGATCTAAAATGACAAAATGGAGATTGCCAGAATAGAACACACACACACATATACACACACGAGCGAGCGCGCGCGCACACACACACACACACACACACACACACACACAGAGCCCACTCCATGCTTTCTGCAAAGAACACACTTAATTTTTTTAATTTTTTTTCCTGAGATGCTGGAAATCAAACCCAGGACTTCATCCATGTTATGTAATTATGCTACCACTGAAACACACTTTAAAAGCATAAATGGCTTAAAAAATAAACAACAGTAAAGGATATGTAGGAAGCAAATACCAATTAAAAATGGTGTATTTATATTGATGTCAGACAACATACAGTCCAGAACAAAGAATATTATTAGGGGAACAGTACATACAAGGAATAATCATCATCATCATCATCATCATCATCATCATCATCATCTGCCTATTTTCTGAGAGGAAAGTAGTAACAATCCTAAACAAACAAGTGCCTAAAAGGCCTTCAATTTTCATGAAGCATTAACTGATAAAATGCAGAGGATAAATAGATAAGTGCACAATTATACTTGATATGTTCTACACTGATATTTCAGAAAAGGCTCAAACTATATATAGTGGCAGAAAACAAAATAACCCTCCCTAGAGACAGGGATCAGAGAGGAAGTATAGACTATCAGGTCAAAGAACAAGAAACTTTTTAAGGTCATGACTGGTCTCCCAGATACCTGACTCTTGTACTTTATAAAATGCAGAGAAATCTAAACCATGCTGAGTGAGTTACATTGGATGTAAATTTTAAAAATTAAGATTTGGGCAATCTCTATTTTTTAACTGAGATGTGGAGAGAATCAAAATAGAATTTTACCATATAGAAAAAATGAAACTAATTGTACCCAAATGAATAAGTAAGGTAACCTGGAAATATTAGGGAATAAAAGAACTAATTACATTAATTTTGAAACAATACTTTGACTCAATACTGTAAAACTAAACACATAAAATATGTACTTTAGTTTTAAATTTGCTTTTCAGAGTTTTGACACAAAAATAAATTTACCTATATGAAAAGAGTTTTAAAAATAAGTGTATTATATATAAACACGGGCAGTCTTCTCATTATTAAAAAAACCCACAAATAATAACAACAACAACAATAACAACAAAAATTACAAACAAGGAAAAAAAGAAGACTAGAATAAACTCAAGGTACCTTGATGGGGGAATAGACTTCTTATATCAACCAATGTATCAGTAATTCTGGTCTATTCACATTCCCTACTACCAGAATGAACTTCAAGAAATAATTAGCCCTGAATTATCATGTCTTACAGATTAAGGCCATGTTTTAACTACAAAAGGTAATGTCATTTAAGAAGTTATCTTTGATTTAAGAACAGAAAACTCACTCTTTTTTTTTCTTTCATAAAGAACAAATGGCATTGTAGTGTGGCAGAACTTTCTTATGCCATAAACAACTTAAATGCTTTAAATATAGGTTGGACAGAGGCATGGGGTTAAAGAAAAAAGAAGTTTCTTATTATCACCCAAAGAGATCAACTGCATAAATAGTGCAGATTTTCCCATAGTGGTGCTTTATGAATCTGGTTGGATTTCACAAGATAGTTTTAAAGTTCTTTTTATTCATAGAAGCTAAATAAGATAAAAATATCTTTACAAATGTTTCACACTTGTTACATTCTCTTCTTGTTGTCAAAGGCTCTAAATATTTGAGTTGGAAATTAGAATTTTGTTCCATAGCTCTGTGTCCATCTCCAACAGATTTTTTAACTTACTGATTTTGTGTGAAACTTATTGATTTGTGTTAGAAAAGGGAAATGTAAGGATTTATTTTACAATCATTTTTAATTTTTTATGTTGACACATATTTTAAGAATATCAGCATATTACTGCAGCTCACTTGTAATTGCTTTGCTTGATAGATATAATTTACCATCAATCAACAGTTGCAGCATTTACATTTTAATGTAATCCTTGTAGAGATAAATACATCCTTAATCAGGGTTAATGTAATACAATTACAAAATAAACATTTGATTAGTACATTTAAATTTCAATGTAATAAGTAACTACCAAGTTAATTAGGGAGGAAAGTGCATTTGATACAGGTCTTTAGCTGAGGCAATTTAATATTAGGTAGAGAATGAAGCTCATGCTGGTGGATGTTTTTTATTTGGTCCTTTGAAAAACTCCATCAATAGGATTAATAATTGAAAACTCTGAAAGCAAATCACATACACCAGTTCCTTTGGAATATTTTTTTTTCCAAGCCAGGGATGCTTTAATGTAAAGGAAACACAACCTTTGGTGACAATTTTTCAGAAACGTATATATGCACATTAGAAGAGACTTTATTGTACATAGAATTATCGGATGCCCTCTGCTAGCTGACTTACAGAGGGTAAGTCATTCATTATGGTAATTGTGAATATTAAATTCCATTGCAAAAAGTACAACCTGGTGTATAAGGATAAAGTTATTGATGATCATAGAAACATTGAATGTTTGGAGTAAATGTTCTAGTATGGGACTAGACTATGAAGCTCTTGGTCAATGAGAAATAAAGTTTTTGATTAAAACTTGACAGCTTAGTTGTTTGGCTTTTTTTTTACTATGATCAGGTGAAATTTAATAATTCATACATATAGGCAATGAAGGCCTCTAATTGAATCTAAGTGATAGGTAGGTGACATCTAATGTAGAGCTGATTTATAGCATGATCCCCAAAATAATTACTTTTGTATAATATCATTTGCATTAATTTTAATTCTCCCTTGTCATTTTAAACCCAGTACTACAATTTTTGAGAACCTATTTTGGGGTTCCTTTATCTCTAAGCTTCTATCAATTTCTATCTCCTAAACAATGATCACATACTTTCATGTATAAGCATATTTTTTCCAACAGAAAATAAGTGGGACTAATTAGGTATTTAGGAAGTGACATTAAAGGATGATTGATTTTCTTTACTGCAAATATTAGAATACCAAAGGTAATATCAGAAAATATCTTTCATTTTACACTATCTTATCAGAATTTTATTTTTAAAATCTTTATTTGTAACTTGGCCTTAGCAACATTACTGCAAATATTAGAGGAAAAAAAATAGAAAAAGAAGATATTTGTTTTCCAGAAACTATATTCTAGCTCCTCTTCTTTCACTCATTTTTGGTCTTGTTTTTTGCACATCCAGCCAATAATATTGAATATTGTCAAAATTATTTCCAAGGTCCTTCTTAAGCCTTTATTTTCTTAATAAATTTACACATAGAAATTGCAAATATATTCTCTTTATTTCTTTCTTTTTAAATTCACAGGTGACCGCAAGTTTATGTTTCTCGCTCAGGTCTTTTTTCTCTGAGGTTTAGAATGCTGCATACAACTTCCTTCTTCCCCCTGAAAAGACACCTCTCATTTAGTCTAACCTGACACACATGGGTTCCAGGTCCTCTGCATGCCACGGTATTGCTGGACTGTGTTGTACCCCTCCTTTCACTTTTTGAAGAGGCTCCACATGACTTTACATACAACCTTCTCACAAAACACAAGCATTGCCTTTCTCCATATTCTTGCCAAAACGTGTTATTTTTCATTTAGATCATTCCACAATGTATACACGTGTACTGGAGTCTCACATGGTACCTCCTAAACACATACAATTATTATATGTCAATTAAAAAATGAAACAAAACTTGGAAAAAAATGTGTATCAAATAAGAACTTACTATGGCATATGGAGCCTAGAGTGAACACGGGAAGTCCTGTTCACATCCTGTCCCTCTCTTTGTCCCTCTCTTTGACCTGTGACTTGTGTCTAGATGACAGACTATGGCAAAGCTGAAGGGATTTGGGGAGTGTAACAAAGAACACAAGTTAGGTGATTTTGAGATAATCAAAGGGTGATTATCCAGGGTGGGCCTGACATCTGTAGATGAGAACTCATAAGTGTTCGACTATGTCTCTCTCCTGGTTAATCTGCCACATAAAGGAAGCTCACATGGTGAGGGACTGTAGGTGGCCTTTACTAATGTCAAGTAGGCTGCAGTAGCTGAAGGAAGTGTCCAGTGGGGGAGCCCATAAAGACTGATGGCCCTCACCCATGCAGTCACGAGAAATTAAATCCAGAAACCATCTGAATATTCTTCCCTAAGGAAAGGCTCAGATGATACCGTAGCCTGGGTAGCACCAAGATTATAGCCTGGAGAGACATTGAGCAGGCACCCTGTTGGACTGTGCCTGGGGTCCTAACCCCAGGGAACAGTAGGAGACAGAAAGTGTGTGTTGGCCTTTCTTGTCATGTCTGTGAAATTTTCCCACGTAGTGTTGTAAATGAATATCCTCACAAACATTCCCCCCTTTTCTGGGCAAAGAGGCTGATTCCTCTCCAGTGTACTTTTTCGGGAGAACATATACCATATATACCATGTTTCAGTCTAGAAAACAGGCTCGTCTTACCCTAGGAATTTTAAGTGTGCTCCCTTTTTGAATCTTCTCTTCACTAATACTTTCATATTCTCTCTGTTTCTTCATAAACCTGGATCTTTCTTAATGCTTAGATATTAAAGAGGAGCCCTCACAAACCTGTTCTCTGATTGCCCTATTAATCTTACCATGTCTATTCTAACCTTCTAGCTACTTTATATCACAATATTGTGTCTGCTTTCTTCAGAATACTTTGTAGTTTATTTTCTGTTGCTGTAACAGAGTACCTGAGCATAGGAAATGTATAGAGGAGAAAGAGGTGTTTTGGCTCACTGTTCTGGCAGTCCAAGTGCATGATATCAGAATTTGGGTTCTGATGAGGCCTCGTGGTGTTCCATGCATGTGGAAGACCAGAAGTGCAAGCAGGCAATGCAGAGAGGCAAAATAAGAAAAGTGATCTTGCTTTACAGCACCCCACTCCCAAGGTAACTGCTTTAATCCCTCAGTAACAAGATTTCACTCTGTCCTACAAGATAACATTTGTCCGTTCATAAGGGACCCCCTCAAGACTCAAACCTCTCCCACCAGGCCCCACTTCCCAACACTACCACATTGAGGAATTAAATTATAACATAAGTTTTAGTGGGGACAACCCATATTCAAATCACAGGAAATACTTACCAAAATTTGTACTTATTTATTTATGAGTCAAGTTTTGTATACACTATTGGAGTTTTCACCAAGAATATAGATCCCAAAATTTGTTGTTGTTGTTGTTTACTGCTTATTGCTTTATACTCATCTCTTATCAAAAGTAAGCAATCTTTAAGCAAATTTTTGTGTGGTTAGGTTCTCAGATAAGATCTCCATAAGAATTAGGTTCTAATGTCTGAGGAAAGATGAACATCACAGAAAAATCAACAATATTATTGTTTTCCTTAAAAGGCAATATGTCATAGAAGAATCCTTGCATTACCTCACAATTCCAACAAAGCCATATTTTCTCCAGCAATCCCTCAGGAATCTCTGGATTATGAATGAAATCTCAAGAGTGAAGCTTCCTTGAGAAAAGGGGGATGTTGGGTCGAGCTATGTCCCTCATTGACAGTGAGCTTGGAAGGTTGGTAACATCGCAGGAGTGGCCCGACAACCAGGCTTCCAACAGATAGGGTAGACATCCCATCACGTCTTATTTAGATTCAAGATCATCACTAGTTACAAGAGAAAGGTTGATGAAAAAGCTTGTATTGTGTCAATGCTCTAGGTGGTCCAAAGTCCTTCTTCTTCTGTTTCTCCTTCTAATTTCCTCTCCCCAGCTTAACTATTATATCTTCTGGTGTCCATGGCTTGTCAGATGAAGTGGACCAGGACCTCCCTCCTGAGGTTTCTGAGATCCAGGTTAGAATGCCATTATCAACTTCTAAGAGCTCTTCTTGCTTGTTTATCAGTATACCTGTCCATAGAAGAGTTACCTCGGTGGCTCACCTGAGTGTGGCTCTGCTTGCTGGCCTACTGGCGTGGGGAGCCAAGAATCATCATGTGACAGCTAGATTTGTCCTCTGTGTCTCATTCTGTGTCTATCAGTATAGGCTTTCCTTCTCTGGAATCTGGGGCCTCTAGAACAGTACACTTGAACTGCAGATAGTGGAAGTGCTTATTCTAGGGGGTCTCTGGGGCCACTCGTACATGACCCTACCACCCTTCCTGTTCCCACATATTCTTGACAACACAGTCCCTTACAATGATAACTAGTTAGGATAAAATCATATCTTAAAAGCATCTTGTTTTCCCAGTTGTTTCCCTCGCCCCTGAGATTGGCATCTCCACCCTGCATTAAAGAGATGCTCATTAGTCTACAAGGCTTGCAGCTTCTGGGGGACTGTCCTACATGGGGAAGTCATTATGGTCCATATTCATGGGCCCAAAGCTGTATTTGCCTTTGTCTGATGCAGTGTTATCCAAGAATTCACCCTGGTTGAGTAGATGTCTTTGGAGTCCTTAGGTATTGGTGCTGAATGAGGCACAGCAGGGAGGAAAGTGTCCTGTACCTTGACTTTATGTCACCTTGAATCTCTATTCCACATCTTTCTAAATTTTGCTGTTCCTCTTTGTACCATGCATGATTACAGAATAAACAGGTAAATAAGTTGAGACAAGTATAAGTCCCTTAGTGGAAGAACAGGGGTGATTTCTACAGTATGAAATCCCTGCAATGTTGCAGAGACCTTTTCCACAGGGACTCAGGGGCCCTTCTTCCTACTTGCATATTCTAAGAATTAACTCAGGTATGCAAACTGAGCAAAGGATTATAAATTTCCACTAGGGAATTACACCTTCTGCTCCTCCATTCTTCATCTCCTGTAGTTATAAATATCAGGCAGTACCCGCTTTTACTCTTATGCTGATCTATCTGTCCTCCTGGGAATATTAACCATTTTCATAGATTCCCTGAAGATTAGTTTTTTCTGGATACCCTGGTGACTTTGTTTCTATGGTAATTATTCTTATCTTACTTTTGCTGCTCAAGAGCTGTGAACTGGATGGGATATTGATGAGACTGAAGGACAGTAAGATCCTTTTCAGGAAAACAAGGAGCTTTCTGTTATCTGAAATTTAAGAGATGTATAGATTATCCAGTCTTGGAAATTTGTCTAGAAGTATTTCCCTGAGAAGAATAAGAATGTTAGGAAATAGGCTTTTCAAATCTTTACTGAGTTTGTATTTTCAGATGAATATGAAATATCATTATGTACTCTAGAAAAACCCTGCACTTTTTTTTTGCAAATTAGTTCATTTTCTATTTCATTTCATTATCATTGATAATTATATTTTTCTTAATTATATTATATCATAACCAGTATACAAATATAGACATCTATTTAGAAATGAATTTATATTAATTTTAATGTTCAATGGATTATTTGTATCCTGATATATGTAGATATTTCTACATTAAGTTACTTATAGAAATTAATTTCAAGTAGAAGAGTTAAAAATATTATTTCTAAATACAAGAAAAAGGATTATGAAAAAATAATACACTGATAACTTGAATGTCATGCATTTTGACTACATAAGTCATTAAAAGTCAAATGTAGGGGAAATACTTTAGCTAGAGGTCATGTCTGCAAAGATATGTGCCTGTTTCATTATGCAGTGTTTTGAAATTTTAATTATCAGATTGACACTATTCAAATGTATTCTTCCTGAAAAAAAAATGTTGTCTTATTTTTTCCTTTATAATGCTGAGAGTTTTTCACTCCAATGATGGAATTTCAATAAGCAGAATATTTCTTCCAAAGTTAATGCATATACTAGATTTGGATCTGCATTTTGAAATACGTGTGACTTGTTAGGCAAAGCCTATATTATATCTGAGGTTCAGTAGATGAAAATGATAGAAAATAGAAGGAATAAACATATATGGAATAAAATTCTAAACACTTTTGTTTCACTAGTTAAGAATTTTAAAATATGTATCGGCCAATCTATTGAAAAACATGCAGATACTTGTTGCAAAGTAATCTGAGAATTAAATGATCCTTTCTCCCTGTGCTTTTAGAGGGTAAATATAAGCAAATTCATGCAAAATGTACTGCGGACAGCATCACATAGATATATATGCTCATATATTAGTACCTCATTAAATGTAAGCTTCATCTAAATTTAAATTTGACAACTTACTTGATTAAAGGTCCAGATTTTGAACAATTAAATATGTATTGTTATTCATAAAATGTGCACTTACTAATAAAAAAGGAAACTAAATTTTAAAAGAAGATAAACAGCAATTGCTAACATGGCATTTAAATTCATGAAGTAGAGAAATAGAGAAATGATTATGACTGATGATAAACTATACGAGAAAAAAATATTATTAAACCATAGGACTTTAATTCAAAAATTATGCAGGGGTAGTAAAGGGGAAAAAAGATTTTCAAGGTTATGGTATTCCAGAATTTTATTAAAGAAAAATGTAGTGGATTATATTACAAAAAATTATTTTCTAGATATTATAATGCAATTGAAATAGCTTCATACATATTTATTTTATAGTTAAATTTAAGTAGGTCATTCAAGGTACGCAGTTATATATCTGCTGCAAAAAAGCTAGGAAAAAATCAAGTGTTGCAATCTGTCAGTTCTGTCAAAGAGCTAATATAACCAGCAACTTCAAGTAAGGATGACCTATAGAGATTCTCTACTGAAAGGAAATTCTGAAACTTAAGTTCCTTACATTTCATTCTTGCCTAAGGTCTTGCACCATTCAGAAATAACTCACTATGATGGTGATGCAATAGAGAGAATTGACAGCTGTTGCTCTTCCTTCACAGGATGATAAGGTGTTATCTTCTATAATGGAAAAAAGTCAACTCTTAAGTAACAGACCCTGAGACTCAAAATGGGCTTAATTCAAGAATACTGATGATAAGTACTGCACTGCAAAAGGATGGAGAGAAAGGGCAGAGGACCTAGAGAATAGGCTGATTCCACCAAAGAACTCCATCATTTGATTGAAAATTGTTTTCTTGTGATTTTCTAATAGGTAGATTTTTATTTTCTAAATTCATTTTCTTAAACAGTGTTAATTTTTAAAAAAATACCAATAATAATAATAATAATAATGTTGTTACTGCATGCTTATTTTAAAAATTTAGAACAGTCATATAGTGGTAATATCTAGTAGCACTACCATGTCAACTTTTATACTTTTGCCCTATGTAATTTAACCAGTGCTCCTTAATATTTTCCCTTAGAAAGGTTTAAAAATGACTTCCTTTGTTTGGAGGTTAGAGACAAATAAATGGGTGTATTTTAAAAATGCAAAATTTGTAATCTTGCACTGTTGGAATGATCCCACTGATTGGGATACCCTGGCTTGGGCACTGCATCTTATAATTCCTGCATTAGCCTCACCAGGTTTTCAATCTGTATAGTTTGTAGAGAAATGAAAATTCCATCATTATCTTTGTATCAAATGAATCTAAGAACAAAAATGGCTTGGGTGAGTTTCCAACAATTCCTTTTTAACTAAATAGGCATCTTGTTCAATAGTTTCCACAGCACACCACCCAACACCGATGTAAAAGTAAAGTAAATGTGTTCAGGTGAGGTGGGGGACTTTGGTTTGTGGCCCATCCTCTGAAGCAGACTATGTGGTTTCTGCCGTGTCTTTGGTTGAATGTGAAAACTCTTGCAGTTCTGCGACAACCTGGACTTACTGACAAAAGAGAAGGGTATACATTCAAAAACTTTCTTTATTAAAGAGTCACTTGATTCTCCAATACTTAGAAGAATTGGTTGGTTGAAGTGACTTTGGCAGAATAGCTCAGTTGATTGATACCCACGAGTTCAAATGCATAATTTCAAACTCTTTTTGAGGTAGGAGTATAGATATGTCAAGATGGCAGATGCAGGTTACAAGAAAAATGCCTGCTGGAGTAGAGTTCTGGAAGATGAGTCATCACTTTCCTGTTTATAGAAGTCCCAATACCATGATGACTTCTGCCACTGAGGGCTTATCCCCATAACTCCTCCTTAGGTTCTGAATTCTAATTAGGTAAAAATAAAATAACCAATGGGAACAGAAGGGGCAAAGTTTTCATTCAGGTCTGTGGGAAGAGAGAACAAGGCCCAGCTCAGCATGTAAGACAGGACTGGTCCAGACATTAGGGCTCCCACTAGGGAGTGTTGTTTTAACATTCACTCATTCTAGGCTCTGTCTGTGACTTCTCTGCCTTCTTCAATTTTTTGTTCCAAGGTCAAGAATCTGGATCCCAACTGGACATCCCAGTGGTCTCACTTGGAACACAGTTTCTCTAGACTCTGATGTTCTAGTTTTTTCCAGCAAAACCTCAACTTATATCCATATGGTGGTCAATGAACATTAGTTTCTCAGAAGTATATTTGAGTTCTTAACCTTTTACTACATTTTAGTATTACTTTGAACTCTAGTGCTGTGATGATGCTGGAAACATCAGACCAGGATTCCTACTAAATATATTGAATTATATTTTTAAATACATATTGAGTGTATTATATTTATGCTTTTGCTCTTGAGCTTATTGTACACAGACTTTTTAAAACATGAGAGATATTGAAATTGATTTCTCTCTATTGAACTGGTCAATTTTTCATAATATCAATTTTCAATTTTCTAAGAAAAAAAAGAATCTTAAGTAAAATGGTATTTTTTTATCTAAGAGACATTATATTGTATTAAAGAAATCAGATTCATCACTTTCTCTGACTTTCCCATGCCTGTATGTCTGACTCATGACATGCTGTAAATTTCTTTGTCCTTTCAGGAAGAGGCATAGTATAGAAAAAAAAATCGTCTGCGTCCAGGACACTTAGGTAAGATTCTTCATCACCTGTGTCACCTGACTTGGTTGGTGATTTTCTAATAAATCTTTGCAAGAGAAACATAAAAATGAGTTGATAGAGATATTATTTTTGGTTCAAAATTTTTTCTTCAGAATAATCTTCAAGGAATAGAACCTGACTCCTAGAACCAGCAGCATACAAAATACATAACAATGTACTCACTGAGACTCTCTTCAAGACCCTCATTTTTATGCTTCCACAAACATAAACTATCAAGAACTTTGTCTCTACTCATGCAGGGCCTTTCTTTGATTGACAGATCTTAAGGCACTGGGAGCTGGACTATGCTGCCCTCTGTACGTGACACTTGGTATTTGCCCTTCGGAGACTGCCATGCTACTCTCAAGGTGTGTCCTCCCTTATTCATCGCAAAAAACTACAATACACTTAGCCTTCTGTATGAACAGGTTGTCATATGTTTGGGAAGTTGAAACAAACAAAACTCCACCACTAATGAAGTGTGGGTTCATGTTTTGGCTTCCTTTTATAAACTGAAGGCATGCTTCCCAAACTTCACATCCTGAAGCTTTAACCAAAAGTTGACTGTATTTAAGACAGAGTTGTTACAAAGTAAGTAAGTTTAAGTAAAGTCATAAGGGCAGGGCCTGATCCCAAGACTCTATGTATATTCATAATAAGAGATACCATGTGAAGGAACAGTGTGAGAAGACAGCCATCTTCAAGCCAGGAAGACAGCCCTCAACCGGAGCCCACCAGGCTTGCAGCTTGCACCCTGATCTCAGATTCCTCCTCTTATGTACAGAGAAAAAAAAATAGTTCTGTTGTTTAAAGCACCCAACCTATGGTATTTTGTTACAGTACCCAAGGCTGCTACATACACTTCTTAGTAACTAATCACTGTAAATTGCTTAATCTCTTGAATCAGTTTTCCCATTTGTAAATTGTAAATAAGTACACTACTCTGAATATTCCATGAAAACTTAGAATTAAGCAGCAATGCTTTTTAAATGATTTTCAGAAAATAATATAGTTATAAATGTTAGCAGTTAAGACACTCATTATTAATTTTAATCCCAGGTATGCTAATAATTCAGAATGTGCTAATCAGAGTTTACCTATCATTACAGAATGAGTTTTCTTAGGTTTGTCTGTTTTTGAAAATTAGGTTTGTTCAAAATCAAATAACTGAGGAATAACAAAACATAACATTGATAGACAATTCCCCATGTATATGTTCATATTTCTTCATGGTTCAGCCTTTGAGAGAAAAGGGCACTGACAAATTTGGTTAAAGGGTGATCAGCAAACATGCATTTGAAGCTGAATTTGGGATATTGCCTTAGAGTTCTGTGTAAGACATTTATTTATATTCCAGGGCAATAAAGCTAGAGATCTTTCTCTCTATGGAGAACATACTACATTCCAGAGGAAAAGTCTCTTCCTCTGCACAAGCAAAGATGGTTCCAGCATGCTACAGAAGCCCCAGGTCTCTTCTGCTCTCCTGCTGTGCGGCCACACTGCATGTCCAGTGTGACATCCAGTTCTCCCCAAATCACAGCATGGACATGTTTTAGTCAGCTTTTTTTTTTTTTTTTTTTGCTGCTATGACTAAAATATCTTACCAGAACAATTATAGAGAAGAAACAGTTTGAGGGCTTACTGTTTCAGAGGTTTCAGTCCATAGACAGCAGACTCCATTCGTCTGGGCTCAAGGGGAGGCTTAGTATCATAGCAGAAGAGTCTGGTGGAGGGAAGCAGCTCACATGATGATAGGAAGCGGAGAGAGATTCCACTCTCCAGATGCAAAATTTATACCCCAAAGCCACACCCCCAATGACCCACCTCCTCCAACTATACCCTACCTACCTTCATTTACCATTCAATTAATCCCCTCAGGGGATAATTCACTGACTGGGTTGATTCTCTCAACCCAATCATTTCTCCTCTGAACCTTCTCACTTTGTCTCACACGTGATCTTTTGGAAGATACCTTACATCAAAACCATAACAGGGGACTAGGACTCAGGGGACTGCTTGTATAGTGTTCTGTGGGTCTGTGGGTAATAAATACTCTGTCCACTGATCTGAATATCTGTCTCTGACCAGAACTCAATGACACACTTAGAAGCAGTTGCTGCTTTCCACCATGACACAGAAATTTCAATTATTCTTTTGTTGAATAACATGGTCTCCTAACAACATAGTTCAAAATTTGGTTATTATTCTATATCGACAACATAAAATTTTGACCAAGTACAGTCACTCTTCATTTCACAATTCACTATGTAATCAGATGGTCATCATCTTCAGTGAACCACAGTCACTCTACTTCCTTCTGTAAGTGACCAGTCCCTATACATTGGTCTTCAGTTCACCCACAGACAGTAAAATGTGCAATAGTGTTGCTCCTAGCCACCAGTGATCAAACCAGGTGACATTTCATAAAAATTAAAATTGGAATAGGGTACTGGTCTCCTCAAGAACTGCAAAAACATGAAATGTGATGACATTACATGTGACAATTTCCACACTTGAATTGAACAAAGGTAGAGTTATAAAAGAAGCAGCAGAAATGTTGACATTTGTGAGACTCAACTCTACATATTAAGCCAGAAGAACAAAATTAAAAAGATGGCACAGAGGAAGTTAAACAAACAGAAAACAAAACATTCACATTAAAGGAACACTAAGAACTACTTCATGATAATAAAAGGGCATAAGATAAAATGTCAGAATCCAATGCATACTTTTAATGGCAGATTGTCTAGGCAATGAAAAAATACTCAGTCCAAAAGGTAAGTCATGTGACTTCCTGTAGTCTTTCACCTTATTCCACTCCACATGAGGACTGCCCACATATAAACTTAACACACAAAAAACATGAAGAAAATTTTAAAACATATACAAGAAAGACATGCAATATAAGGCTCTATTTCTATACTAATAGTCACAACTTAGGACATGTCTATCATGTAATTTTTCAAGGGGGGACTGAGATTAATACCAACACTAGAGTTAAGAATTTAATAGTTTTTGTTTTCTACAATGTTCCTCCCATAAGCTAAACTTTCTGGGGTTTTTTTGCTACTTAAAAATAAAAGTGAATTCCACCTTTTTGTGTATAATTAATTATGTCTCATTAATTAAAAATAAATTAGAAGTCAGGTGGAGTAGAGGAACAGGGTTGGGGGGGGAGGAGGGGAGGAGGGAAAGGGGAGGTACTGGAGAATGAATGGGCAAGTTCCATTATATGCATTTATGAATATGCCACAGTGAACCCCATTATTGTGTATAACTATAGAGCACTAATAGCATTAAAAGAAATATTTTTAAAAAACTCAGTGTTTTCCTAGCTAATTTTCAAGGAAACCACCAACCCTGGCCTGAGCCTTAGGTCTTTCTCAAGCAGTAGCACTTAGAGCTAAAATATCTCAATTTTCTGACTAAATTTTTCAAATTTCTCATTTCCATCAGCCTTCCTATGTGGAATGTAGACAAGATTTACACTGTCAACTTATATATATATATATATATATATATATATATATANTATATATATATATATAATATGCATATTTTAGGAGGTCTTTTTCACTCAGCATTTGAACTAACTTCACTGTTTTCAATGGTCTTTCACCTTTGAGGATATGTGTTCTGTGTGTTTTCTATAAGGCAATTGTGCTTCCATATTATCTTTTTCAATTATTTTGTTCTTTTATTAACATTTAATTATACATATTAGTAAGAATTCAGTGTGATATTTCCACACCTGCCAGTAAGCAGCACTTCTGATAAGTATTTCTGAACCCAAATGAGTAACAGTAGAATCAAAGGGCATGCAACTAACTACTCTATCTCAGAATAGGTCACAATTATTTAATTTTAAGAAAGCTGTATAATTTCTGTTTCCATTGTAAATTTTTAAAGCTTCAGTGATTCTCTCCTAAGTAACTAGAGAAACCAGTGGATTTATAGAGAGAAGAGGAAATAAAGGATGCGGAGGTCATGGGAAGTCATTACATGACGGCCTTCATTAATCTTCGTTTGGATAAAAGATTTTAATCATGATCTCCTATTGACTTGTGGTCTTTGATAGTAAGCTTTCTCATGGACAAAAGAAAATGTCCAACTAAATGACTTTGGATGCAGGTAGAACATTCTAAGGTTATGTGTGAGAAGGCATCTGGACTCCAAAACAAAATTTGAAATATTGACAAGATGGAGAAGATTTACTTATGTTATTTTCCAACGAGGGAAAGGGAATATGCAACTTTACTAACATGCTGATAGGCCTTCAAACACCCAGCCAGATGCTCTTGAACACCTTCTTTGAATGTCACCAGAGGTTACACAGGGTGAGCTCCCTGTCAAGATAACATCTTTTCTGGTAAGACTATCCCTGATATTGGAACCTAGAACCAAACCAGCCTGGCATATTTGATCAGTCTGTATGTTGGTCTTCATCAATTTATCTCTGTTTATAAGTATAGATACATTAGCAAGTACAGATTGTGCCCTTGATTTTTTTTTTTAAGTTTGGATTTTGGAGACTCTTTTAAAAAATTTGAGGTTAATTTAATTCTCATGTTCTTCTCAGGATTATAAATACTTTAATAAACAAGCCGAAACCCAATCACATTTCTGTCTTTTTCCCTATAACAAAACAAAACAAAACAAAATTAAATTCCCTTCCATTGATCCTGTGGATGCTATTTTCATTGCCTAAAATCTCCAACTGTTTCTATTCAAATCCTTCCTCTCTTTAATGCCTCAATGTAAGCCAAAGTGTCACAGATAAACTTTCAGCACCACACTATTTGCTGTTTCTTTTTTATTCTTCCTTATATGTATTATACAAAATTACGTCTAGTCTAATATAAAATAGCATTTCATATTATGTTCTAATTTGCACCATTTTCAAATCAAGCTTTTCATCTACAAACTGCCTAATTCATATCATTTGTTTATCTATAATGGATATCTTATATTTTTATTGATTTACAAGAATCACTTTTTACATTCTTGCAAGTTTTCTACATTACAAATATTATCACACAATTGTTTAACTTTTAATTTTATTCAAAGTATTCTTTGTTCAGTTGAAATATTCTAATTAGATATATTTACATGCATTATTCTCTATAGTTTTTGCTCTTTGTTTTATAAGGTTCTCTATCAGGAACTAACAAAGATAGTCCTCGATAATTTCTTATATTTTAGTTTTGACTTTTTATTCATTTGTTTATATATTTTTACCATTCTAGGGATTGAATCCAAGAACATTCTACCACTAAGCTACATACCCAGTCCTTCTCAATTTTATTTTAAAGTTCTGCCAACTTGCTGAAGCTGGCCTGAATTTATGATACTCCTGCCTCAGTCTCCTGAGCTGCTGAGATCACAAGAGTGTACCACCATGCCTGACTCAGCTTTGACATTTAAGTGAAATTATTATTATTATCTCTTATTCTGTTAGAGTCTGTAAATAAGTCAAAATAACACCTGGCATTTTGCCAGGGGAATGTTAGAGTTCGTAAACAAGTCTGGATGGTGCCTGGCAAAATGCCAGAGGGAGCGGTTTGAGAAGTAACAAAAACAAGCCATTAAGTGTGGAGATTCCTGATTGGTTGACTGATGTATCTAGTTTATGCTAATTAGATAAGCTGTGTGGAATGTATAAATACTGCTCCTGTCCTGCAATAAACGGCTCCCACTCATGCTGCATCAACGTACACAAGTTATTCGTCACCCCCCGGTTATTTTGCTGCAGCCGTACTCCGGCATTATTCCATGAGAAACATTGTTAGATAGACTCATGGAGTGAAGAATCATTTTTATTTTAATAGGATGAGTCAGTTTTCTACCCATTATGTTCCAAATTTTTACACAACATCAACAACAGTACAATAGGTTCCCTTTGTACATGTCACTCAGCTTTCAACAACAATCAGTAAGAGAACAACCATTTTTACATACCATCCTCAGTTAGTCTGCTCTCACCATTCCCTATCCCTGCAACATGCTAGGACATATTTGAGACCTTTTATAATTTTATCCATTGCCGCAGTCTGGCTGGGCACACAATCACGAGCCACCACACAGCTTGCAGATTCAAACAGCAACTCTTTATTCCCGAACTCACACCAGCTGTCTACAATCACGTTCTGGGGAAATCCACGTTCTCTGCCCAAATCCACGTTCTCTGCCCAAATTCACCTCCACTGGGCTTCTGTCTCCCAAAAAATACTGTCTAAATCCCGTGAGAACTCAAGGGGAACTCAGGCAGCAGGATACGCCCTATTCCCAGCAGGAATAATCTTAAACCTTAAACCTGGAACCTAAACTGGGAACGCCCTAAACCCGATTATCTTAAACCGGGAACACCCTAACCCGCCTTGGTCCTTGAGCAAGGTCACCTACATTCAATGTCACTGCAACATGGGGTACACTGGCAATGAAATTGTCATACCTACTTGGCTAATGGCTCCCAGCAATCCATAATAGGTCTGTATTTCTCAGTATGTATTTTAAAAGAATAGAGTTTTATAAAATTGGCTGTGATATCATTATTTCACCTTAATATCATTTAAGTTATTGCTAATATCTTGCCAAAATTTTCAAAGATTTTTTGGGGAAGAATTTGTAGTTTTTATTTAAATCTGGATTGGATGATTATCTTTCATTGTACTGATTGCTTAAATCATTAAATATATGCATACATACACATATGTGTACAGATATAAGAGACATATTTCTTGAAAAAAATAGGTCGTTGACTCTAGAGTTCCTTGACTGCATTTCGCTACATGCATCACCATTTTTTTTTTGGTGGGGAAGTACCCAGGATTGAACTAATGAGCACTCCACCACCGAGTCACATCCCCAGCCCTATTTTGTATTTTATTCAGACAGGGTCTCACTGAGCTGCTAAATCCTCACCGTTACCAAGCTGGCTTAGAACTCGCGATCCTGGTGCTTCAGCCTCCTGATGCACTGAGATAAAAGGCTTGCACCAGCATGCCAGGCCATTTGTCACCATTTAATCCCTTCCTTATATTTCTCCTCAATCTCTTGTATTTCCTGCAAAGTGGTAGTTAAATATCAAAGCTTCATCATACTTGGGTTTGATTTTGGTAAGCACATGGTATAGATATGGCGTGCACCATTGTATATCACAAAAGATAAGTATCTCTGTTTCCTATGTTAAGGTCAAAACCACTCCAGTGAACCTGGGCCATACATTATTTTAAAATTCCCTATTATAACATTTTTTTTTTCTGATGGACAAATTAAAACACACTTCAAAGTTTGGCCTTATACTTACTCAGGATACATATAAGGGTAGAAAAAAGAGAAAAGAGAATGAACAAAAGACAAACATAAGAGGCTACATCAAAGAAGCACAACTAGAGACTTAGGAACAGTTAGCCAAAAGATAAGAAACCTTGTTAAGTATTTCATAAAATGAAGCAAATTATGTTATTGTTATGGTTTGAATGTGAGGTGTCCCCCTAAAGCTCATGTGTGAGACAGTGCAAGAAAGTTCAGAGGAGAAATGATTTGGTTGTGAGAGTCTTAAACTAATCAGTGAATTAATCCTCTGCTAAGGATTAACTGAGTGGTAACTAAAGTGATGGGGTGTGGTTGGAGGATGTGGGAATTGGGGTATGGCTTTGGGTATATGTTTGTATTTGGTGAGTGGATTCTCTCTCTGCTTCTTGATGATGTGAGCTGCTTCCCTCTGCCACTCTTCTACCATGATGTCCTGCCTCACCTGGAGCCCTGGGGAATGGAGCCAGACTTCTATGGATTAAGACCTCTGAAACTGTGAGCCCTCCAATAAACTTTTCCTCCTTCAAAATTGTTCTGATCAGATCTTTTAATCACGGCAGCAAAATAGCTGACTAAAATAGTTGTGTTATGAAGAATATGTCACATTGTACTGTCCTATTATGTAAAATCACATTACACTAATAAAAATAAAGTTAAAAAAAAAAAAACTCTGTGTTACAGAAGAGAGGGACTATTTTAGGCTCATAACAAATCATAGGTTCCCAAATCTGTTAAGGAAGGCAAATGGTTATAGAAGTAACAATCCTCAGAAAGAATGTATTTTCTAAAATCCATTATAAATGTGGACAAGGAGAGGATTAGAAAACAAAACCAAGCAAGAACATAGAGCCAGGACTCCTCAAGAGGGTTAAAAATTTCTCCTTGACATTTAAGTTTCTCCCTGAGTTTAGAATTTAGGCTTAGTAAGGAGCATACTCAACCACATTGTAGCCAGCTCTCACAGTCTGGCCAGCAGAATTACTTAATTTTGTTTTATATCTTCCCGCATATAGATCATAGATCATTTATTCTGTTAGCCTGTTTCTATTTCACTAATACAACATGCTGTGTGTCTACATAAGAGAAAGAGAAAAAAAACTGTTGAGGCTTCTGAATATTAAACTTAAAACATCATTTTTAAAATAATTTTATAAATGTTAGTAATTTTTGCTCTTTCAATACATCTTAGACTTTTCCAGATCTGTGCAACTTTTGAGGTTATACTATCTCATTTATTATGTCCAGCTCCTTCTCCTAGCACATCCATCACTCATGTGCTGGGTGTCCGGGTTGGAACCCCAGGGGTTCTATCTTGTGATTTTCCCTTTCTGCTTCAGGTGCTACGCTCATTGAGCAAGTCATCACTTTATCTTCCCAATAACCTTTGCCATAAATGTTGTGTTGCTTGGTTTATGTCTAGATTCTTTAAAAAATTCAACTATCACAATTGTTGCAGGCACTGTCTTTTATTTTGAGTGTGGCATCCTTTTAGAGCAGTCTCCTCCTACTGAGGTTTGCAAATTTGCTGAAATATCACTGAAGCATTCAAACAGCATGAGAAAAGTGGTCCTTAATTCTGTACAACTTTTTCTTTCTTTACTATTACTTTGAACATTTAAAACTCATAAGACATCATCCTGGCTTACAGTCAGTCAGTCTGAGTTTCTAAGAGGCAAACTCTGAGTGTCCTGGACTGAGATTTACAGAAGGAAGGAAAGACAGTAAGATGGGTCAGAGGGGAAATTGTCCCCAGCGAGGGTCTCAGCAGAAATCATAGGAAACTCTGGAGCTGGGCTGGTCCCTTGAGCCTTTTCATGAATTCCATGATGCTTTAGTTTTCATATTTAAGCACTAATTCAGTAGATGAGGGATGCCTCTGGAAGGTAGAATTTGGACATGTTTTAAAACTTGTTTTCACTGAAGAAATTCCTACTGAGGATTGAGAGTGAGGCACCATTTCCCAGGCTTGCTCTTAGCAATGAAGAAGTACAGATCATTTGCCACATCATCTACTTATATTCTACAATCATATCTTAGTAGATAATATATTGCCAAATGCAGAAAAAAGCAATTAGAAGAGCATGGACATTCTCATTTTCAACTTTCTCTAAACCCATTTTTTAAAAATACTAAAGTTCATGATGAACTTCCCAAGCTAAAGTGAGTCACATTACAAAGTCAATTGCACACATTCAGGCTCTCATAATAATTCCTTCGCTCCCTGTCAACCAACCAGCCTGACAATGTCATGCATTCACAACATTTGCCTTGGCAAAATCCTCTCGTAATTGCCAATTTCGATTTCATTTTCTAAGTTATGGTACAAAAGAAAATTCCCCCAAATACAGTGGCACATAATAAAAGATTTGTTTCTTGCTCATGTTACATAGGCTTAAAGGTTACCTGGCAGCTGTGCTCCCCAACAGTCTTAATCTAGCACAGAGACCCTCTGAAAGGCAGAGTGGCAGACCACTCATTTGCTCCTAAAAAATATCCCCCAAATATTACATATATCAGTTTCAGTCCAATTCCAATAGCCTAAAAAAGCAATTGGCCACAACTCTCTTCAAGGAATTTTGAGAACACCTTTGTGAACAGAAGGAAGAAGCAACCAACTTCATTGAACTGGAAATTATCATAATCCAGAGTCATGTAGTATTTCAGGGGATAATTACTTCAAAGGTCTTTCTAATAGAGAGGAATCTATAAAAGAGAATCCATACAATTTATATAACAATGAAGACAAAAACCAAGAACTTTAGACATTGTTTTGAAAATCTGACAGTGAAATTGATTCCTCTGTTGAAAGAATCCATATGGGCTAGTGGTGTGGCTGAGTGATGCAGTACTTGCCTGGCAAGAGTAAGGCCCAGGGTTTGACTCCAGCACTAAAAAAGGCCCCAAGTGAGTATAAGATGGACCAAAATGATGAAACAACTAAAATCTATGTGTTTTAATAAAGAGGTTGAAAGGGCACAGAAATTAAATTATTATCCAGAAGAGGAATATGTTGATGAGTCTAGCAAAGTTTAAGTACAGAAACATTTGCAACCATTTGAAAGCAGATCATAGAAGTAATACAATTTTCATTTATTGTTTTTCTTTCTTTTTCTTTTTAGTATTTTTTTTTTTTTTGGATCCCAGGAATGCTTCACCACTCAGCTACATCTCCCGCCCTTTTTAGTGTTTAAGATCTCACTGAGTTGCTGAGGGCCTCACTTACTTGCTGAGACTGGCCTCAAATTTGTGATCCTCCAGCCTCAGATGCTGCAATTACAGACGTGCACCGCTACACCTGGAGATATTCTTGATTTCTAAGTCATTATTTAAAAAAAAAATGGAGTAAAAAAAAAACACAATAGATAGAGCAAAAGCCATAAAAACCAAAGAGAAATGAGAAATATATAAAAACTTCCATTAAATCAATGATGGAGAAAATAATTTCAAATACATAGTAAACATACTCAATAGATCTGAGAAAACTAGGCATAGAAATTATCACAAAAATTGTCACTAAGCATAAAAAAAGAACTAGTTTACCTATTATACTGGTACTCATTTAAACATGATTGATCATTTCCAATGCATGAATGAGATAGTTTGAAGAAGAGGAAAAATGTAATGTTATATATCCTGTTTTTGCAACACCTTTATTTAAAACAATGATGGTAAGAATAAAAATAATAATCATATGAATATAACAAGAAATGCAGCACTGTTTGCTAACTCTTTGCTAGAACCCATGCCAAGAAAATGCCTTTGATTTAATTATTTAGGTCAATGATACAATTATTGTTGTCTTAGTTAAAAACAATTGTACCAAATAAGTATAACAAAATTTATTATAAAGCGTTATTACATCTCTTATTAACTCAAATCCAAACACAATTCCATATGGTTCAAAAATCGAAGCTCAATGATGGAGAGTATTTGCTCGATACTAACAACAGGGCAGTTGGGGAAGAAATACAGAACTGGGTGAAATGTAAGCATGCCCTTGCTTTAGAATCATTTTGATTTTTATGAACATACATTGATTTTATAATATAAAAGCTATATTAAGAAAAATGTGAATAGTTCTGCCGCAAATATTATTTTCTAAATTTAAGTCATTATCATTTTTGAAGAACTAAAATACTCAAGTATTAATTTCATTTGCTTCCTTTCATTTTTACACCTAGCTAATATCAAGTATTCATGGGAATATTACAAAACATTTGCAAGCTAAGAAAAAGTGAAGAAGAGTAGAGATTTATTGACCTAAATTTTGTAAGGAATTGTGGGCAATCACATTGTTGAGGGTGAGAATAAGAATACTGTCTATTATGGATCTTGGTTGGTGAAAATTTTGTTTTTCTCTTCACCACATATATTTGATATAGGCTCTCATGTGGTTGACTTTTGCTTAAAATAAATAAATAATAAATGTTGATTAATCATTTTCAACTATTCTATAATATAGGAATAAATTTGAAGGGTACTTACTGAAACATTAGCTACTTTTCTACTTACCCAATTTGTATAGCCTACTCTTTACACACATTATTTAAAAGACCACAAAGAAAACTGGCTTATGACTAGGATACTCAGATTCACTCAATAAACATGAAGGTTTAATCCAAACTGAAATGTTACTTGGAAAGTAGAATCTCATTATCTAAACCTAGACTACAGCTCAACTACACATTTTTTTAACAAATATATGAAAGAGGTTTTATTAGCGAAAAAATTCTTAAAAGTCAATTCTTAAAATCCTTAAATCGAAAAATATAAATATGATTACACTCTTCTTTGTTATATATGCAAACAAAAATTGTTCCATTTAAATTTCTGACAAATATATCTTGACATAGATTATCAGTTCTAAACACTTCAACTAACAGAGATGAAGTCTTTGGTTCTTTAATTTTTGTGTTTTTTTTTTCTTAATCCACTTCCTATTTCTTAAAGGCTGAGGTTTCATAGGTTTTCCTGCATAGATTGTCCAGATTTTACATACTGAAAAAGAAAAACATTGATTTAGAGTATAGATTATGATCATTTATAATATTTATCACTATTGTTTTCTGATCAACATAGAACAAATACATTGTGGATTTCACATTAGTAATTGATGTACCCATGGGCAAATTAATAAGCAATGTGCCTTTTCTCTTACCTGTTAGTAGAAATCTGTAATGCATTTTCTCCTTTACTAGAACAGAGTAACATTTTCATTATTAATAGATGTAGTTCATGAAATAAACATATGATTTCATATTTCATGGTTCAAAATTTAATTGACCCCCCCTACACTGATCAATTTTGTTTTCCTTGGCTCAATTCAGAAGAGTTTAGTGAGTTTCTTTTCTTTTCAGCAGACTTGTTTAAAGATATATCCTGAAATTAAGTTCCTGACTTATTCTATATAATAAAAATTAATTCAAACTCAGTTTCTATTTCTGTACACTCAAAACACAAGTCACTTCTGTGATTCAAAAATATATGGGGACCTTTCCCCACATGTTCATTCTTCAGGAGATATCAGATAGGTGTCTTCTGATTCAGTCCAATTCTGGTACTACCTGACTGGAAAGAGTGTCAGATAACACAGGTTGAGGGCGCATTTCCCTAGACTGCCCATCCTATCACCATTGTGGATGCCAATCATAAGCCCCAGATTGCTTTAATCTGTGCCTCTTAGTGGCTGTAATTGAAATTTCTACAGGCCCCTTCTTGGGTTTGATTAATTTACTGGAGTTGCTCACAGAACTCAACACTTATTTATTGGTTTATTATAATGTTTATTACAACAGATACAGATGAAAAGACACCTGGGATGAGGTGTGGGGAAAGGGTGTGGAACTTCCATGTCCTCTGCAGACACCTTACCCTCCAGGAATCTCCAGTTTTCAGCTATGTGGAAGCTCTCTGAACCTCAACCCTGTCCTTTTGGGTTGGGCTATCCATTCTAGTAGCCTGGATGGGAATGCACCCTGTCTGCTCCAATTCTTCTTGGTCTCTCTGTGCAGATTTCCTTTTTCCTGACTCCTGGACAGGACCTCTTCTCAGGTGGGGTCTTATAATGTGTTGATGGCAAGCTCCAAGGCAGAAATGGAAGCATAGAAATTCAATGATCCATATTGAGAAGAGAAATTCCAACTGCTACAGTGTGTCTTACAGGGAGTTATAAGCCAGCAACCATGGAGGGAAAACAAAATACATACCTCATGATGTCACCTTGTGATAACATAAAAGTATATCATTCATAACTATAGTGTATGTTTTAACTATCATCATTTTTCCAATCAATACATAATGAGAAAAATCCTAATCAAGAAGTGTTGTTCTCTTGTTTTATTTCAGAAGTTGGTCAGATTAATGCTTTTATATACTTGAGCACAAGGTAAAACTCCTCTTTGCACTCTCTGTCAGAATTGCCCTGTAGTCAGTCTTTATTTAATTTCTACTTTGTTTTATATCACATCATATATGATAAGGATTCAAAGGCTTAATTCCACTCTCTGAAGGTAATTTATATCCCATTTCCAGAAGACAGTGGTAACTCATACTCCCTTTCAAAATATATGGAACTGTAACTTTCAAAAGCAGGAGATAATTTCTACATAATAATATGAATTCACAAAAAATGTTCAAGATTGGATTAAGTATCAGATGAATACCAGCAAGAGAAACTCCTTTGCTATTTAACTTATCCTAAATATACAGAAAAAAATTCATTATTAAATGTCTTTGATTTTTTTTTTAATTTTGAAATAATTATGCAAAGTCATCATTTTATCTAGAAAGATATATTACTATATACATATATGTATGTACACAAATATGTATAAAAAGGGAGAGAGACAGAGATTTTTTTTCTTATTTAATAAAAAATATAGGAAACCTGAAATGAGAAGAGATTTTAATCTTGGAAAAGCTTGTGTTGAGTTGCTGACAATATTCTTTCCTATATGTGATAACACTGAAAAATCTCAGAATTGCCTCACTTGTTTTTTTTTTTTTTTTTTGCAGTATATACATTTCTACTCCTCTTACAGTCCTTGTTAAAATCAAGCGAAGTAAATAGGATTTGAAACAAAGGAAACACATTTGAAAACCTCAGCAGATAAGCTGACCAAATCCGCAAAGTTGCTGTTGTGTTTTGTTTTGGCATTCCTGATACTGTTCATTCTAGAATACAAAACATTTGATTTGTGGGCACTTAGTAGAAATAACTCTCAAATTTATTTTTGCTGACTTTCTTGTCAAATTTGGGGTCTGACTTCTCTCTGTATAATAAAACAGCTGCTTGCTGATGACTTAAAAACAGAAACACATACATAAAAACATCAAATACTTTCTTCAATTCTACTATGGACTTTCTATTTAAGTTTACTGGATTTCCAGATTGTAATCAGAACCATTTATTGTTTTCATTGTGTTTGCCTCTGTGCCTGGCAGTTTGATTAATTTGGTTCCACTGGTACTCTTATCAACTTTAAAGGATTTATAAAATTCTGTGAATAAGAGATTATACTTTCTAATTCCAAATTGTAATTGAGAACCCATCTGTTCTCTCAGTTTTTTGTGGTACCACATTTACCAACGTTGTCATATTATAATTTTCTCCTGATTTGATGAACACAGAGCTCATTAGCCAACATGTGATTTGTTCCATAGAGCATTTAAAAGTAGGTACCTACCCCTTCTTCATCTCTGGCCTCTGCTGCCTGCTAGCCTCCCATCTTTTGGTTATTACCATCTACACAGGTGCACTTCAAGTTTGTGGGAACTGAATATTTTCATTAAAGATGGGTATATCCAACTATAATCATATGTTTTTATTCAAAAGGGAATATATCTGTTATTGTTTGGATCTTTAATGTCC
Source organism: Marmota marmota marmota (assembly GCF_001458135.2). NCBI lineage: Eukaryota > Metazoa > Chordata > Mammalia > Rodentia > Sciuridae > Marmota > Marmota marmota. Next base: position 19,652,824 of record NW_026000240.1, on the reverse strand, counting down.
CTCAAAAATCTCATGTGTTAGTTCAGGAATGGTTAGAGGTGGACTGATTATGGGAGCTGCAACCTCATCAGTGGATTAATCCCCTTGATGGATTAATAATTTGAATGGACTTCTGGGAGTAACTGCAGGCAGGTGGGATGTGGCTGGAGAAAGCAGGTCAATGGGGGCGTGGCCAAGATTACATCAGTCCATGACCCTTTCCTCCATATTTCTTTCTGTATTTCCGGGCTTCCATGAGCTGAGCAGCTTTCCCATGCCATGCCTTCTGTGGTGATGTTCTGCCTCGCCTCAGTCCCAGAGCAATGGAATCCACCAACCATGGAGAAGGCCTCTGAAACCACAGGCCCAAATTAATTTTTTCTTCCTGTAAACTGCTTTTATCAGGTATTTTAATCCCCCAAACAAAAAGCTGTCAAACATGTATGAGATCAAAAATCCATCCTCCACCTTCATTTCCTTCTTCTTTAATTTTATTTTCTGCTTCTGTCCAAAAAGGTTCTCATTGTAGGAATCATGAGGTATGGAAAAAACACAGTCCTTTCCTCCAATGTAATATTTATAGACCATTTTAACACATTTTACCATCCTTCTCATTCTCTGTATTTGGATCTTTGAGTCTTTCATCATAATTGATTTAATTTTGTGTCCCCAGAATGAAATTAGGCAAATGTGTTTATCCTATATCTGGAATACCCACACCTTTTCATGGATACCAGGTACCTACTATTCTGTCCTGTGGAACTGATGTATCTGCAAGATGTATTTACACAAGACAAACATGTGGTTGATGCACATTAATTTAACTAACGCCACAGTAAGACCTAGTTTCAGGGTTATAATATAGGCTTATATAACTCAAAACTATAATTCGTTCAAGGATGGTACACTAAATTAATATAAATGATGTATCTCAAAATCAACCAATTATTTTAATTTTCTTTCTTAACTCAATAAAATAAACTCATGCTTATAATATGATATGGATATTTTGTCGCTCATTCTGTTTTACCTTGGTAGGTGGGGTTTAGTAAGTTTGGCTTTGCAATGTCCAATATACGTAAGGAGAAAACTTAGAAGGAAAAACAGTATATTTTGGCTCATGGTTTCAGAGATTGAGTCCATAGTTCACCGATTCTATAACTCTGGGCTCGAGGTGAGACAGAATAGCATGGTAGGAGGACATGGCATAGGAAGGTTGCTCAATTCCTGACATCCAGGAAACATAGAAGAGAGAATAAGGTGACAGGGACAAAAAGTCAACCCATATCCTCAGTAACCTATTTCCACCAGAGACACCCCATCAGCCTACAGTTACCACCCAGTTAATCTATCCAAGTGGATTAATCCACCTATTAGAGTATAGCTCTCACAATCTAATCATTTTGAACATTCTTGCATGAGCTTTGGGGGACTATATATCCAAACCATAACAGAGTTGTATAAATTATTTTAAATCAAGAATTATTTTAAAAGTATATATTAGTTTCAATTTTAAAATCAAACAAAAATAATGTTTACAGGGAATAACTAACTACTGGTCTTTGCTTTAGCAATCAAATCTTTTATCATTCATAGTAGTCAAAAATAGAATTAGTATCCAAATAGGAAAACACAGCATTGGTTAATGCTTCTGAAATATTTTATGGTCTATACAATGATCAATTCTATCTATTCTTTCTCCAACGTATATGTCAATTGTGATCTTCCTCTTCTGTTGCACCTGGTAACAACTTAAACTAGTCCCTGCCCCAGTCTCTTGCCTAGATTATTATCACATTTAACAGACTGGTAGACCAATGATATAGAATAGAGGACACAGAGACTAACCCACAAAAGTAACAATTATCTTATATTAGACAAAGGCACCAAAAGCATGCATTGAAGAAAAGATAGCCTCTTCTATAAATGGTTCTGGGAAAACTGGAAATCCATATGCAACAAAATGAAATTAAACCCCTGTCTCTCTCCATGCACAAAACTCAACTCAAAATGGATCAAGGAGTTAGGAATAAAACCAGAGACTCTGCATCTAATAAAAGAAAAAATAAGCCCTAATCCCCATCATGTGGGATTAGGCCCCAACTACCTTAATAAGACTCCATCTGAGCAAGAATTAAAATCAAGAATCAATAAATGGGATGGACTCAAACTGTTTCTTCTCAGCAAAAAAAAAAAAAAAAAAAAAAAAAAAAAAACAACAATCTGTGAGGTGAATAGAGAGCCTACATCTTGGGAACAAATATTTACCCCTCACACATCAGATAGAGCACTAATCTCTAGGGTATATAAATAACTTGAAAAAAAAAACAATCCAATCGATAATGAGCCAAGGATCTGAACAGATACTTCTCAGAAGACGATATACAACCAATCAATAAATATATGAAAAAATATTCATTATTGCTAGCAATTAGAGAAATGCAAATAAAAACTACTCTAAGATTTCATCTCACTCCAGTCAGAATTGCAGCTTTTATGTATAAAAACAATAGTAAGTGTTGGTGAGGATGTGGTGGAAAAGCTACACTTATACACTGCTGGTGGGACTGCAAATTGGTGCAGCCAATATGTAAAGCAGTATGGGGATTTCTTGGAAAACTAGGAATGGAACCACCATTTGACCCAGTTCTTCCACTCCTCTGTCTTTACTCAAAGGACTTAAAAACAGCATACTACAGGGACACAGCCACATCAATGTTTATAGCAGAACAATTCACAGTAGCTAAACTGTGGAACCAACCTAGATGCTCTTCAGTAGATGAATGGCTTAAAAAATGTGGCATATATACACAAAGCAATATGACTCAGCAATAAGAGATTAAAATCATGGCATTTGCAGGTACATGGATGGAATTAGAAAAGATAATGCTAAGTGAAGTTAGCCAATCCCAAAAACCAAATGCTGAATGTTTTCTATGATATAAGGAGGCTGATTCATAGTGGGTTAGAGAGGGGGATTGTGGTAAGAATAGACAAACTCTAGATAGGGCAGAGAAGATGGAGGGAAAGGAGGGGAGTACGGGGTTAGAAATGATGTTGGAATGTGATGAACATTATTATCCAAAGTACATGTATAAAGACATGAATTGGCGTGAATATACTTTGTATACAACCAGAGATATGAAAAATTGTGCTCTATTTGTTTAATAAGAATTTTAATCATTCCGCTTTCATACATAAATAAAAAAAGTAATAAAAATTTTTAAAAAAGAATCTAATTTTAACATTTTTCTTTCTTTCTTTTCTTTTCTGTTTGGCTACTGATAGTTTTCAAACTTTATCATTTCCTTCTATCCTCTGCTAATGATAAACTCACCTGGTACTATATCTTTACAAAGATATCAAGCTCCAGCTATAGCTACTAATTGTGTTCCTTGAAAATTCCATTCTTCCTCTAACCCAGGGCCTTAAGTATTCTTACTTCTGTTTCTGGAATCATGGTCCTCTTTGTCCTCTCATCTACAAAGGTCATGTCATTTTACATTTAGCTTAAATACTTGTTCCATAGGGTCTTTTTTTTTCTGTCCACACTGTCTGAAGAAGGAATTTCTTTCCTATTTTCTACTTTAGTCCATAATTTGACTCATTTTGAGCTTCATAAAGGCAGACATATCTTTTATTTACTATTTTTAGTTAGTCCATAATAAATTCTGTTAAATAGTAGATATTAAGGACTGACCAACTGCTTCAGAATAAAGGCCTTGTGTGACCTAAACAATGATCCACATGCAACTTGATCAAATAATGGCATTAAAATGGCAGGCAGTCACATACAAAAAGCCAAAATCAAACAAACAACAGACAAAAATCCACCAATTGAGATGAATAGAATGCTAAAATAGGCATTTTCTATTTATGCTCACCTAGAGAGGCAACAGATGGATCCAAAAGTTAGAAAAGAATGTTTATTTCCCTCCTGAGGTGGGGAAGGAAGGGATGCAGTAAATAGGAGGAAGGCAGCTGTTCTGTTTCTCTGATGCAGCATTCAAATAAGGAAATAGGTTTTCTTTTTCCAAAAGCAAAAGCCACTTCCCCATCCATTTTCAGTGATTTGAGATGATCACAAATATTGACATGCTCCCTATATAATTGTTTTAATAGATACTTATTTTTCAATTCCTATTAAAATATGATAAAAATGCAGTGTGATTAATGAGCTTTACATTTGTTTCCTATTTAATTTTTTCTTTAATTTTTCTAAATTTCAAATGAAGACATTTATGTTCTTGAAAAGATTTATTCAACCATTGAGATATTTATATCAATACACCAGCTAAAAAGCTTGTCATTATATCAATTGTAATAATTTTAATTGTACATTTTAATTGCCTTTGTTTCACTTCTATTATTTGCTAGACAAATAAAGTTACTATAACATTCTTTCATGGCCTAATTACTACAAATTTAGAAACATAGTTGTGAGACAAGGAATATAGCTCAGTGGCAGAACATGTACTGAGCATGTGCTATGTCCTGGGTTCAATCTCCAGGGGCAAACCAAAACAACAACAAAAAGTAGTTTTGGACACATTGCTCTGTTTCTTAAAACAAATTATTTTTTGTTCAGACCCATTCTTGCACACCTAATCCTAGCAACTAACATTGCTGGGGCAGGAGGATCATAAATTTGAGGCCAATTTACTGAGACCACATCTCAAAATAAAAATAAAAAGGGTTGGGTGACGTTGTTGAGTGGTAAACCACTTTCCTAGTGTGTGGGAAGCCCTAGGTTTAATTCCCTGTATCACAAAAATAAATAAATAAATATAATAATTAAAAATGGAAATATAATAGAGTTAAGGAAGAACATAATGATTTTACATTAAACAGTGAAGCAAAGTACTTTTAATGAAATCAAATTATTCTGAAAATAATCAATATTCTTTTATTAAAGCAAATTTAACCTGCCTGTACTACACACCCACAGCCTACTAAGAATGATGTCATTTTTATATGCATAAATTGTATCAGTTGCAGATCTAACTTTTTGAAATGGAATATTAAATAGTTGAAAAAGATGTTGCAAAGTCATTTCATCTTATGTCATGGTTCCAATCTGTATTGTGTTTGAGGAAAATACTTCAAAATTTGAACTAGGTACCTTTGGGAATTATTTTTACTTTAAATATATTGAACACAATACCTTTCATCTATATTTACCCAAATGGGCGATTTATCTACAATGCCAATTATTTCATTATAATTTATTAATTAAACTTTACCATTATTTCAGTCTACTAGGCATTTTAAGTATAATAAATTTGTAATATCTCACTAAACTCTAGAATCATAATTCATTCCTAATATTCATTCTATTTTTCTTGAGTTTTTTTTGCCAGTCACATGTAGGCTCTATGCTTTTTTTCCTTTATTTTTACTTCTATTAAATTTTGGTTTTTTTATTTAAATATATTCCACTTTTAAATATCACATTTTTTCTGCTGCAATATTCCATATTACTCTTAAATAAAACTAGACATTTACTACCAAACGGGAAAAAAAGTAACATTTGTAAGTTAAACAACAGCAAAAATAAACATAAAATAATATTTAGCAAAGGACAAAAGAAACATCAAAGTTAAATTACAAAAATGTATTAAAATTTTTCATAAAAAACTGCACATAGTAAATGCAGTGTGGAAACAGGATTTAGATTAAACATACCAAACTTAACTATATCATTAAATCAGATTGTATGAAAATAATTTCACCAAGCTTTGAACCTTAGATGTTTTATAAAATGCAATAATAATAAAACTAAAAGTTATAGAAAACAGAAAAGAATGCAGAATTACTAAGTAAATTTAAGAGCTGGTATTGAAAATTAAGATGAAGAAGCAATTAGCTAAAGGAGTAATTTTAAAGAACAAATAAATCCATCAGAATAATCTCTAAAAAGATTGATAATAAAATGGCAAATAATACTCATGAATATGAAAGCCTGATGAATTTCAGCAGCACAAGAATTCCTAAAGGAGTCCCCAGTTGCCACTTTCTTGCCCTGAAATTTACAAACATTAGCAAAAAGCTTGTGAGGCTGTTTGATCACATGAGATTGATTAAGGATTTCATAGACAATTTGGTCCAGATATTATGAAGAGTTTCTGCTTTTCCTTATTAGTTTTCAGTAGACGTGTTTTCATTGTTTCATAACACCATTCTTCATTAAAACTGGAGGCAAAGCTATGTTGTTATAGTCACAAACAATATGTTGCATCTTGAACTTTTCACTCTTAATCTTATTTCCACCAAACTCCATGATCTTCATCTGTGCTTTTCAAAGCCAAAGGGAGTCAGAGAGCACTGGCAGGTCTGCCCACCCTGGGAAGCCCTGCAGCTCAGCTGCATCCCCAGTCAACAATGAACTCCATTTCCCTTGAGGAAATGGGCTCTAGTCCTGTGTCTTCAGAAGTGAGATAATCATTTTTCCTCCTTTCACCCAGTCCTAGCTCATTTCTGAGATTTAGACACCTGAAGCATGAGAAAGAACAGGAGGTTAACTCAGCAATTCTGTAAATAGTTCAGTACCAGAAATGTTTGCCAAATAACAAAGCCACTTCTTTCCCCAGGGACACAGACGTGAAGACATTATTTTTCGGAAGCACAAAGTACAATTTAATGAGGACTGTGTTGGCATCTGGCCAGGAACGAACTCCACAAGACCAGAAGGCTGGGCCTGCCTGGTGCTTTCTTTATAGCTTCAGTTGTCAAGATTAAATTGTATCAGGCCATCAATTCCAGAGTCTTAAAAGTGTCTCTCTCTTTTAGTCCTTTTTTTTTTTTTTTTCTGGCTCGCTATCTAAAGAAACAGATGATAATCATCAGCCTATAACTAAGAGTAAATTTGAACAATAATTGCCTCAATGTGAAAAGATAGAAGTTGATGCACACAGGCTAACGTGGCTCCTGGAGCATCACTGGGAATCCAGACAAAACCTAATAGGATCACACCAGAGGGGAATTATCTGCTGGGGAGACTGATAGAGGACTGGATGTTCCATCTGCAACACCAGACAGATGCTGTGGTACCTGAATTTATTGGATTTATGAAGTTTACAGTTGGTTTGGCAAAAGCCTCACTAAAAAGGTGATTCCTTGAAAAATCATAAATATTTTTCTTGAAGAGAGAAGTTGGTAGAGACAGGCTCTGGTTTGATCCACAAGACCAGGCAAGTTGCTCCAAAGACATTATGCTAAGGTAGAGCAGGCAATAATGGAGACACGGAACATTGGCACATTGGTAAATGTCCAAACCTCTCAAGTTGACAGCAAGAACAGTATCGTCATCTCTGGGTGTCCAAGGGAGATTGCTTCCATGACTCCTGCCCCTTGCATACCCAAACCTGCAGATGATCAATTCCCTGAGAGCAGTTACACATAATCTCATATAATTTAAATCATCTCTACATTATTACCTAATATAATGTAGATGCTATGTAAATGGTTGTTCTACCATATTGTTTTATGAATAAAGACCAAAAAATGTCTGTGCAGTTCAATACAGATATGTTTTTAAGATATTTTCCACTGGTGATTGGTTGAACCCATTGATACAATTCACGGATGTGAAGGGAGCTTACAATGCACTGTGAACAGGAGGAGCATTGGAGTCTTAGAATTCTTCAAAGATATTTTTAAAATGGTCATCACGGGAGCCAGAGAAATACTGCTATTACACATGGCCTACATTGAAGTTCATATGTGGACTCAAAGTGTATACACAACTGAAATTCACAGCCTGACTTATTATTTATTACAGCCCAGAAATACCCAGGAGAAAAAGTCCTTTGCTATTCTCCTCTTATTTCCAGTTAGAATTGCTAGGATGTACTATTTGTTAATGTACTGTAAAATAGACTTAGACAAGTGGTCTCCATATACACACACATATATATTTTTATTTGCATGATAAATATTAACACATAACAAATAAAATTAACCTAAATATTATGATTAATAATATACAATTAAAATATAGAAATAAAATTCAAATGCTGGAAACATTTCTTAATATGATGAATTGATTTTTTGAAAACTATAATTCACTCATCTATACATACATGGTTATAATTTACTGCCAGAATATGACAGAAGTAAGCTCCAACTTTACTCTCACATTTTTTTATTTTAGAGATTTAAATACTAGATAAACATAAATTAATATGAAAAAATTAGTTATTGCAACATATTCAAGTTTTTAAATCTCTTGGAAATATTTTTATTCATCAAAAACTACTTAGCTATTTATACCAATTGTTTTCAAGAGGCAAAGGCAAAATCAAAGAACATAACACTTGTAAGTGACTTATTACCCAGTTACTCACGTGGATAATTTGCAACATGTATAAAAAAGATTTTAAAAATGCTTATCAAATTATTATAAAATAACTCTAGTTCTCCAGTTTTTTCTTTCATTTTGATTTAATATATTTAATAATATGCTCAGAAAGAATTAAAGAATTGGGACAAAAATATTAGTATAAACATATTCATCAATAAATGATTACTTTGAGCAAATTTTTTTATAATGTTCTTATAGTATGAAATTAATAAATAAGATTTCCTTTTACAGGATATCAGTTAAATCACAATTATGTCTTATATATTATCTAACTTTAATAATTATTAGGTCTTTTAATACTATTTTTAATAAAACACTGAGTAGTAAATAATGCAGCTTGTCATAAATATTATTTAAAAGGTTGTGTTAGTCAGCTTTCTAGTAGTATAACAAAATAACTTGAGATAATTAACTTATAGAGGAAAGGTTCATTTTGTTTCATGATTCTGAAGATTTCAACCCATGACTGAGTGGCCCTATAACTGTGGGAATACAGTGAAGAAACACATCATGGTGTGAGCCTTTGGTGGGACCAACTGCTCAATGACCTGTCACGAGGTACACTTCCTAAAGATCCACAGTATCTCCCATTAACATCAAACTGGGAAACAGTCCTTAACACAGAGACCTTTGGGGCACATCCAACATCCAAAATATAGCAATGGTCAAACACATAACCACGTAAACATAATAAGATCAACTTACTCAGTTTTAAGTTATAAAAATAGTACATATGCTGTTTCTTATTTCTTAATTTGTGTTAATGGAAGGTAATATGTACCAAAATCACCAGTTTTATATCAAGTAGGAACTACCATGAATGATGCACTGCTCTTTCTCTTAGTTAATGTACATGCATGACTGCGCTAGAATTCAATATTCTGCTTTTGAAGATAATTATATGAGAATTGTGCATGCACTTGGTGTTTTATACATCATCAATTTACTTAGATATCATAACCAAAGTCTTGTAAGGTTTTCTGGAAAAAAAAAAGTGTATTCTGCTAAAACTAATGTATTCAGCAGCTGGCCCATCATTTCACTTAAAAAAAAAATGAAATACATAAGATGAAAATAACAGAAGGATGAGATTTCATGCAATGTAGTTTAAATACATTTAAATTCTCAATCAAAACAAGTTACAGTTCATTATTGTGGGGGGGATGAATTCTACCCAATATAATTTGAGAATACTGATCATTCTCAGAAAACTTTCTAGTTTTACCTGTCAAATCAGCATTGCTAAACTGTGTTTCTTGAGCTCATTGAAGATGTTTTGCTTTCCAGCTAATGAACAAACTTTAAATGTTTGAAGAACAGATACAAATCACTTATGTTTTAATATAGGGAAAGTAGTGTTTAGTATATGTCTTAATTATCTTACAAAAATATCCTTAGCTCTCAAGCCCATGAGTTGGGCATTCTTTTATAATAGTCAAGGGACAGAAGGAGCGATATAGTTAAAAGAAAATTGTTATTACTCCCAATGCCCTTACTCTACAATATATATATATATATGATTTTGGTTCTTCCAAGTTTATGATAAAATATCTTTTTATGGTAATTTTATGATCATCAGGTACATTCTATAACCTAAAAGAAGGAGTGCCTGTCTTGATTTAAGGCTCTTTGATTACTCAGGAAAGTTTTTTTTACTGGTCCCTCCCACCCCAAGAGTTTAGCAAGCAGAGAGTTTATCCCCCAGGGACATGCAAGATCAGAAGATTTGGGAGGATGAGGGCTTCTCACTGGAAAAGTGAAAAGGGATGTTATGAGAAGGATGGTGGGAAGAGAAAAGAAAAGTCCCAGGAGACAGTCCATATAGAGTGGAAGACATGGGAATCAATTCTGAAACTCACAGCACCACAAAGTCTCTTGGATTTTAACCCAGATTAAAAGCACCTGACAATGGCCTTAGAAGTTTACAAACTGACCTTATGCGTAGACAATATGAACTTAAAGGAGATAATTTTTATGGCTATGATGCCATGAAAATGCTGTACATATTGCTTCTGTGATCACAGAAGTTAAAGGAGAAAAATCTGTAAGTGAACAGCAAACCATATTGATGATGAAGCTCAAAGACACAGGGTAGTTTATGGAAAGTACAAAAGTGAGCGATATGATTAAATGTATCCCAAGAGTGGTGGACCAGCTGGAAGAGATGAATCTCAGGCTCAGTCCAGGGAACCATCTGGTGCAGTGGTTTCTCCCCAGATTGCTTATTAGAGTCAGAATCCTCTATAGGGCTTTGAAAACTACTAGTGCCTGGGACATGCCCAAGACCAATTAAGTTAGTATGCTGGTGGCTGGGATCTAGGAATTTCAATATTTGAAATACCCCCCAGGGATTCTAATGTGCTATATAATAGATTGAGAATCACTGATTTAGATAATTTAGACCTAGAATTGTGAAGTTGAACACTATTTGATAAAATGATAAAAATGAGAAACTGACATTAATTCAGAGACACTAAAAAACATAAGTGAATTTGAGCATGTCATATATCATCATTGACAGGAGTGACTCATGCCCCACCCTCTTAACGTTTCAGAGAGAAACTGGACTAAATTTCTATTTAGAATCATGTTTCCTTGAAGAATTATCAAAGCAGGAATATACTGGAGGATGAAACTAGAGTCATATTTTCATAAATGCTACCTTGAAAATGCAGGCAAATTTATGTGTAAAAACAGGTACATGATGAAATTAATTATAACAGAAAATGTGTGCTACAATGTGACAATGGTTATATTAAGTTTCTTCTACCTGATGGAATATAAGGCAATAATTTTGGTGAAATGTTCATATGAGAGTCAATGTATTTCTTAAAATAAACATTTCAAGGCAATAAATAATATTGCATATAAATTGTCTTTGTGTATATGTTGGCACAAAAATTTGTGTATGTGTATAATATATATGCAAAATTTTCCAAATGTGAACCAAAGCTATCGATTAGCTTCTTGTTTTATTTTCTTAGTGTATTTCCTGATTTTACTTTCCTTTTCAAAAGGATAATGAGAACATACTATGTTTAATGTTCAAATATGTAATTTTTTTCTAAGACTGTATCAGAATTATATTAGTCATAGTCTTGTAACTCAGTAAATAATAGGCAGTTAGCATATTTTAAAATTAATATATCAAGAAAAAGGATGTGCAATAAATCCTAAAAGTATATGAATTTCTTTCATCTTCTCAAGATGATATGCCTAGAAAGCAGTATTTGCATGGGGGTTGATAAACTCATAGACATTTACCAAGTATACACTTGCAGTGACTCTTAAGATTCAACTTTTTGCAGGTTGTCTTCTAAGAATAAATAATCAATCATGCAGCATTTCTGAATAAAGTATTCTACAACAAAATATATCCCTTTTTAAAGGATAAAATTTTATCATTATTAGTATTTTTATAATTGAGCTTATGGAACCATGATTTAAAGTTTTAGAATACTTGAAGGTGGGAAAAAAGTTGTCATCATAAAAGATTGATGAAATCCTATTTTTTTTGCGTAGTCTCTTAAAATGCATTTTACAAACATACCTTAATCCATTTTATTGAGGTTTTATTTATATAAAGTTCATCAAGTGTAGGAGTACAACTTGGTCAGTTGTACGAAATGTATGAAATTCTGAGAAAAGAAAGAAATTGAGGTCATAGGAGTAGGAAATGAAGAGCTCAAACTATCCTTATTTATGGATAACATGATCCTATATCTAGAAGACTCAAAAAACTCCACCAGAAAAATTCTAGAACTCATAAATGAATTCATCAAAGTAGCAGAATATAAAATTAATACTCATAAATCAGTCTTGTTCCTATACTCCAAGATGAATCAGCTGAAAAGAGAAATTAACAAAACTATTCCATTTATAATAGCCTCAAAAAAAAAAAAAAAGAAAAGAAAAGAAAGAAATACTAGGGAATCATTCTGAGAAAAGAAGTGAAGGACCTCTACATTGAAAATTATAGAATGCTAAAGAAAAAAAATTGAAGAAGACCTTAGAAGATGGAAAGATCTCTCATGTTCTTGGTTAGGCAGAATTAATGTTGTCAAAATGGCCATACTACCAGTGTGTGAGAGTTCTAGTTCTTCCACATTTTCATAGGCAATTAGTATTTTCAGTCTGTTTTATTTTTTCACCATCTACTGACTATGAAGAGACACCTCAGTGGATTTTCCCTAATAATAAATGATAATGAATTACTTTCATGTTCTTGTTAGACAGTCATGGAGTCATCTATACATCTTTGTAAAATTAAGTTCTTTGTCTTTTGAAAATATCTTCTTTTTTCACATATCTTTTCATTTTTATATCAGCATCTTTGGAAGGGAAAATGCTTACATTTTTGATAAAAATGCAACTTAATAATTAACAATAATCATTTTTTATTCTTCCATGTTTTGTATACTAAGAAATTCCTTACTAACCTTACTCTCAAAGAATTATCCTGAATTTTATTCCAGAACTTTCAAATTTACCTACATGATTCATTTAATATGAATTATACATTCATTCAATATGAAATAAGGGTAGAATTTCATTTTTATTTTTTTAGTATGTGGATATCCAGCCTCATCTGATCAAATGTTATTAGTATCTTTAATAATAATAAGCTTATCACATAGGAATGCTTCTATTCTAGAATTCATCATTCTAATCCATTGGTTTACAGGAGCATTTTTATTCTAATATTATACAAATTTTTAAAATAAAATTGTATAGTAAGTCTTAAAATTAGGTGGTATATGTATTTTGCCTTTTGCAAATTATTTTGGTTATTTTAGGTATTTTGTATTTCTACCTACATTTAGAATTAGCTTGTTCACAAAAATATTAAATGATATTTTGATTGGGATTTTGTTTAATGCATTGATAGAGATGCAGAGTGTTGACATTCTGACAAGAGAGATTCTTCTGTGAATGTATTTGCATCACCACTTATTTATATTATTGTTTTATTTCTCTCAGGAATACATTTTAGTTTTAATTGTACAGATGCTATGCATACTTTCTTAAATGTCTCTATTTGATATATTGATACTATTACAATGGCATTGCTTTTTAGAAAAATTAAAAATTTAGCCTGCCATTATGTAAAACTGAATTATTTTAATACATTTACATTGCATTCTACAACTTTGAATGTTGCCAAACTTACTGGTTAGGTCAAGAATTCTATTTATAGAATTTTACATGCTCTTCTGTATCACATAATTTATGTAATTTATGAATTAAGTTTTTCCCATGTTTCTGCTTTTTATTTCTTTCTGTTTTTGTATTGCACACAATAGAACCTAAATGTCAAAGTTAAATAAAAGTAGAGAGAGCATACAACTTTGTTTTATTTCCTATCTTAAGGAAATTTTTTTATGTTCCTCAATAATAATTATTCTGCAAAAAGTCAGTGCCTTCAAGCATGAGAGAGGGAGACTATCCTGTATCTGCAGTTTTAAAACTTTGTGGCTTAAACTCTTAAACATTACTGAGGATGTTAAGGACATTCTGATGTGAGTTTTGTGATATTTATCATATTGAAATTAAAACTCAAATTAAATTATTATTATTATTATTATTATTATTATTATTATTATTATTATGAGCTCATGGCGACCAAATGACAAAGGAGATGGGAAGCAAACCTTACATCAGTTTTCCTTTATTCTGTGGCGAAGTCAACTGATCAGGCCTTGGAGGACTCATTTTCTGTTGTGGAGATGGAGCCTGGGTACAGAAGGAGTCTGGGTTTTATACTTTACAATGAGGGTGAATTCATCATTGGAGTCTGTGAACATGCTGTTCCGACAGTCAGGAACCAGTTGTGCAGGTTAAAATTTTAACTCAGGAAAGTAGTTGTAAAAAGTTTGAAACTCCTTGTCACTGGGAAAAGCTCAGAACTCAGTGCTCACTGCTTATCTAACTTCCTCTGGGATGCACTGTTACCTAAAGCTTCACTATTTGATTTTTTCCTTCAAGGACTCATCTGCAATGGGAAAGGGTAAAAGTCCAAGGCCCAGAGGCTCAGTATTTGCCTTCAGGACCCCTTGTGGTTGGGAAAGGTAAATGTTTGCATTTGGTGGACAGGTTAGGGATGAACCTGGGAAAGGATGAAATTTTGCTGTTTCCTTCAGGGGGCCATTGATACTGGGAAAGGATGTCTTTGGAGAGGTTTAATGTTTGCCTAACTTCCCTTCCCTTCACCCGGAGGCATACCATCCCTTCATTTTTTCCTGGGGAACTGTCTTGTAGAAATATTATTTTCCATAATCCTTCAATTACTACATTAGCCATAATTTCAATGTTTTTTTTTTTTTTTTTTTTTTTT
>NW_026000240.1:19605400-19638021 GCF_001458135.2 Marmota marmota marmota | reverse complement strand
TTTGTTTTTTTTTTTTTTTTTTGCTTCTCTTTGTTGGGTTGAGTACACTCTCTTATTACCAGTTTCCTTTTTAAAAATATAAATATCTGTAGTATTTTAAATCTATGGTATGGATTTTATTGGTTTTTTTTTTTTATAAATTATTAAAACAAAATCTGTTTGCCAAGGGTGACATCACAGGCCCAAGATCTTGCTGGTTTATGGGTTCCAATGATTACATATTCAGATATTTTTAAAGTCACACAACCATGGCTAAAAATTAAATTGTATAAATTTATACTTTTAATAACAATATTTATAGGAATAAATGAATAAAATAAATCGATAAACATTTAACATGTGATTGTATAAATGCACATAGGTACAGATGTATTGGAGACCATGATTAAACATGTGCCAGCCTAAAGGTAAGAGTATGTGTTACAAAAGGTGCTGGGTGTGTTGGTAATTACAAAATTAGGAGAAAAGATGACATTGATTCTCAGGTGCTTTAAAGGAAATCCAAGATTCTCTTCTGGCACTGTGAGCCCAATATTGAATTTGCTGCTTTAAAAGCTCTGAGGGCACAGTTCCCTCCACTGTGGGAGGTTTTGCTGCTGCATCTGGGATCTGCACACAGGGGCTGCTTCTCTCAGCAAGCTCAGCAGGTTTTGCATTTCTTTTCTGTTTGAAAGTATGACAAGAAAGCAACAGTTTCCCTTGGAGCTCGCAGTGACTAAAATGATCTAGTATGAAAGGGGAAAAATAACCACAATCAAAATATGCTGAAGAATATTATTTTTCTTTTCTTTCAGGGAGACATGATCTTATTGGCTTGATAATTTCCCTTTGGAGAGGAGAACCTCCTCAGGAAGAAGATTGTGGTCTCTGGTGAGGAAAACATGACAGTGCCAGGCTTATCTCACTAGAGTCCCTGATTCCTTCTGGGAGCATTTTCATGATTGGACCTAAGGCCATAGAGCCAAAGTCACATCAGAATAATTACAGTCTTTTTTTTTTACTTCCGTGTCTAGAATATTACAAACTGCACAGCATCTTGTAAAAAATCTTAACATTCTCCCTTCTTTTTCTTCTTTCTTATCCAGCAACTTTAAACATTAAAGATGGTTTCTGATCATCATACTCAAAAATCTCAAGAAAAGCCCTTTCTCATTAAGTTGATCATTCCACCAAACACAAACTGTTTTTTGGGCATCTTGTCCAAAGGAAGTGAATATAGAATCAGGTTAAAGAAGAACCCATGTTAAAATACCATGTTCCACTAGTAACTTCACTGGGAAGGAGTACTGTGACTTCCTTGCATTTAAACCAATATATTATTATCAGCATTCCATAAGAATTGGTAGTAATGATTAGTGGAATGGGTTGAAACAGAACTTGGAATGGAGCAAATAGTTGCAATGTATCAGTGTGTCTCTTTTCCCTTTCCTTCTGACTGGTCAACACATTCTGACACAGTTTGACAGGGCTGCAGATGAAGTGAGGAGCAAAATTTATAGAGAGGAATCAATGTGAACAAATTTTATAAACTATTACTATCACCGTGTTCACAAAATATATCTTGGGCACTCATGTAAAAAAAAGGAGTTAAATTCAGACAAGAATCATGCTAAAAAGAAAGATACATCCCTCTTCAGTGATATTTATATTCCAAGATTACTTACTGCTGACTTAGAGCGTCACATTGTAAATCTCTCCATCACCTTATGCATGTCAAGTATATCATTTTTTGTTAAAATTTAAATGGCTTTCCCAAGTACCATATTTGTCAGTAAATAATGTAGAATGTTTTAAATATACTACCCCAAATGATATATGTGTAATATATGGCTCTACAACTCCCCTCAAATATAACTTAATTTCTCACTGTGAAGAAATCCTCAACTGAAAGTTCAGGTACTACTATTAAAACAGAGTAATATTTTTAAAGGTGCATGTACCTTGGCAAGATGGCTAATGTTTGTGATGAAAATCCAATATTTTCATATTCAACTTTAAGGTAACTAAACACTTTATGTGGGGGAGTTTTTGGTTTCTGGTTCCAGTTTGCAAAATAATTGATGGCTCATTAGCAACTCTATGGGAACACTGGAAAACATATACAGGCATGAGAAAAACAACAGGAGGTGACAGGGAGAATAAAATATGTGTCAATCATATTGAAATCATCTAGCAAATTCCAAATGAGAGTTTGAAAACACTTTGGGTATTCCATTAGCATAAATAAAAAGAATTACATAAATTATATTTGCTAATGACATTCATAATTTTGCAAAATCATATCATACACAGATGCTTCCGTTTTTTCTTATACTTTAGCCAGAATTTTCATTCCATTAAAATATACTTATTGTTTCAATGCAAATATAAATTTGAAGAAATATTACTTTAAAAAATAATAATACATAAACCTATGCACAGTGGTGGATGCCTATAATCCCAGTAGCTTCGGGAAGCTGAGGCAGGAGGATCAAAATTTCAAAGCCAGCCTCACCAGCTTAGAGAGGCCCTGAGCAACTTATCAAGATTCTGGCTCAAAATAAAAAAAATAAAATAAAAAAGGGCTGGGAATGTTGCTCAGTGGTTAAGCACCTCTGGGTTCAATTCTTGGTATTAAAAAATAAATACATAATAAACCATGTACTTGTCATTTTAAGTACTTGGGAAGCAAGCTTTATCATTTTGATACGCTTACCTCAAAAGAGTATAAAAAGTCTATTAGGGTACAACTTTAAAAATCTATTCTTGAATTCCATATTTGGTTTTTACTGTTTCAATATCTAGAATTTGATTTGAAAGGAGTTGGGAAGTGGCCATGATAAGATTGAACTCCTGTACACAAATATGTATGTGAGCAATTACTTTCTTTTTGCGGGGATTTCCAATCACCAGGCAGAGAAGTTTTCAATAACTCATCTTACAATTTGGGAGGGCAAAAATCTGGTAATATTCATTCAGTGAAAAAGATATTGACATCTCTATCTCAACGAATGGCTCTTTTAATCCTTTTTGCAATAGCAATATTTTAAAGTGGTGAAATCTCAGTAATAGCAAATCGGATGTTCTGAACTGTTGAAGAAACAAAGGATGTATTTTATTGTTGGGTTATCTGAGCATGAAACTCTGACTAACTCTCTAGACTGTCGAAGTATAGGAATGAAATACAGAAGAGCTATATAAAATATTCTGGAACTCACATTTGCATAACAAATTCCTCTGTTATCAGGACACATACTAGATAAAGCACAGACAGAAGTCATAACTTGCAAGGCTTCCCCCAGCCTTGTGCCCCAACACCCGCTTCCACACATTTACCTTTTAACATATACCAGAAGTCCCATGTCCCCAGGTGGCATCCATGCCTGGGATATGGCCATTGTTTTTTCTTGTGTAAATTTTACTTCTAAGATAAACTGAACTTCAATCCCAAGTGAACTTGACCTTTCTTTTTCATCTGATTATGCCAAGCCATCATTCCAGAATCAGCTCAGGCATTGTAGCCTCTAGGAAGTAGGTCCCTGGACTGTGCCATCTCTTGCAGGAGGCAAATCACTCTCAATGCTTCTGCTTTCTGATGCAGTACTTGTCACCCTGTGTTATAATGGTCTGTTAGTTATCCCTTTCTCCCATGGGGTGAAAGCCTATGTGGGGATTATGCTGTACATCTTTATATCCCTTTCATAACCTGTACATATGAGAGTGATACATGAGTTCAATCTCCTCCTCTAGCTCTGACAACTTCATTTACTTCCATGACCATAGTGTCCATCTGTTTACTGAAAATTCTCCAATCTAAATCCTTCAGCCACAGTTCTGTCCTGAACGGTAGATCTATGTAACTCGGGTGGGCACTGGAAATCTTCATTTGACTATGTCATAAGCTCTTCAAAATCAAGCTCAAAATGGAAATCATCTTTCTTTCTGAAATCTGTACTGAATCCTTCTTCAGTGACTCTATCTCAGTAAATATCTCAACAATTCAGGGAGAAGACCAAAATGATTAAATGGTCAGGCCTGGAGATGGCAGGCATTCAATCTCTGTTATTTATAACCAACTGTACAATCTCAGCCAATCTCCATGCCTCACATCTCCAATGATTGCTGTACATAGTAAATTAGTTAAAACACAAGAGGTGCTTAGAATACACTGTGACACGTGGTATGTGGTCAATAAATATTAACTATTAATTCAAAGTTATCTAGATAAAGCTGAAATCTGAAACTGCCCCTGTTTCCTTTCTTCATTCCAATCTTTCATATTATACACACATACACACATCCAAAACTATTTCTAAGCTTCTCTTTAATTTTTTTTGTCTCTCAATCTTAATTATCACTGTCCTTCTGGAAAACACTAACATCTCTCACCTAGCTTTAAACAAAAACAAAACAAAACAAAAAGAGCAGAATCACACTATTTTTTTCCAGACTGGCCTTGAATTCCTAGCATCAACTGCTCCTCTGGTCTCATTCTTCAGTTTGAGTAACTTAGTTTACTTTTAATACTCTTCCAACTCACCTCTTTCCTTCTTTCCAGTCTGTATTCTCCAATCTGCACACCATATCCTCAGCAGTGGACGACCATAGCACACATCTTATCCCATAGCCAAGCTGCTTACAATCCTTGCATTTCCCTATGGACTTCATAAAAGTCCCTACCTTGCCTGGTGAGATTTGGGATTAATAAATTCTCAATATGATGTCAATTGAGTATAACATCCTTGCATTACAATCAGGACACATCTTTTTGACCAAAAGAATGCAAATTGTGAAATTAACACTCTTGATCAAAAATAAGGAAATGGCGGGGGCCCACTGGCACATACATGCCTATAATTCCAGCAGTTCTGGAGGGTGAGGCAGGAGGATTGAAAGTTCAAGGCCAGCCTCAGCAATTTATTGAGCCCTAAGAAATTTAATGAGACTTGCCTTATAATAATAATAATAATAAAAACTGGGAATATAGCTTAATGGTGAAAAAACTGTGTTTAATGTCTAGTATAATAGATGATAGATAGATAGATAGATAGATAGATAGATAGATAGATAGATAGATAGATAAGGGTCTGTAGGCTTTATATTTGAACTTTCTCAGAGAGTCTGAGATTACTCTGACCTTGGGAGACTTCAGTAATTAAGAACTCCTTTAGAATTGGGTAAGCCTGGGTTCAAATATCTAAGATGTCTCTCCCATTATCTACTACAGTAATAATATTCCATATGTGGCTTTACCCATTTATAAAATTGGATATTACCATAGGAACTAGCTCAAGTTTATAGTAAGAATTAATAATTTGATGTATGGAAAATTTTTATGGTGCTCAGTATAGAGTAAGGACTGAATAAAAGTGAATATGTGTTACAGTGCTTTTTAAAAAAATCTTATGCATCTGATCATTACAAGAATTCCTCAGTCTTATTTTCTTCGTCTTATTCTATGACTCAGTTACCTTTCTGGTTACATATAGAGTTAGTTACTGCTGTTGAGGGGAGCATCTGCTGCTGATTTTTGTACACGTGGCTGGCTGAGGCACAATCCCCTTTCAGTCTTACAAATGTCAGTCCAGTGAGGCTGTCTCCAAAGTAGGCACCCCGGAATCAAGAGGTGCAAATCAGGGTACCAAGTGCAAAGGCCAGGCATTTTACCTCTTTTTGTGTTGGGATTGTGCAGAGATGTTTTTTTATCCACCTGCATTTGGATTCACACTTCAGCATTTGTTGTAGTACATTTAGAGAATCCATGCTTTCAATTTTGTGCTATTTGGTTATGATTCACAAAAAGGTAGAAAAGAAGAATGTATACATATTTATATAGAGAGATGTGTACTTTTCCATAGACATATAATTTTCTTTCATCCTTAATATGTTTTATTCTTAATATTATAAAATAATCTAAATTTATAGGAAATATTTTCAGTCTAAAAAAAAATCTACCTATGTATAATCATTGGTTACAGAGAACAAAGGAGGTGAATATTCAGAGCAAAAGGACATATATGTGTTGTATCCAAAATATTATGTTATTCTAAAAATTTTTTGTTGAATAGGTAGAAAAAATTTTATGCTGTTTATATTATTATTAATTTATTATAATAAAATAAAGATAAATATATTGAAAATTTTTGAACTTTTTAACTTAATAGTTTAAATTAAAACTCTTGGTCAAGATACTATAAAGAGTGCTGAATGAGAAGTTGTTTAAAAACCTCAATAAAAAGAGAAATCACTTTAAGTAGAATAAAATAGTAACTCATGGGGAGAAGAAAGTTATCCTGTAACTTTTAGGGTGAGTACAGTTCTGGAAGGTGGGGTACCAGTGCCACAGTGAATCATACTGAAATTCAAGCTTGAGAGAAAGTCATGGGCTATCTGGGGTCCATATTACTAATGGGAGCAAGTGGGAATGTGGGACATTTATAGAAATTAAGGCTCAGGCGATAAGTAGCAATGAGATCTGGGGATTGCTGTGTACGGTGCATGAATTTTCTAAACAGGTGTTAGTTTTTTGGGTATATATTAACCTATCATCTTTGAGTATGCAAGTAATCAGTACCCCTATGGAGATAAACTTTATGACAAACAGAGAGATGGCTGTTGATAACATTTTAATAATCTCAATAAGCAGCTATAAGCCTCCTTAGCAGAGGAAAAGGTGACAAAACATTTAAAAGAGCATTTTCAGAGGTAAGATTTTGCGGATTTACATGGTGGTGTTACACAAGGCTTGGAGATGTAAGGAAATTGAAAACCATGCTCAAAATTTTGTTTTCAATTCATAGAAAGTATATCCATATCATTTTGCTGGCACAGGCAGCAGAAAAGAAGTAGAAGATTTTCAGAAAAAGATAAATTTATTGGGGAAAAAATGCTGAGTCAAACAGTCTATACTTCATGTGATGGAAATGTACTGTCACATTACATTTCTAAGGCTAAGGGAGAGGAGGAGGGGGTCTCACTTTCAATGCTGAGTGGCACCTACATTGTAGGCTTTCCTATTAGCTGTTAGAGAAAAAGCTCACATGCTGAAGAAGGAAAAAAGAAAAAGTTGCTGACCAGGGTTAGAGGAGAAATAGACAGGAAAAATTGGAAATAATTACAAGGGAGTGATTTTACAACCAAATAGTACAGAGAATAGTCTTTAAAGTGCTGAGAAACACCCCAGTGTTGCAAAATCTCATCAACCAAAGGAAACTGGTTTACAGGCTTTAGTCCATTTTAAGGAAAATTCAGTGGTTTACAAGTTAAATCAAAGTGCTATGTATTATTTCCCACCACTAATATAAGAGGTCTTTTGTATTACTGAAATTTCATTTAAAATTTATTTGCCTATTTCTTTAACATTGATATTATATTCTCATACCCTCCAAACTCATTCATTATTTACTATAGTCAATGCAAGGTTTCTAAAAATTCACTTGCAGATAATAAGCTTTAAAAAATATAGAATTTCTGCACTGTCTAAATGTTCTTCTATTCAAATTACAAAACTCAAGAAAAAACATAGTCTCACATTTTTAAAGTAAATATGAAGCTAACATCTTTTTTGAGCTCTTATTATTTTTCTCACTGGGAATAAAATCAAGATTTTTTTTCAATGTGTTTGAAATCACGGAAAACTAATCTGGGAACCCTGGTGTGAATTATTTTATAAATATTTGGTGGTTTGTCATTTTGCAAAAAGCCTCTGAAGTATAAATTCACGAAGGTAAATATTTTATTGTACTTAAGCAATGTGGAGGAAAATAAGTTACATGTGAGTAGCTATTCAACTTGATTTAAAAAAATAATATGTTTGTGAAAGGTATTTGTGTTTTATGAAAACTTGAGTTTCACCATCTGTTCCAGTTTTCATTTCTTATGTTGTATTTTATAGTTTATAATAATTAGCAGTGCATTTTTTTTTTTACTGAGAAAAATATGCACAGTGAGAAGAAAATGATGAGCACATTGAAATTCCTTCTCAGTACACCTTGGTTGTAAGATTCTCATGTGAAGGTGTATGGTATTGAATGGAAAGAAAGGGAAAATTAAAACATACTGGAAGCTTCTTTGTGATTCTTGAAGCTTCTTTGTAAAGTCCCTCCTTGGCCACTTTATCACTGTCTTCCACAACTAATGAGAGTCATCTAGAGTTCAGCGTCATGCCCAGAATCTGGTACAGCACAGGGGCTGACTTAACAGAGGTGTCCTGGCACAGGGAAGCAGGGTCTGCATGCAGAATTGCTCCCTGAGGACTTGCTCCTACCTGTCACCTGGCCACTGAGACCCCCCCACCCCCTAATCAGTAAAGTTGGTAGAACCATTGTGCTTCCTCTGTGGTTTTATTGTTGGCTGACAATAAAATGATAGAAAAGTCATATCTAGCTAGACACCTCATGAGTTCTTGGTGATTTGGGGTTAGCATAATGGTATCGAATACACATTTTCCTTTGCCAGTGAACACAAAATTTCAGACCCTATAATTGTGATGTAGTACCAGGAACCTGAACTCTGGATAGAAAAACTGTTTTTTAACATGTGACATCAAACAAATCATGGGATTATTTGTGGAATCCCATTTTCTTTCTTTTATTTCTTACTCAATGGAGAATTGTATCAATTATGAAATACCTATTTATAATGGTTGGAGGTAAAAGCAATTGGCATGAAGGAAAAAAATGTTATGAAGAAAGAAGCTTAAAATGCACCTTGTTATTTTGGCCAGGGAGAGGAAAGGAAGAAAACTAGAGAAAATAGCCAATACATGTATTGACTCCAGACTGGGCCAAGGTATGGAACGATTTTCATTTTTATTGGGGGGAGGCAGGTTACAAGGGATTGATCCCAAGGTCACTCTACCATTGATTCACATCCCCAGCCCTATTTTTTATTTTATTTAAAGTCAGGGTCTCACTGAGTTTCTTAGCGCATCACTTTGCTGAGGCTGTCTTTGAACTCATGATCCTCCTGTTTCAGCCTCCCAAGCCACTGGGATTACAGGTGTTTGTCAAGGTGCCTGGCAAGATTTTCTTCACTTCTCATATAATTGAGCTAGACACCAATGAACTGTCAGCTGGAGGGAATGCATTGGCACACTGCCACTCTGAAGTTGTAGCATGAAAGCATCCCAGGGCCCTGTGATGACCCTGGTCATCACAATGCTCCCTGGTTAAACAGGAGGTTGCTTTGCATTGGAAGTTCTGTGGTGGCCTGTGGCAAAGGGCAGGGCTTGCTAAATATGGAGTAGCTTCAGTAGCTGTACAACATACATGACATACTATGCTTTTCTATGTAAGGTACAATGTTTGCAAACGGCTCATCAATAGTGGAGCATTTTGGAAAACGGGCAAGGTCCTATCTAGAGATGATGTGCATCTAAACAGAGCTGGATGTGAAGGGTAGTGAGAATTCATTTGCATTCATTTAAATCCAGTGTAACATGGAGGTGGGACTTGTACACTAAACTCTTCTGTATTTGGTATTTATTGTGCATTTTAATTAGAAATGTCACAATAACAATGCAGGTAGGTCATATAATTTCTTTTGTTTCAAGTTGAAAAAAAATGAAACTTGGCAAGTATATTTTAGGTACCTAAAGAGTTAATGAGGACTAGACCCACAACTCAATTGTAGATCTACCTAACTCCAAAAGCCATTTACTTTTCATTAATCACACTGTTCTGAGCTTCTGAAAACACTTCATAAAGAGAAAGGTGTTACATACATGCAAATTATATTATTTTATCCTTCACATTTTAATCTTTCATGGAAATAATTAACTAACATTTTACATCTTAATCTCAACTCATGTCCATTACAGATGTTTTCAAAATTATTTCTAAGCACTCAGTGACCTTGACTTATTTTCAAATAAATGTACTGTTTGAATCATTAATATAATGGTCATAATGAGTTGACTTAATAGGAGATTTTCTATTATAATTAAGTGTTGGACCACATGCTTCCATTCCTGGGGTTTGCCATTTTTACTGGAAACACTGCCTCACTTTGATGAGCTCATCATAGCATAATAAAAGTAATCAAGCTACATAGTTGTTAAATATGTAGACTCCCCATCTGGTCATCTCATTGTAGAGGTTGGGGGTCTTGATAGATTTCTTGGAAGATGTAGAAAAATCAGGGCAGGTTCCTCATAGGAAAGTAAATGGGGTATTATTCTTTCTTTTTCTCTCTGAGGTCCACATACACTTGTTCCACTTTGAGTATGTATAGGTGTGATCACCTGAGGCACGGTGCCTCAGATCTTATATAATGTCTGAATAGAGTAAAGGCTCATTAAATCCTACTTGACTTTTAGAAGAAGCATAGGGAATTAAAAGAATACATGCTCTGGAGCCAGAACAGCCTTAAATAAGGTGGTGCTGCCATCCTATGTGAGAATATGGAGAATTAATTCTGGGTCTGATTTCTCTCCTACCAGCTGAAATAAAATCATAGCTCTCCCATACAATTATGATGAAGGTTGGTTACATTAACGTGGTACATATGGAACAGCAGGCTAATATTTAGATCTGCAGTTGATGTTTGATAGCTGTTCACCACCTCTGATACTGTCTTGTGAAACAAAATATTTGGAAAATGCAGAAGTCAACATTCTTATTCTGAAGACCAAATCTCAATAGTTCCCACAATGTTAGCTATCTGGGAGTGTGTAGGAATCATATTCGGATAATAATCGTTTTATGTACTGTCAATGAATAGTTGCAGGGTGAATAGAGAATGTCTCAGCTCTGGGAGAAGCTTCATCAACCTTTCTACCAGATGGTCATTATTCCTAGATTTCCCTGCATCATCACAGATCTCTCATGGAAGAAGAAAAGGTTTATAAATAACAGCTCTCATCTGTCTATATCCCTCTTTTTCCAAGCATTCCATTCTTAGTCTTGAGGCCATTCAGAAGCAAGACAGCAACCAGTGAAATTTCTTTCAACAGGAACTCAAAAAAATTGCTTGGTGCCCCCAAGTGGTAGCTCAAATAACTACAAAAGGTAAAATACAAGGAAACTGAAAAAATGCGATTACATTATGTATGGCATTTAAGTAGTCTGTACCCTTAATATAGAGAGAGAACTTAAAATTATTAATACAATGGTAAAATCCCCCAAGAAGCAGATGTCTTCAAAAAATAATCTTCTGAACCAGCAGTAACAGAGCCAAACACATATGAAAACATATAAGACATTAAGAAAAATCAAACAAAAAAGAAAGAAAGGAAGGAAGAAAAAGGATCTGGAGATGTAGCTCAGTGGGAAAGCGCTTATGTGGTATGAGTGAAGCCCTGGGTTCCATTCTCAGCCCTGAAAAAATAAAAGAACTAAAAAAAATGTGATTCCATTTTATCTCCATTGGATTCAATTAAAAATAATGAATATACTTTGAGACTGGCAGTGTGGATAATGATAAATGACACTGACTATGGAATACCCTACCTAGGTATGGTGACCTGAGGTCACATTGCCTCAGATACCAGGCTCTACCACCTACTGCAGAAGCTACTCAAACCTCTTCATGCCTCAGATTTCTCACCTGTTAAATAAACAAAGTATTTGGATTTATTTCATTGGATTATCAAAAGAGCTAATAGTTTGGACAAGCATAGGATAGTCATTGACGTTCACTGAAATCTGAAAAGTGTTAATTTTATATACTTACCCTGGGAGGGTAAATTGTTCTAATGTTCCAAACAACAATTATATTGTAGGAAACTTGAATATATATCACTTTTTTGCATTTCAGTATCTAAAATGTCCTCCTTAGAAATGCCGATAAATAATGATGATGACTGTGCTGGTACAATTAATATAATAATGCAATATCATCTATCATTTGTTGAATATTTATTAAACATCATAGATAAACATTGTCTAATTTTGTTTTAGAAGAGCCCTATGAAGCACATATTACCATCATTTTCACAGGAAGGAGTTACATCATAGAGTATGAAAATATATTGCCTATCGTTACCTGGTTAGCATGTGAAGGAGACCTCTCAATCAAAGGCTGTTGACTCAAAATCTATGTCCTTAAATCATTGTGACTATGCAATTTTTTTTCATGTCCAAGACTATCATTGAAAAACATTTGAAAAATACTTTGAAATTACTAATGATCAAAACATTTAAATAAAATGTATTATTGTTCGTCCTATGAAGAGTTAACAATTGACAGACATGATATTCAGGCTTCAAAGAGCATAGTTCATGTTAATGTTTTAAAGAAAAAGCAATACAGAATATGAAGAGAAAATAATCATATTTAAGTGTAAATGTTTATATTGTTTAATTTAATTTTTATTTATGTAATTATAAGCATCTCAATTCTTCTACATATCCATCTTCTGTTTTGCTTAGGAAAAAAAAGTTCACTATTAATGTTAAAAATAAATTTCTCGGGCTGGGGTTGTGGCTCAAGTGGTAGCACGCTCTCCTGGCATGAGCTTGGCCCGGGTTCGATCCTCAGCACCACATACAAACAAAGATGTTGTGTCTGCTGAAAACTAAAAAATAAATATTAAAAATTTCTCTCTCTCTCTCTGTATCTCTCTCTCTCTTAAAAAAATTAATTTCTCAAATTCAACTGAAAGCAATACATATGACCATTTTTTCTAAACTTTGCAGAGCAAAATGATTTGTATTTATATGTACAGTTAATACTTTCATATTCATATGTTTAATTTTTATATAAGAATTTTTACTTTTATTTTTTTCTTTTCTTACTCTGTTTTTCTAGCTATGGATTTCTATACTAATTTTAGGTATTTTTATCTTTTCAATGAAAATAATAACAGATGATTTATTAGCTAAAATATTAAATATCTTGTCTCTGGTAAAGGATTATTGAACTTTCTATAATGAGAAAAATGCTAAGCAAATGGGAATTATTAGTTTATATTTAGAGTAGACCATTATGTAAACTGTTTTTCCTACACAAATTTGAAAATGTTTTTGTTGATAGGTTTATTTATTTATTTATTTATTTATTTTTTATATATTATTATTTTTTTATTTTTTTTATTGGTTGTTGAAAACATTACAAAGCTCTTGACATATCATATTTCAGACATTTGATTCAAGTCTGCAATCTGTATACGAGGTAAAAATGGGAGTGTTGATAGGTTTAGAAAATTACAAGTGTCTGTATCTATATCTATGTATTATAATAAATATATATATATATATATACATATATATATATATATATGAATGTGTGTATACATGTGGGTTATGTGTTTGTGTATTACTGCTGGCATACATGAGACGTTGAAAAAAAGAACTATTTAAAAAAATATATAATAGCTATATGCTATCATTCTAGAAAGCTTAAGTAATGAGTTTGGTAGATCCTCTTGGTCCTAATTTGTGTGGCCATTAAAAAATATCATAGGCTTCACTTGAACCAAAAATATTTTCTCTCACAGTTCTGATTCTAGAAATCTGAAATCAGTTACAGCATGGTGATGTTCTGTTAAGAGCTCTCTTACAATTTGCAGATAGCCAAATTCTCCTGTTGCTACATGAGGGGGGTAAACAGCAAACTGGCTTCCTGGTCTCTTCTTACAAGGACACAAATCCCTTTCTTAACACTCTACCCTCATGAACTAATTACCTTTTCAAGGGACTCACCTCCTGGTCATCACATTCTACTTCCAAATTCAGCATGTGAATTTTGAAAGAACACATTTAGTTCATAATACTGTCCCTACCAAAACAATAATTTAACTGCTGAAACTTATTAAAGAATATTCATTCAAATTCTCTGGAAATTATCTTAAGGGCATAAAAAATAGGAAAACACTCTTTCAAGAAAATTCAGTAACACATGGTAGCACAGATCTGTAATCCCAGCAACTCCAGAGCCAGGAGGATTCAGACCTCATCTCCAACATGTTAGATATATTGGTAGATAGATAATGAGAGAGCAAGGCGGGTGGGGGGGATGTAGTTTAGGAGTAAAGTGCTTGCCTAGCTTGTGTGAGGCCCCAGGTTCAATCCTCAGTACTATTAACTAACCAAATAAATAAATAAGTAAATGAAACAGAATTTTGCTGAATCTTGAGCTGTTGTTGTAGCTCAGTGGTTTAGAGCTTTCTTATCTTGCATGAAGCCTGGGGTTTGATGAACAGCATAGGAAAAACAATTGACTGAATCTTGATAAAAACTGAGAGAGTCTATGGTAATTGTGCTATGACCTTACCTGCCCTTTTCCCCAGATCCAGATAAAGAAGCTCTTTTGGGAGGCATAGTCTTTACATGTCTTTTGTAAAGGACATGGTAGCGCATGTCTGTAATCCCAGCATGTCTGCAATCCTCCAGAGCCAGGAGGATTGCAAGTATGAGTTCCCTCTTCCCTCAGCCCACATCTGAGCTCTGAACATGCCTAGAGGTAGTGGTAAGTCATACCTGCTGGTGTTCCTAGTCCTCAGCTCTCTGTTGCAGAAGCTCTATTTTCACACCCAGCCTCACTCACAGGTTGGACACCTTACTCCAGGAATATTGGAGCAAAAATGGGGTTTCCACTGCCCCCTCCAACTTATGCATATAGTAGTTTTTACTCCAGGAAGGAAAAGCCAGGAAGATTGGGAGTCCATAGAGATTTTCGCTGTCTTAAGGGCATTGCTGGAAATGAGGTGCTGGTAGAGCAAAACTTAGAGGAGGGCAGTAGCCCCATCTTACAAGCCCAAGCTGAAAACTGTCAGGAATTTAAAGGAGAATCAGGGAACTTACCCATGAAGAGATCCCTCCTGGATCAGTGGACTCTAGGCACTGTGCGGTGGGAGACAGAAAGACTGTGTGCATGTCCTACTAAGCTGCTCCGTACAAGGGCAAGGGGGCATGACAGCACTGACCTAGGAGCTTTGTGAAGCCACACAGACTCATCTGCAGAAGGCATCAGCCCTGCAAATATAACCTCTGGCCAAACCTACAGGAGGCAAGATGAGGAAAACTGAGGGCCTCAGAAAACATAAACACACACACACACACACACACACACACACACACACACACACTAAACACATGAAATGGCTCACTCAGTCCTAACATGTCACTTGACTTAAAGATAGATGGTCTCAGAACACTGTAAAGACAGAAATTGCATTAAAAAAAAGAAAAGAAAAGAAAAATAAAACAGAAAACACAACCCAACTATTCACTGTTGATCCATAACTCCAGAACTCATTCCAATCACAGTGGCATAGGTAGGTTGGAAATCAAAAAATGGAAAATAAATATAATGAAAACATTTGTTAAAGTCCAAAGTAGGAGTGGCTAATGAAAATATCAAAAACCAACAGACTTCACAGAAAATTAGCAGACCCAAAGACAGATCACATAATGATAACTTCAGTCTGCTTAGGAATATGCACAAAACAGAACTTCAAAATAGGTCAAGCAAATATTGGTGGAAGGGAAAGGATAAATGAACCAATTCAAATTTCTAATTGAGGACTTCAGCCTACTCTCAGGAATTGGTGTAACTACTAGAAAGACAACCAGCCAAGATAAATATTCAAATTCCACAACCAGTCAACAATTTGTAATTGACACACAAAAATATAAATATTCCATCAAAGAAATGCCAACCGTATAGAAATGGAGAGGATTTCAGTTGTTGTCATAGGTAGGGGGTGGTCGGTGGAGGGAAGAGAATGTGGTAATGAAGGGGCTACAGGAGGGCTCTATGATAGAATTGATTCATATTTGGGAGGTATATAAGTCAATACACTGGTCATGACATTGCATTAGAGTTTATCAATATGTCACAATTGGCAGAGTGGGAATTCTCTGTATTACTTCTCATAATCACATGTGATTCTACAATAATATCAAAATAAAAAGTTTGGTTTAAAAAAAAAACAGCTGTGTGCATTTGCTTCCTAAGCTAAGGAGAGACCCTTCACTCAAAACATGAGACAGTGGGAACCGAAAGTGATACGTTTATGTACATGTTTATAGGACATGGCAAATATTTTTTCTATTATAGTAGCTTATATACTTAATAAAATAAAATGATCTTTGTTTTACGAATTCTAGATACAAGTTGCTATGGCTGCATGGGTAAAGCAAGTCAGAAATTTTCCTGGCATGGAGGTGAGGCAGGGATCATTGCTCAAGTGTTTGAAAAAATGAATAAATATTCTAAGAAGGGAATGAAAGGAAAGATTTTTCCTTAAAAGCTAAAAATGTAAACAGCCTTGGAGGTTCAAAAGTTAATTTTGATTTTGAAAAGTAAAGATTTGTGTTTAGAAGTTTCAGTATACAGCATTATTGAGTGTACAGCATTATTAGCTTCAGAGAGTATTATAAAAATAACATAGACCTTGGTCACAGGCAGGTTGGTGTAGATTTGCTAGTGTTTGAATACATGGTCTTAAACATATAATATAACCTCCTTCAGCCTCAGTTTCACATGAACAGTCATGCACTCCTGGCAGGGTTGTTGTACCCCATATCTATTTAGTTTTTGTTTGAAGAGTTAGAAAATTAACCTCATTTTTTGTAAAACTTGGGTATTTTATTTTGAACAGTGTTTTCATTATGTAAGCAGACACCAGCTAACATTCATATATTTATATCACATTCAGCATGTTGTTCTGTAGTGTATCTCAGCCTGGCTACCCAGCAGTCGATTAGGAAGCAGATAGAAAGTGCTGACACATGACCCATTGCAACTCATTTAACTCTCCATGGAAGGAACCTGAGGGTAGTACCTTTTTTTTTTTTTTTTTTTAAAGCTTGTCACTTAGTGTTAATGATCATACTGTGTTCAGAAACATTTTAATTTATTCAACTATGTTGGATCATATTTTTTCATTGACTGTTGTTTACAAATCCATATGTACACAATGCTAATCAACATGTAAAATATATGCTTACAATTAGTGTTTATGAAGAATACTATAGTTTTGTGTGATTCAAAAAAATAGAAAAAAATTTTTGTTAACAACTAGTCAATATCTTGATTGCTTTATATATTTAAAACAGAAAATATGGCCTTAAAAATGCACAAATGTGTGAGCAAGTTAAATGTATGACTTCAAAAATTTACCTAAATACGGTTTCCACACATAATGGAGTTTACTCAGCCAGAGAGAGGAGTGGAATTATGGTATTTGCCCATAAATGGATGTAGCCATAGAACATCACACTTCGTGACATAAGCCAGAACCAGAAAGCCAAGAGTAGAATGTTTTCTCTCCTGTGTGGAAACCAGAGAAAAATAACAAAAAAGAAGAGGAGAGGTGGCAGTTCCCATGGAAATAGAGGGGACATCAGTGGAGAAGAGTAAGGAAATTGCCACCATAACTTTTATTTGAGAGTACCAAAAACAATTAATTACTTTGTGTTCTTTTCTATACTATTTACATAAGTTTATGTATTTTTATTTTTACATGTACACAAGGAAGTTCAATTTAATATCATAAATATGAAAATTAAGAAATCTTTGTTATCTGGCAATATCTACTTTCTTTCCTTCTTTAACTGATATTGTTTTGCTTGAATATACAACTTCAATGGTATTAGTACTCTCAGATTTTGTTCAAAATTGTGAACAACATATAAAGTATTATGTAACAACTTGCAATTTTGCATGAAGAGATGCATTCTCTGGCTACATAATATAAAAATCATTATGGTTTAATGACTTTGCTGACCAGTGCTCAGTCCTTGACTTCCTTACACCTCTCTTTGCCAAATAGTTGTCAGAGAAATTATCATTATTCCATATTATTCATTACATCTTTCCAACATATACATGATCTGATAGATATTTATCCAAAAGAACTAAAGTCAGCATACTTTAGAGGTACATACACTTATAGCAGCATAATCCACAATAGCCCAGACATGGAACCTACCCAGGTGTCCATCAAGAGAGAAGTGGTAAAGAAAATGTGTCATATGTACACAATGAAGTTTTCTTTACCAATGAAGAAGACTGAAATTTTGGAAGGGAGTTAGAGAGAGGGAGGAGTGAAGAAGAGATGCTGAAGAGTAACATTGATCATGGATGAATATGCCACAAAGAAACTCACTATTGTGTATAATTAATATGTATCAATAAAAAGGAATCCTAGGCTGACATAATAAAAAGACTGAATAAGAAATAGCACGGTATATTTGTGCATATTTAAAAACAGACTCATATCACATATACCATTCTACAATTTAAAAAAAAAAAGAATTCCACTAAAACATCTGGAGGAACTTTCCATAAAATCTGTGTCACTGTAAAGCTCTCAATCTATCTCATTATACCCATTGCACACAACACACACACACACACATACATTCAAGTTGCTATCAATCATGAATCACCTATAAATTCCTCCCTCAACTCAAGTGTGATACTCTAGGGAAGGCACCAAAGAAAAGACTTCCTGGGTTATTGGACACTCACATTTTAATTACATTGAACACTGTGAAACTTGTTTCAAAGAGGCTGTAAGATTTACATATCGTCAGCTAAGAATAAAAGCATTCATTAATTACAATGCCATTAACTTTGGTAATTTTTAAGGTTACCTGTTAAATGTAAAAACATTCTATCTACCTACCTAGAATCATTTTGAATATTTCTCAAGATGAACTTTCTTTCATATGAGTGTTGTTTATTAGTCTTTTATCTTTTGAAAGCGGCTGGTACATTTCCTTTCACAGTGAGTTGTTATTTGATATGATTTGCAGCAAGTAATTTTAAATGAAGATATTCTTCCTTTGTTTGAAATATAAATATATTGCCCATTATCTTCGTTTTTCAAGTACCTGCTGAATTTGTGTTATCTTTCAATAGTTTAAATTTGAATTTAGTGTGACTGACATTTCCAAACTATTTTATGCTCATTTGCATTGTTTTAGAAATACTTTCTCTTCTCCATGAACATGAATATTCTGTTTCAGATTTTCAGGCATTATTTTATCATCTTATAGAGTTAACATATTAATATTTCCTTTCCTTCATGAAATAGTATAGAAACTAATATTATTTTTAATTTGCCTGACCTTGTTCCTGAAATATGTAGAAGAAAATCCCATAAAAATGAAACAACATGATGCATATGTCTCCTTAATTATATTGATTTCTTTTCTTTTTTTTAAGAGAGAGGGAGAGAAAGAGAGAGAGAGAGAGAGAGAGAGAGAGAGAGAGAGAGAATTTTAATATTTATTTTTTAGTTATTGGCGAACACAACATCTTTGTCTGTATGTGGTGCTGAGGATGGAACCCAGGCCACTCGCATGCCAGGCGAGCGCACTACCTCTTGAGCCACATCCCCAGCCCTTGATTTCCTTTTATACTATTTTTATTGGCAGTCTTTAGCATATATTTTATACCCTCGTCTGCAATGTTGTACACGGTATTCCAAGGAAAGTGTGCAATATCATTATCCTATAAATTTCTTACTAATGCAATATTCTTTGGGAAGTTTGAAGAGTTTAATGCCTCTTTGAATTACATTTTACCTGACTTGTAGATACATTTAAAATGACCACTGTTGTGCAGTTTGAATTTTCCCTTTGCTTTGAGCTGACTCATGCTGTATATGTCCTAGAATTAATGGTTCTATGGGAGTTGAAATATGCTCAAATAAAGAGCAGCTGATTTTCAAGATTTAGTTTCCTGTTTGATAACCTTATCAGTACACTACCAGATGTTACAGTAATCATTTTCTCCACTGAAGCAGCTGCGATTTTTATGTGGAATACCTAATTGGTCATCATGAGGGCTATATTACTGTCAACCTCAGGAAAAGTCATTGAAATTGGATTAAAGTAAGAACTGGATTATTGCTACATGGGGCCTTAGGAAGCTTTGAGTACTTTTAATTGACTTGGAACCAATAAAGAAGAAAAATAACTAGATGAGTCCAAATTTGTGTCAGCTCTTCACACAGGGCTACAAGCACAGAAAAATCTATTGAGTGCCCAACTTTAACAAAAAAATCAGTTATTATTAAAGACTTTATGAAAATGATGGTTTGAATAAATTCAAAGGTAAATAAATTTTTTGAAAAGACAACCATCACTCAGTAGTACAACAGAAAGAAAGGGAATATAAGCTATTTTTTAGTATATATTCTTTCTCAAATCATGTATAAAAGTCCTTTGAACTATGAAATTCTGTTTTATGTTTAGATGCACCAAATAAATTAGGGAAGATTACATCATTGTGCTATATAGCACCTCCTTAACAACTTCCTGTCCAGTTTTTCTGCCATACTTTATAAGAATCATTTGCAGGGCTGGGGATGTGGCTCAAGCGGTAGCACGCTCGCCTGGCATGCGTGCTGCCCGGGTTCAATCCTCAGCACCACATATAAACAAAGATGTGTGTCTGCCGAAAACTAAAAAATAAACATTAAAAAAAACTCTCTCTCTCTCTCTCTCTCTCTCTCTCTCTCTCTCTCCCTCTCTCTTTAAAAAAAAAAGAATCATTTGCAACATAAATAGATATTCTCTCCTACAAAATAGTTTGTAAACTGATTTGGAACTCTATAGATGGAAAACTCTCATTTCTCTAATATGATGCTACACTTTTTTTTTTTTGTATTTTTTCCCAAATGCATTTACTCTGCAGAAGCAAATAAATGAGATAATGAGATCACTTAATCTTTGGGTCTTTTAAATTATTCATGTACAAAATTCATGCCTGTGCCTTCTCTTTGGAAATAGGGTTCACATGTGTATACTCAATGCTGGGTTTGAGATGTAGACATACAAAAATGCAAGTATTTCTTTTAAAATAAAACACAAAATCTTTTATAGCATTAGGGAAAATATTTCTTTTGCAAGTGGTACCCAAAGTTTATTGTTGTTTCAATGGAAACATGGATAACAGAAAGGAGATACAGATATGACAAAAAAAAGTGTCAGAAAGAATTCACTTAATCTTTAACCACACACCTATGAAAAAAGTAATAGTATTTCTATGCTCTAGTGATCAGTAGTAACATCTAATCAATTCAGTTTAAAGATTCCACTGATAGGTTATGATGAAGGTATTAATTTGGATATTATAATTTTAATTGAACATGTAGCTTGTGAATATGTCTTTTATATGATCTTATTAAAAATACTTATGAAATTTGAAATTGATTATTTTACATTATTTTGTCAAACTCTCAAGAGGATATTCATTTGGAAACAGCCATTTCTACTCTAGTGGCTTTTGAATAAGCACCCACGCAATTGACTATACAGGGAACTTTCCAAGGGATAACAGCCAAAGAAGAACACTCCACTTTCTTTCATTCTCTTCCAAATGATGAAGCCTTCATCTTCTTGCCCAATTAGAAACTATATTCTGTTATTTCTACTTCTATCATATCCACTACCATATTTTTTGTCATCTGAAGTATTAAAATAGAATTATAAACTATTGATAAATTTAGTAACTTTGGTGTTCAACTTCAATCCAACAGTTTTTAAAGCAGAAGTCATCACTAGGTTATATATCTTTAAAATATTGGTTATACAGCATGGTTTCTACCTAGAAAAGTCACAATGCACTTAAATTTTATTCCATTTATTCAAATATATTTTCAGTCTAACTTTTTAAACCTAATTTGTTTTATTCTTAGATCTTTCATATAACACTCATATTTATATTGCATGATTTTTAAATGTATCATCTGTTTTAAATTCTATGGTTTTACTTATGGTCTTCTTTCAATCTGCAGTTTCCTTCCAATCTCTTCCCACGTTTTTTTTTTGTTTGTTTCAGTACAGTAACATTTTGCCATTGAATTATTTGTAGTTACACATATATAGAGACACCTTCCAACACACACACACACACACACACACAAACTTAAAATCAATCTTTAATCAATTTTCATTTTTGCTGCTGTCACATTTTATTGAGAATTATGGTATGCTCAAAGGACAAAGTATTTTGAGATTTATTTCTTGACTCCTTTCTCTTTTAACCCTCGAATTTTCCACATAAAAGTATAAAAACAGCTGCCCTAAATAAAGACTTTATGAATAAGTTGTTATATGATTAGCCTCTGAGGAAACTGCACTGATGAAGAGTTGAATAATGCACAAAGGGATTAGTTACCTTAAATTATAAAGAAAAGTTACAAATATAAAATAAAACTATAGCATGGCCCCCTCCAAATGATAAAGGGACCATACACAAAAGAAAACTTATTGCCATATGAAGTGGTTTGACCTCACTAACAGTAAAGAAAATACGTATTTGAATAAATTATTAAAAGATGTTTTAGTTTTTTCTTATTTGTTCTTTTTAGTTATACATCACAGTAGAATATATTTTGACATGTCATTCATATATGGAATATAGCTTTCCATTTTTGTGATTGCACACGATATGTTCATGAACACATGAACATAGGAAAATTATGTCCAATTCATTATACTATCTTTCCCATTCCCATCCCCCACATTTTTTTCTACCACATCTACTATTAGAAATTTCATATTTAAAGCTTAGTTAGAGAGAGGTGAGCATGTTCACATACTTATATAGATATTTGAAGTGGCATAATTTCTCTGGAATTTTATTGGGAGGATAACTCCTTACAAATGAATATTTTCTTTGTTACGCAGTCTCAATTCCATCTCTAGTCATGAGGTTCTCTGTAGGTGCTGTCAACTAACTACACATAAATATGTTCAGTGCAGTTCTGACGGAATTTAAAAAGCTTTATGAAGTTTATCAGCTGGTGTTACAACTAAAAGTAACTTTAATCTTCAAACTTTTTATGTAATTTCCATAATTGATAGCCTTTCATTTTGTATGAATAAATCAGGGGATAAATAAAAGATGATTTAAGAATTTCTTATCTCTCATTTTTATTTACATGAATGAAAAAATAATGCAATGAAGAAAGTACAGAAAGAAAAAGAGGAAGATAAGGCTAAAACCCCAAATTAGCAACACAGAAGTCCATTTTACATTTTACCATGGGTCATGGTAAAACAAAAATTAATAGTTCAATATAATTCTAATCTAAAATGACTATTCTCCCAAATACCTGTAATTATATAAAAATTAAGGTTAACATTTTATGTATAAAAATTTAGTTTTATGAAATATACATGAAATAAGGTTGGTCTTTATTAGGTATGAAAAAGTCTAAAACATTCCAAAAGTGTCTAATTGGCTATAAAATTTTATTTCCAGTATTTCCGTTTTTATTACAGGTTGGAATTTTGCAATGTCCAAAATTATATCAGTCTCAGTGACTTAAATAATAATAGTACAATATTGAGCTGCACTTTCCATTTCGAGTTTGTTATAAATCATAGAGAATAAATTTTGCTACCAGTATTATTCTTGTGGGATGAATCAAAATTTCTTGCTTTCTCTTTTTTAACAAAACATATTTAGACATTATAATATAATTTTCAATATAGTTGAAAGTTAAAGACTTAGAGCTCCAAGTTGTGTTGATTTTCATGCCATCAGGTCAAGAGAGATTGAGTGGAAATGTTAGGAATATTCATAAAACATTTACTATTTCCATTTATGGACACAATAGTTAATTGATTCAATGCACATCTGCGAGAGCAGGTTTGGCTGAGAACATTTACTTGGCTGGTCTACAATTAGTTCTTATTTAAATGAATGAGAAAATAAAATAAAAACTGCAGCTAATGATTAATTTATTTGTGACAATTTTTAATTTATTTCTCAGAAAACACTGGGTTCCCAGGTTAAAAATCAATCAGTTCCCAAAACACTCTGGAATGATCCAATCAATACATATAATGATTAAAATGTTCAGTTGCCCCTGTGTATTACATGTTGTTAGCAGAGCATTAATGAGAGACATAAACATCAACAAACAGGGAGGGTAGAGTGAGGAGAGGCTTTCTCAGCTCTTACAGTGGTAGAATCTCCATTTCAATTGTTCCAAAGGATCATGTGGCCAGATGGAAAAAAAGGATTTTTAAAATATTGGTTGCACAACGACGTAACCTCTACCTAGAAAAGTCACATGGCACTTCAATCTCATTCCATTTATTCAGAAAGCTTGCAGGAAACAAAGCATCCACCCAACGCTGCTGCTGGCCCTTTGCCACCACCTGAAGTTCAGAATGAGGTAGGAAATATCATTATCTAGAGACCATAATCAGTAAAATAGTGGTTATTTTAAAATACTGGTTGTTTTAAAGATGCCTGAAATACAGCAGATATTCACTGCCTACATAATAAATGAGTTAAGGAAGGCTATCACTATGAACTTTGTTTAACCGATAAATTAAGCTTTGTCTTTGTCACTTAAATATTGCCAAACCAGTTCAAAATCAGTTATTTTTCCCTT
Source organism: Marmota marmota marmota (assembly GCF_001458135.2). Classification (NCBI taxonomy): domain Eukaryota; kingdom Metazoa; phylum Chordata; class Mammalia; order Rodentia; family Sciuridae; genus Marmota; species Marmota marmota. The sequence continues at coordinate 19,613,729 of NW_026000240.1, read as the reverse complement.
CCTTATCATGTCATGAAGTTTCTTATTTTTGATGTTTTAAAATCAATATATTCTCCTCATAAAATAACTATACTTATTACTTAGGCAAAACTACAATTAAATGCTTTAGAAATTTTTGTAAAGTTATTTTATTATTTCAATAGCTTTTTCCAGAAATAAAATACAAAGATGCTAGCAAAATGGTTTCTGAACTACATAGATGGATTCCTTAGGGTCTATTTTAATCTCCCTAATCAATTCACGGGTATAAACACAAATGGGCACATTACACCAGACAATTCAAGAAATAAATGGGGCCTGTACTGCGTGTGTAGTAAACAAAACAAGGAGCACTGGTTCTTGCTGCTCCCATGTGCCTGCCCCTACACCCTGTGCAGGACAATCTTCTGGGATGGTGGCCTGCACCTGCTCAGATGGGTACAGTGACACAGAATGCAAATTTAGAGACACCCTCTTGACCATAAATGCAAGTTTCCTCTTCAGAGCTGGTGGAAGGAACGGAGCTGTTGGTCACAGGAACTTATTGAGTCATACACAAAATACTTACCTAATGTCCAGCAGCCAACTTCATTTGAGGGGGAAAGATACCAAACCTGAATTGCTGTCTTCCCAGCAATTGTAGAGCTTCCTCATCAAAGATACCCCACATCCATTCCAGAAAGCTTGTTGCTGTCTCGTTTGCCATGAGACTATTTTGTCAGCAGTAAAAGCTTTATCTATCTATCTATCTATCTATCTATCTATCTATTTATTTACAACTCTCTCAGAGAAGAGGGATGCTTTGATATTCTTGCTCTATCCTCTTTAGGGAACAGGTTTTGTCATATTTTGGAATAAACCACCTTTTAGGTCTAGGTTATGATGTTCAGGAGAACATCTTCTTATTGTGTGGATTGAAACATGCTAAATCAAAACTTACTCAATATTTTTAGTATTATTATTAGAGCTTTAAGATTATACATAGTAGTTGGGTTCATCCTAATAAACTCATACATGTATGGATATGGATTTTGGTTCATGATCCTCCCCTTTCCCTTCACATTCTTCTTCCTGTCCTCTCTCTCCTTCTCCTCCTTCTTCTAGACTTCCTTTTGCTCATCTATTAATTTGTATTTGATTGGTTCTTATATAATTGTATCTTTACCACCCCCTTTCCTTTATTTTACTCTGTCTTCCACATATAAGAGAAAACATTCAACCTATGAGTTTCTGACTTTGGCTAATTTCACTTAGCATGATATTCTCCATTTCTATTCATTACCATGAAAAGCAATAATTTAATTCTTTTTAATGGCTGAGTAGAACTCCATCATATACAAGTACCACAATTTCTTAATTCATTCATCTATCGATGGGCATCTGTGTTGATTCCATAATTTATATATTGTGAATTGTGCTGCTATAAACACTGATTTTGCTGTGTTGCTCTAGTATGCTGATTTTAGGTCTTTTGCGAAAATACCCAGGAGTTGGATATCGGTCATATGATGGTTCCATTCCTAGTTATTTGAGGAATCTCCATACTGCTTTCTAAAGTATTTCTACTAATTTGCAGTCACACAAAAATATGAATGTACACTTTTCCCCACAACCTGGCCAGTGTTTATCATTAGTATTCTTGATTATTGTCATTATGACTGGAGGGAGATGAAATCTCAGTGTGGTTTTGATTTCTATTTCCCTGATTGCTAGAGATGTGAATCTTTTTCATGTATTTATTGTTCTTTTTCATCTTCTATTGAGAAGTTTCTATTTAGCTCTTTTGTCCGTTCATTCATTAAGTTATATTTTGTTTGTTTGTTTGTTAAGAGTTTTAAATACTTTGTATACTCTGGATTTTTCTTTAGGCACTCTCTTCAATATTTAAATGTGAACACATTGGTTCTATCAATTCTAGAGTACACACAAAATACTTATGAGAAATATCAGTGTACAAATTTGTGAAAGTAAATTTAATAACTGTAATTTGTTATTTGTTTATCATTTGTTCATCAGGCTGAGGTTAACCAATCTAAAAACTGTTCTCATAAAATTACATCATTATTTCATCATTGAGAAAATGAGTAAATGAAGTGAAGATATCAAGAAACAGCCTTACAATGTTGGTAACAGAGTGGACAACATGGCGAATAAGGCCCTGGGACACAGTGATGCTCAATAAAAAACAGAGATTATTGCTTCAAAAAACTCATGTCATTTATCTATTCATACATCAACTTTTGTATTCATTCATTTATTTAATAAATAGTGGTCTAATTGTATAAGTGATTATCTTTCTAAGTGCTAGAATTCAGCAGCCAGTGAAACCTGCCTTCATTTATCTAGAGTGGCACAGGGGTGATAAAAGAGAGTATTAAATATTTATTGCAATTAGTTCTTAGAGGAGTAGAAGTGAGTTTGGGGGTTTAAAATGGCAAGTGTAAAGGTCAGGGCAGGTGAATTAATATATTTCATGGTCACTGAAAGACTGGCCCAGAAGGTCACTTTGAAGAAAAGAGTTAAAGGAACTAATGTTCATCTCTAATAAGCATAATAATTATTCTATACAGGTTGATTATCCACATTCCAACAAATACTGAAAATGTCTAGATTTCAACTATCTGCCTACCCACACTCCACTGCTTCTGTTCTTCTTCCCAAGAAGTATTTTCTCTGGTTCATCTCCTCTCCTCTGCACAGTATTGCATGCCAAACAAGTTGGTAGACACCATGACAATTCCAGCTGCTACAGCCCTCTTCTTAATCACCTCCTTACATGAGGTTCCAGCAGCTTCTAGTTTCAAAGGCTACACATTGATGCAATGATCCTTTCACCTCTAGAGGAGGGCTTCTAGCTGCTATCTTCAAAGCTGCCCTTGTCTTCTCTCTTTGGAAGAAGTTTTGGTTGAATCATCTCAATGATCTTCAGGAATCACATATTTGCTTCAGTTCCTTTCTACAGCGGCGTGAGTTCAGAAGATTCAGTAGGTTTCCAGATGTTGCAGTGTGGACTTCAGTGTTCTTCCTGGAAGACAATCATCACATAGAAGAGTTCCAAATAATTTTGCATATGTGGGAAAGCCTACAGTGCACTTAAAATTCTCTTATCTTGATTAGTATGATTTTCCTACTAACTTAAACTGTAACTGAAATTTTTCAATTATCCCACATTTTCTTACCAGCCCATTGAAATGGCAATGGGTTTTAAAAGTATGTGAGTGGAAATTTGTTGAAGTGATACTATAGTTGCTTTGGGCCCTCTGATAAGTTGTAAAATTTCCTCTGGTTTTTTAAGTGTATCCTTTCCTTCAGAGTTTTTAAAAACCTATTTTGGTGCTAAGGGGGTTCCATAAGTATACAAGTATGAAAGTTACCAAATTTACAGAAATATTTGATTTTTGTAATGCTCCACACGGTCTCTCTCCCAAAAATTCTAATAATATTTGATATGTGTCTATTTTGTGTTTATCTCTCTAAACACATGGCATATGCTTTATAAAATAATCTATTCTTTCATAGCTAAGAATATTATATGTAAACATCATGGATTATTTTTATATAATTCTTTCATAATTGATAAGTAAATCCAGTTTTTATATTCAGTTTTTACATCAGTAAATTAATAAATAACTCTAATTGCCTTCTATAAAGTAACAGGCTATAATGTAAAAGTAATATTGAATTTTTTTATAACTATGGTTGTCATTAGTTTAAATTCCTGGAGATTTTGTATGAAACAGAAGAAAAAAGATCTATCTCTCATTGATAAACCTATTGAATCTAAACCGTACAGTGTGGCTTTTCTTCTTTATTGGGAAAGTCAACACCATTTTTTTTTCCACCTTAACATACTGAGAGACCACACACACACACACACACACACACACACACACACACATACACACACACACATATCCCTATAATGTTTGCATGTTGTTGCTTGGGTTTTTGCCCCTTCTAGTCACCACTCCCCCACATTCTAGAACATGTATATTGTTATTAAGAGAAGCCCACATCTAATCTCACCTGTATATTTCTCAAGGTGAATGCTTTTATGACAAACTATTCAGTTGGCCCTATTCATAATTGTGAAAGCTTTCATTTCAAAAGTTGAAATGAAAAATGGGTATGCCTATTGCTGTGCTATTGATGACCCCTGTTTCAAGGAATAAATATAAAAATATTTCAAGCCTTTTCATCTTCCAAATTTGTCATGAAATTAACTTTTCAATGAATAGTAGAAATTGAAAGATCCTTATTGCTCCAAGTTCCCGCTAGTCATGTCCTCTTTTCACATAAGATTTAGAGACAGATTATCTCTTCTTGATGTGAAATTAAACTGCTAGAATGTGTTAAGGTGGGGAGTGTGCTGATTTGTCAGTGTCTAGTAAAGTGTTTGGGTTTTTGTAGAAGTTTTCTGAAAATCCAACATCTAATGCAAAATTGATATTTATTTGTGAAAGTTGACAAACCAACAAGGGTGCTGTAATAGTTTGGATATGAAATGTCTCCCAGCGGTCCATGTGTTAGAGGCTTGGTCAAAGTCTCTAGCCTTCTTGGGAGGTGATATAATCTTTAAGATGTAGCAGGAGAAAGTGAGGTTACTCAGGATGTGTGTGTCCTTAGAGGCAATATTGTGAGTCCATCCTTACTATCGCTGTGTTTCACTGGCCAGACTCTTCAGGTGAGCAACATTCCAATCATATTATGGGACCAAAAGCAATGTGCCAAGTAACCACAGACTGAAACTTCTGAAACTATGAGCCAAAATAAGCTTTTTTGTTTGTTTGTTTGTTTGTTTGTTTCTGAATTGGTTATCTTGAATATTTTTTCTCACAGTCATGGAAAGCTAACAGAAAATTGGCACCAAGCAGTTGCTGAGACTAAAATGACAATGTGCCTCAAAGCCTTTGGAATATATTTGTAGGAGGAGTTGGGAGAATTTGGAACAGCAGGCCAGAAAGAGTCCAGAATGCTTTACCTGGAGATAAATAGGTGATTCTGTAGATGATTCTGAAGGTCAGAATGCTGATTAGAAATGCAAACGGTAAAGTTAATGCTTGTGAGATTTCTGAAGAAACAAAGACTCTCGAGAATTAGACTAGAGATGTTTCAGGTTGCAAAGTGGCAAAGAATTAGTATGCATGGTGTCTAGGACCTGAGACTTTGTGGGAGGCAGGATTTAAAAGTAACTGGCTGAAGAAGTATTAAAGTGGCATAGCTTGCAAGCAGCATCATGACTATTATGGATGGCTTTTGACTACATTTACTGTTAGAAAAGGAGCAAAAAGGAGCAGAGCTGAAATATTTATTATATTTTTAGTTTGGCCAGAAAAGGAACATGTTAAAGGATGAAGCCAAGTAGTGTGCAGAGACTAGTGCTATTAAACAAAAGCTAAGTGCTTTTCACACAGGACAGATATCTTGATGGCATCTCAGCCAAGTAGTGTGCAGAGACTAGTGCTATTAAACAGAAGCTAAGTGCTTTGCACACAGGACAACAGGACAGACATCTTGATGGCATCCCCCAACTCCAGACTTGGGGATGCAAATTTGTGTCAAAGATTTGTCTTTGGAAAAATCCAGATGGGGAAAAAAATCCACTTTAGGAATAATCCCATGTGCAGGTGGGAAAGAACTCAAAAGACTGCTGGAGCCTTGGATCAAGTGGGCCTCAGTACAGTGCACATCAGGGGCAAACCTTATCACTCACATGGTGCTGCTTTTGGCAGGTATGAACAAAGACAGGGATATAGTGCCATGGAGACTTACCTTGACATTTCCAAGCAAAGCCTGAGTGACCAGGCCCTGTGTGGCAGGAACAAGAGACTGCAATGATCCCCTGAAAAGAAGGGTATTGTGTGAAACTGAGAGTAAAGCCAAAACTACAATGGAGACTGCAGGAAGTTAAGAATGCGAAGAACATTGAATGTCTAAGGGAAGCTGCGAGCAGGAAGCAGCTAGCCCAAGAGAGTGGCCAAGAGGGTTGCTGCTAGCAAGGTCTCAGGCATGAGGCTGCCCAAGCTCTTGGGAGCCTACATTCTGCCTCAGTGCACCCTGGATGCCAGGCATGGAGTCTTATGATTTAATATTTGCCCTGCTGGGTGTCAGTGTTTCTTTGGAATGACTTTTACTTTTTCTGTTCCTTTTACTCCCTTTGGAATGTGACTGGCATTGTATCTTGAAAGTATACAACAGGTGGTTTATTTCTATGGGGTCTCAGAGCTGTGTTTGCCTTGAGTCAAAGAAGACTTTGATATCAGTTTTTTGAGCCATGATGAAAAAAAATAAGACTCACAAAGCTCCGGAGTGTGATGGACACACTGCATTTTATATTGTGAGATAGACATGAGTTCTTAGGGGCCACGGGTGGAATCTTATAGTTTGGATGTAGAATGTGCCCCCAAAGCAATGTCTTAAATGATTGATCCCCAGCCCATGGTACTATTAGGAGGTAGAGAAACCATCAGGAGGAGGGGTCATTGCGGGGGGTGGTATGTCCTTGGAGGGAATATTAGGACTCTGGCCCCTTCCTCTCTCTCTCTTTTGATTCTTGGCCACCATAGGTAAGCAACTTTCTCTGTTAACCTTTCATCCTAAGGTACTGTGCCCCGGCAATAGGCGCACACAACCATGGATTGACACTTCTAAAACTATGAGCCCAAACAAACTTTTCCTCCTTGAAAGTAGATAATATCAAACATTTGGTCACAGTGATGAAAAACAGTCTATCCCAGGTACTCTTTGGGATGTAGAGTTATATTTTTCTACCTCATTTAAATTAAATCACTGTAAACCATTCAAATTCCTGATGCATTTCTGCTTTCTCACTAGGTATAATTAGTTTTTTTTAAAAAAAAGTTGTAAAAAAATTGGTTGATGATTATCTAAATTACATACCTTTATTAGGTACATAAAAATATCCTATGAACTCTACTACCCAGAAATATAAAAACATAATCTGAATCTTATTAATGACATATATAAACCAATGAAACGCACAAATCTGAAAAGATGAGTTTCAAACCCTAATGCATGGTGTTTTGTTTACCCATTCTGTGCTTATCACTTTCCCTTAGCATCCCAAAGGTGAATGTCATTCTGATGTTGATGCTGAACTCTTAGTACTCATTTATGCTCACAATCTACAGATTGATACTCTCAGATCTTATTTGTGAATCTGACATAAGGAATGCTTAAATTCTCCTTGTTCACACAGCTGACATACATTCACACTTCAAGATTCAGCAGAAAGGTGTATTATCTCTGTAAGTGATACTATGTGCAGATCTATCCTCACTGGATGGAATCATGAAGTTACACCAAATAGGATGGAATGATACTGAGGTGGTCAACTCAGGTTTGGGCATGCCCTTTTTCAAGTGTATATAAGCCTTCTATATAAACCTTCTATAAAATACCAACTTTATTTGGATGGATTGCTCCTCTTCTAACCAATAAGCTGCCCAACATAAAACAGGAAACCCGAGACAGATTTTTCTTAATGATGGCTTCTAGTCACTAACTTACATTCTACTGTAGAATCACATGCTCAATTCATCAACAACGTGCTTAAACTACTAGCCCACTACTACTAGTAATCCTCCTCCTCCTCCTCCTTTTTCTTCTTTTGCAACAAAAGATGATTTATTCAACAAAACAAATATTTTGAGTGGCAGATTGACATTAGAATTCAATGGCCTCTTCTCTGCTGCTTTAATATAAAGTTTGAGGTATTTTTCTTGAATTTGTTTCAGCAAGCAGTATTGGAGAATGCTAGTCCAGCAAAGGGAGTGGTTATGATTTATGTTCACAATAATAAATAACTCCCCTTTGAATCATGAATTTTATTGATGGCAGTTATCTAAGATTTCTTGTCATTGTTTTTGACAGATGGGGGGAGATGGTTATTAGTTTTGTGAAAATAAGAAATAGTGGAATTTAGTATTACAATCATTATTGACCTCCATACAAAAGTCCCCATAGTATAAATTTTATTGGCAAAGGTTTTTTTTGTTGTTGTAAATACTGGAAGGCTAGACAGACTGTATCTACATTGTGACTCTGGCAGAGCAGTGCAAATATAATTAATTTTCTTTAAGATGTTCTAGGCTCGACTACAAATATGGAGCTGTTAAAATATTGCACTTCTGGGAAGAAACATTAAGTTGTGTTTTCCGGGCATGGAAGATTTGCAAGATCACCTCCTTTATGGAATTCAACAACATGGATTCACAATTATTCCTAGCCATATTGCTGGGGGAGGTTTTACCAGAGAGATAGTCTGCCTGATGAATGATGTGTACAAAGACTGTGGTTTTTATTCTTGTAGATGTTTATATATATATAT
>NW_026000240.1:19577075-19603837 GCF_001458135.2 Marmota marmota marmota | reverse complement strand
ATATATTATTAACCACTGTCGTCTTATACATTCTTCTCCAAGCTCATTTTATTTTGATTTAAAAAAATATATCTTTGTGGCCTAAATATTCATCATTAAGCTCAAACTCAGAAAAAATTGTTCTACTACTGAGCTATTTATTTTAAGCTTAAAACATAAATTAAGGTAAAAATAAGTGAATCAGATATCAAAAATGGACCATATCTACCAAGTTTAAGTGGAACAGTTTGAGTCACTGATATAAATAAGGACAGAGCGTGGTATGATAGTGCACACCTTGATTTCTCTGGGAGGCTGAGGCAGGAAAATTACATGTTCCAGATCAGTCTCTACAACTTAGTGAGGCTCTTAGCAACTTAAAAGATCCTGTTTCAAAATTTTAAAAAAATTAATAAAATGGGATGAGGATGTGGCTCAGTGGTTAAGTGCCCCTGGGTTCAATCCCCAGTACAAAAAAAATTACATTAAATTATATTAAAAATAAGGAAAGAAAAAATAATTGAATGAATTTTTGTTTCTCTTGTTCTTATAGCCTTTTTATTCCATAATAACATATACATATAAATATATTTAGTAATATAATTTACATATATAAATGCATATATAAATATATAAATGGGCTACTTTAAATTGCAGAGTAAATTTATGAACAATATAATATGATACTTGCTTCAAATTAATTCCTTTGCCATTGGTCATTATTTTAAATTGGTTCTTATTCTCTATTTCCCACAAAAACTCTAAAATATACTTTTTCATAGAAGGAACTCGGTGCTGCCTGAAGTGTGATTATTTGGAATGATGTTAGCACAAGAGTCAGCACTATTCTGGGTATATTTAAGCCTTCAAATCCATTCTGAACCACTGATTTTAATTTTTTTTTTCTCTATACGGTTTAAAAGGAAATCACAGCATTTGAAAAATTCTGTCCACTTTACAATCTCTTATCTCATCACTTTTTCCTCCTATTACAACCCTTCTGTATTCCTGATTATACCTATTATACTTTCCATCTAGGGAAAAATAGCAAGCCGCTGAAAAGAGTACTTCCATTAAAAAATAAAGAAGCGTTCCATTAAAAACAGACAGTTATAAGGGAAGGGAAAGGGAGAAAAGATGGAGAACAGCTGCACTTTCATTATTATTCTAATGTATTCTTCTTTTATTCACTCTGAGAATAAGAGGCAAGCTCAGCCTGCAGTTTCTATATGTATTTTATAATGTGTTCATCACTCTTGCTAACAGAGTCCTAGACCGAAATTAAAGTAACTAGAAGACACAATCTTCCCGGAAGGATGGGTGTGATTTAAATGGCACAATCATCCTCTTCTATGCATTGCTGAGGTTTTTATAATGCTAGGGAGGGTTATCAGCTTGATTTTTAGAATAGAGATTATTAAGCAATTATTGAAATTGAAGGATTAATTAGGGCTGGATTGATGATGATGTAATCATAATAAGAAAGAACAAGAAGGTAAGAAGAAAAGGTTTATGAAGAAAAAATGTTGAAAATTATTCTTCAGTGTTGAATTCAGTAGGTGGTCCAATTCATATAAATATTAATCAGAAGTTTTTAGATAGCGTGATGGGTTGTACAAATTATGAGATAACTAACTAATACAGAAAGAATATTTATGACTTTGAAACTAGGAGGAATTTTTCTCTAAAGACAGGAAAAATACAATTTATAATAGTAATAATAGACAAATGGTCATATTACTTATTATGATTAGTCTATTCAATTCTTCCAAAATAGAATATTTATTCTGTCATAAGCAATATTGCTTATATGGCACTATTTACATGTTCATATAATTTCATTTTTTCCAAAAATTATTATACTAAAAAAATCATTTAAGAATATAATGTCTTCTATTGTCTTCATAATACTCAATGAGTTGAAGTAAGCAATTAAAATAAAAGTTTCTTTATTTCTCTTTTCCTGGTTTTTGTTCTCTTGTGTTTTAAAATATAAATTTGTTTTTTAACTGATGCATATGAAATAAATTGGTGCATATTTATGAGGTTCCATGTGATAAGTCAATATCCATAAGAATTATGTAAGGTTTAAATCTGGATAGACATGTTTACCTCCTTGAGTGTTTATCACGATTTATGTTGAAAATATTCATTTCATTATTCTAGACTTCTAACTGTAAAGTTCATGTCTATCCTCAACCCCACATGCAATCGCACAGCAGATATTCTTCTAACATGTGTTTAACTATAACTTAGTATGCACTGATCAGCTCTCCGCATTTGTTCCTCTACCATCCTCCACCTAAACTCTGGTAACCACCATTCTACTTTCAACTTCTATGAGACCACCTTTTGTTTAAATTCCACGAGTGAGGTCATGCGGTACCCAACTTTCTATGCTGGCTCATTTCACTTAACATAATGATCTCCCTTTCCATCCCTTTGCTCACAAATGACAGGTGTTCATTTTTATGGCTCAGTAGTATTCCATTGTGTATATGTACCAAATCTTTTAAATCTTTTCACCAGTTAATGGACACTTAATTTGTTTCCATTCCTTGGCTATTGTGAATAGTGTTGCAATAAAAATTCTCTTGCAGGTATCTCTTCATCATGGTGATTTCCTTGGATACTTACTCAATAATGGGTTGCTGGAGCATATAGATAGTCCTGTGCCACTGACTTAAACAGACACTTTTCAAAAGAAGACACACAAATAAATGGCTCACAGGTATATGAAAATGTGTTCAATATCACAAATCCTCATGCAAATACAAATCAAAATCAGTATGAGATATTGCCTCACACCTGTCAGGATGGCCATTATCGCAGAGACAAAAGGTAACAAGTGTGCTGGTGAGTATGTGGACCCAAACAAACCCTTGCACCCTGCCAATGGGACTTTAAGTATAGCTACTAAGGAAGACACTGTGGAAGTTGCTGAATAATATTCTCCTAATTTAAAACTATATTCACTCAATTGACATCTTCCATCCTCAAAAGTGATTGACTATTTTACATTTTTCTTGTAAATTCTCATGTACCTTGTACATTCACAAGGATTTTTGCAGCAAACACCATTTCTAGCAGGTCTACAATTAGGAAACGAGTCTTGTAGAAAGAAAGTCAGTTTTCTGTTGCCAAATGTTCCCACAGACTTGTCACTGTGTTTAGGAGTATGACCATTGGTTGTCCTTGTGGACCTTCCCAAAGTATTTGTTTCTTGGCTCTGAAGCCACATTGCATCACGACTCTGAGGTCCCATGTTTGGACAAGCGGATTTAATCTTGAATGTGCTGACAACTGAGAACCTTGTTTCTTCTCTCCCTGCAACCAGCACATTTAAATGTGATGTCCCCGTCTTAACCTGTCTCAGAGCGAAGACAAATGTAGCTGAAAATGTACCAAGCCAACCATGAATACGTAGACATCGTCAACATTTATTCTACTCAGGTTTTGAGGTTGTTTGTAATTTCAACAAACCAGGGTTATAGTAAATAATACACAGTTATTAAGATCATGTTTTGGATTAACTTTCCAATAATATTCCAGTTAAGATAGCTTCAAAATCACATCAGAAAAAAATTATCACATGTACTAGTTCTGTTCTAGCAGACAATAAAATCTGAAACTTTTCAGTTTCAGAAGACATTGCAAAGCATTCCAGTTACATTGCATGTATTAATGAACTTTTATCATTTCCAGGTAGTGTCCAGACCAATTTTAATTTAGTGACAAATTAAAATACCTTATTTTTACTATCAACTTGATAAGAAACAGGTAGGTGTGAGCAGTGGTAACATAAGGTTAACAGAATAGTTTATAAATGGAGCCCACTGTGTTAAGCCCCACATGCTTTCTTTGAAAAAGATATTTACTTGTAGCCCTGCCTGGCTTAAGTCAATAGAATATTTTACATTCCTCAGCAAACAGCCTTTATCTACAGGAGAAATGCAGACCTGAAATGCTGATAAGAATAAAACAAGCTACCCTGAAGGTGTAGTGGGTGCAGGGGAGGCACATTCCTGACCTTCATGAGGATCAGATCCCAGAACTCAGGAAGACAAGTGTAAATTCCCCTAACAATAGTATCTATAGGAACATGTACCAATTGGAACTGGTCAGCATAAGCCAAAGTGACCTAGAATTGCCATACTCAATGTGGACTTGGAAGTAAGATACCATCCTGCTGTCAGTCAACATTCAAGAGAAGACCTGGGCGGGACTCTCTGGAAATTTCCCTGGGATCCCCAGGGGTACACTGTCCTTCTCCTCTCTGAGAGGACCCATTGTATCCCTTGAGAGAGTCTCCTTTTCACTTTTCCTGTTTCTTCTAATAAATTCATTCTGTCACTCTGAGCAATATGTCTGAAATATGTGAGAAAAGAATGCTATGACCTTCTTAGTTCTGTGGCAGACCCCTTCCCTGTAACAAACTCTTCCAGTGTAGACATCTTACATTGGTATATTGCAATTTCTTTAATTAATCACAATCTTCTTTCTAGAAGTTTCTATTCACTGTTTCCAACCCCCCCTTTTCATTTGACTATAAGAACAAGTGCAATTACTTGCTTATATAAAACTCTTCAAATTTCAAATATGTGAACAGAACATAATAGCTCTAAGGACTTTTTTTTGTAGATTTTGCAATCCATTCCATTATACTCTACCTATTATTAAATATTTGCTAATTGAATGCTGCAGAGAAGTCTTATTGCTTTTTAAATTTCTTAAAGTTGTTTCCAATGGCACAGCCTAATTTGTATAAACTGTTTTGGCAATCGATTTAAAATATAAGGCATTTTAAATTCCTAACTTTAAATGTTCTTATTATCTTCTAATAGTCTAATTTCTGTGTTTTTAAAACTACTTATTAAACCTTACTTCCTTCAGCCCCTGCCCTTAGAGATTTATTCTGGGTTCTAAATCACATATCCCAATTATTTTTTTTTTTAATCTGCAATTTTACATACTTATGGAAGTTCTGGATTATGATTCTATAAGAAAATTTATTAGCTAACTATATTAGCATTCTGAATGTTATCTCTCCTTAAGTTCATTAAATTTATATTCTGAATTTACATTAATGTCCTTGATACAATTGTAGAATAGAACAGAGAAGGACTTCTGGCAACAAATACCTCAAGGTTACACCCATTGCTTGAGGTTCACTAATCCTGTATGTTGTTAGAAATCCATGTAAACATTCTGATATCTACCTTATTTTTGTAGCATTCCATTCCCTAAATCTCCCAAAGAAGCTTCACCAAAGCTTTCCAAGGAAATAGACATAGATTCAGTAGCTTGCTTCAGCAGGCTAGGAGTTAAAAAGAAAATTTTCTGAATACTAAACCAGATGAGTCAAGTTAACAATACACTGTATCCTTGAAAAATGCTAATAACAAGGATTCAGGGTTATTACCACAAAAATAATAACTATGTGAGATAGTGCATATGTTCAATAGGTAGATTTCATGATTCCACAGTGTGTGTGTTGTGTGTGTGTACCTGAATAAGTAAATATATAGATACATGATAAATAGATATTCTTTAATCTATGTAAATAAATATTTCAACTGCTCAGTTTTTCAAAAAGCATATTCTTCACCTGGGGACTTGTGTAAGGTAATCAGAAACCAGACCGGCAATATCTAGAATATAGGAGATGTTAAGAATCATCTCTTGCTTGAGTAAACGAATTAGTGAATAAGTAGTCAAAAAAAGGTGTGATGTACACAAGGAGATAGAAATAGCTAAATAATGCATGGAAGGATTTGAACATGCAACAATGAGTCTATTGTAATTAGTTGGCAGGTAAGGGTTGCCATAAATATTGTTGAGGGAATATGTGGAAGAATGAAGAAAATGTTCTTCAAATGCTTTATGAAGAAAAGGGATTTTTCAGTGGAAATCAATCACCCAGGTAAGGTGTAGACAGCTCTGGGAGACCCAGGTCTGAGCACCTTCTAAAGAACAAACATTTGAAGAAACTGAATTAAAATTTCTTGGGGCTGGCATCATCTCCCTATTCAAAATGGATAGTATCTTTGTAACACCCTTTATCACCCTGAAAGGGACTATTTATAAGATGGTTTTGTGTAGTTGTCTGAAATCAAATTGTTTATCCTTAACAGTTATTAAAACTATTCTATCTAGAAAATTTCTGAATGAGCATTGTAAACCTGGATCACACCCCTACAATTCCTCCTACCCAGAATAGTTAAAAAAAAGATAAAATATTTCATAATTCTTAGGCATATTGGATGCATTCATTCTCCACATTGCTACACTCCTACAACAGTATGGATTTTACTTATTTAACCTCACGATGGCTTTATGAGCTTGCCTTTAAAAGATACATATTTCTAAGTTGCAAAGTTTTATAACATCAAAATTGGGCTGTAGCTGTAGCTCAGTGGCAGAGCGCTTGCCTAGCATGTATGAGGCCCTGGGTTTGATTCTTAGCACCATATGAAAATAAACAAATAAAATAAAGACATTCTGTCCATCTACATCTATAAAAATATATAAAAATAACAATTATTATAGTGAAAGTAATAAACTAGATTAAGCTATCAATTTACCTTGAAATAATGAAAAAAAATCATATAACCTATAAGCTTCCTAAGTTAACAAAGCCAATATGTATCTTTTAGGAAAGTTTAACTACTATAACATAATTATCTTCTTGTGACATTGTCATTGACTAGTGTTTAACATCAGGATAGAAACAAAAGAGGCAAATGGATATTAAAAGAAAGTTGCCTTTCTTGGAGTGTGCACCCCTCATAAATAATGATATAAAATTATGAGAGTAAAACTGTCCATCATTTCCTTGAAGAGTCTCATGTTAAAACTGACAAAGCAGTAATGTTCACCATAAAAATCTTTTCATCTGAGATGCTAAGTGGATTATTGAACAAAAAAGCCTGTGGTAAAATCACAGTGGTATCATTTAACATCTAACATTTAACATCTACATTTTCTTTGTGATGCAAGGTATGCAATTTTATGCAGAAAGAAGAGGAGAAACTTCGTACATTTTACACATCTAAGAACTGCTCTCCACATGAGCCTGGTATATGGCTGAGTGTATTTAAATTTTAAAATTGACCAAGTCAGACTGGTAGCCAAAAATTCACTCTGTTCTTCTTTACCAATTTTTATTGAATACCTTGCAGCAATGTTTAAATATTTAATTTTATATTCAGCTCAGCTTATTTGAGGGGACAGGGCATTGAAAGTAAGAAGGACAATGGACTTTTACGGGCAGTAAATTTAATGTAAGCAAGACTTAATATTATGGGAAAAAATGAGCTACAAATATTTATCTTTAAAAGTTTTAAATGTTAAAATTTGAGTGCTAAGTAGAGTGAGAGTTTTAATAGAACAGTAAGAAATAATTTGCTTTTATTTAATTTTTTAAAAATGAAATTGTTCTCTCTTAGTGAACAATGGCTTAAGATTAAAATAATTTCCATGTCTGCACAGGACAATATAACTCTTTGCTCCAGTATTTCAACAGTTTTAAAGAGATTTTTATCATTGACAGACTATCTTCTATAATTCTTTACACCACTGGGAAAAACAAAGCATTCAGTAATGAACTTAATGGAAATGAAAATTCATGTGTATTAGCATTGCTGTATTTTCCCAAGGCCAGTCATTCCACACTGAGCAAAACATTGGAGGCCTTTGTTCCCAACAAAAAAAAGTATAAATAGAAACCATTGCTTAAGATTGTTTGTGATCAACATGAGCAGTGAAACTTCTCATACAGAGGATAATGGGATAATTTAAGAACAGTATCAACCCTTAGTTTGTTGATTCTTAAATTGTTAGTGTTGTTTTCATGACAAATCATACTCGCCTTTGGATAATTTTCTCTGTATATAAGACGTGTTGTTGGCTTCTCTTTTCCTCTTCCCTCAAGCATGACCCTGAGACTAGGAATGGGGGCTACTAAATAATTTGGGGAGAAGTTTCCCAACTGAATCAGTCTGTTTGAAGGCTGGTGTTCACAAGTCAAAACAAAGAAGGAGAGCATGAATTAATTCCAGAGAAGCTTCTGCAGAGGCATCTGTAATAAGAAGCAGTGTTAGCTTCCAAGTTTTTGTTTGTTTGTTTGTTTCTCAGGCATTTTTATTTCTAGCCTCTAAGGACAAATCTCCTTTTGTGGAGGTACTCATTACTACTTTCCACGCTGTAGGTTGGTAAAATGAGTAGTGAATCTATGAAACTGAAGGGTTGTTATCTATCTTGAAACCAACTGTGTACAGGGTTAAGAGATTTGTGTGAACTTAATTTTCAGTTTGAAGAATTGAAACTTTTCCTATAAAATCTGGAATGGAAGGGGTCCTCTGAAGGACCAACTATTGACAGAGCAGTAGAGAACCTCTTGGCAATTGTAACACTAATGGGTCTTTTTCTTTTTACATTTCCAAATTGTTTTGCTTTTTATATTTAATAGTTATCAAAAACTATAGTGTATTATTTTTATCATTTGTGTACTCATGATAGTTAAAGTCAGAAGAAAAATCTTAAAAATTAGGTCCTTACAATTGAAAATTCTTAAGTATAGAATAAATTCTTGTTATTTGTGGTAGCCCTGTTCTGCAGTTATCTCATTTACTACTTCTCCATGACTGAGACATTGCTCCTAGTAGAAATACAGGATTACGTTTGCCTAAGAGTCTGGTGACAATACTTTGTCAATCAATTTATACATGGCCTTGTTTTATACGTTTTGTTTAAAGATGGCTAATATATATTACAGACAGCTGTAGAGAGGATTTCTTTATAATAAACACAATTTCAATTATAGTATATACAATGTGCTCTACTATGGCTGTACTAGTTGAACTCTTCCACTGACGGTCACTGGATATGGAACCAAAATGCATGGATGGCATCTGAAATATTCTGGGATTGGATCCACAATTGGTTTGTCCCAGAAGTTAAATGCTATCTCCAGATCAAAAACCATGCCTTCATGGTTTTATTAATTTTGGATAATGCCACAGTTCATTGCCATGAAGAACTAAAAAAATGCCCACCCCAATGTGGAAGTTCTTTCTATGCCCCAAATGCTACATCTCTCATCCAGCCCCTCAATCAAGGAATAATAAAAGCTTTGAAGGTACAGTACATGAGAGAGCTGTACAGTAAAGCTTTGAGACTCTTACTGTCAACGAAGAAGCCGACATGATAGATTACAGGAAATCAGTGACTACCAGCAATGTTATTGATTATGCTGGCACAGCTTGGGTAACATCAAACAGGCTATTATCAATAACTGATGGGAAAATGTTTGGCCAGATTGCATGAAAACTTTTGGAGGCTTTGAAGGTGCTACAGAAAAATACAAAGAATTCTGTCAAAAACATAATGTATACTGCACAACAAATAAGTGGAGAGGGTTTCAATGACATGAAGGAAGAAGATGTGGAGGAAATTTCTTCAGAGAAGGCAGTAGAACCCACCAACTAATGTGTCTTTTAAAACTAACCAAGAACTGACAAAGTCCTATATTTTTGCCATGAAAAGTATAGTTCTAATTAATCTCCTTCCATGGGTCTTTGGATGACTTTTTTTTTCTGGGGTCCAGGTCTATAATGGAGAGGGACCATCCATATCTGTTTATTTCCTTCTTTCTGTTAATGGGATTATAAATTAGAAAATTTCTGAAGGGCTAGAGTGAAGTTTTCAGCATGGCCATGACCTCCTTTACATAATGCCCAAATTAAACACGTGATTAGAATTTTTATGAAATATGTGAAGTGTATCCTGTGTGCACCAGCATTTGGTTCTATGAAGATAGAAATTTGGGGGGAAAGTTGAACTCTGTTCAGGCCATAATTCAGAGGAGGTACTAGACACAAACTCACAGGACAAGTTTATTTGGAAGATGCTTATGCAAACTTGGAACAAAAGTTCAGCTTTGTTCTTCTCTGTCTGACTGGATGAAGTGTTAAATGACCAGCATGAAATGTGAAGAGTGAGGCTGATTTTTAAGAAACCATAAAGCTTTGTATTCCTGATGAATATATAGATTTTTTTCTTATTTAAAGTGTGCTGCTTCCAATACTGAGTTTGTACAAGTAGTGAAACTAGCACCACTTGGAAGGTCAATCTAACTTTGAAAAAATAGGAGCCATAGGTAATTTTGTAAGCTTACCTGTGTAATTATTTCAGTGATACACATCTCAATGAGTTTTGCATACAGAAACTGCTACTGCAGTACAATTTCCCATTCTCAATCTTGGTCTAGTTAATTCATCTAAAGATAGAAAAGAAGTATAAAGAATATTCTGTAATGAGAATAGAAATAGAAAAAGTCTGTAAGTAATCAAAATCACAGAAATCTTATAAGATGTATTAATTTAAAATTACAGCTCTCTTCTAGTAATAAATCTAACAAAAGCTGTTTCCATGGCTATGAAAATAATTTATATTTATTATAAAAATAGAGTCAATTATAAAGAACTGAAATACTACTGATAACTCTGCCATCTGAAAGCTACTGTGTATACATTAGCCTATGTCCATATAGTAGTTTTTCAGAGTAGTTTTATAGTTTTGAATAAAAAGATCATGTTATTTTTGTATTAGGTTGTTACAGGAAAAAATGAATTATATAATGGCAATATGGACAAATCTCAGGAAATTTTTTCTTGATATCAAATACTACTTGTATGGGGCACTACATATCTATAAAATGTTGATATTATGATATTTTCATGTGCAATTTAAAACACCCCAAATATACATGTCACTTATGTTTACATATGTATACTAATGTGTAAGTAGGCATACACATATTAAATATGTGCTTAGAAAATAATATAATACAATATACATTATTATAATCTCATTTACATAATGATTCAGTTATAGATTTCACAAGCTAGATTACTATCTCTCTAACTCCTAAAAAGCTAATGAACATTGATTTGTGGTGTCTGCTGTTTAGCTAAAGCACCTTCAGGCTCTGAGCTCCACTGCCAAGTCCTTATAGCATATGTGTGGGAAATGGGGTGCAGAGTTCCAGAAAGGACCCTTAAGTGAAATTAGAGAGTGAAAAATTAGTGTTCACATTCTCTTTTATCCACACTACCAAACTCACATTGCATACTAGTACTAAAATACATCATATTATATGATAGAATTATTAGTACATAATTTGAGTAAATTTGGGAAAAATAATAATATACATATCAATGCTTGTTAATTTAAAGTTGAAGATAAAAGTAAAATGGTGATTTAAGCAGGGTGTATTCTCAAATGTAAATCAGGAATTAAATGATTTCCTCTGTTATTTACATTTCGCGTGTCTCAGAATTTGAGGGAAAAAATAAACGCAAGACTGATCTGTGTTGATTGGATGCAAAAATGGAAAACTATACCCTTTCACCTTACAGCTTAAACTTAGCTCACAATGTTAAGTAAATAATATATAATCATAAGGAAAGTGAAAAGATAAATCTGAGAGCAGTAACTTGGCTATAAATCAAAATCATGATAAATGGGACTCTAAAGATCTAAGGAATTTTCAGAAAATTGTTTCTTTTTCCATGTCTATATGATTAGTGGGAACATTGTATAAATTTACTAGTTATTTCTAAGAGAAATGAAAGGCATTTAAAGGCTATAGTACCTCATCTTCAAATGCATCAGACCATTAAGGTCTTTCCATTGTAAAATGATAACCTGTCAACCATTTTTTTTCATACCAGAAAAAAAAACCCATAAATGTAAATTTAAAAAAAAAATATGTAGGCTTGTCAGGTGTAATTTCATTGAAGCAGGCAGTTATTTACATTTCCATTAAAAAAAAAACTTGTTAAATGTCAGGAAAACTTCTGAATCTAAAAGAAACATACATGTTTTACAAATTGTCAATATGAGAATGATGTCACTCAGGAACATGTAATTACAGTGTGCTTAAAATTTATTGAAAATTGAAACCTATCCAGAAAGCTACTTCCATATGTGTTCTCTTGCTGAAAATTGTCCTCACATTTAGTAGTGAATCAAAATATGACAACACTTTCATGTTTATTTATTATGTGAATATACTATTACTATTTGGGTTATATAATAAAAAAATTCTTTGGAAGAGAAACTAAAAGCAAAATATGACTACCTTTTCCAAATGTACATTGTGCGTATTTTATGATAAATCATACCAACAATTTACTAAATTTTAGAACTAGATGCATATCTATGTATCTGGATTAGTGCTTTGGAAAAAAAACTCGTCAATTTCTATCAAAACTAACCTTGCACATTATATATATTGTATTATTGCAACTTTGCCTAAAAAAATACTAAAAGACAAGACATTTAAATGCGGGAAACATAAAGGTATTAATTTTCTGATTATATTACTGATCTGACTAAAAAAAATGATACCAGAAACCAATTAACAACATATCATTTTATGGGTGTATTTCCTTATATCTATATAATAATAATAACTATGAATATCTGTTTTGACCTTTGAAACTTTTAATATTCAAGATTAAGTTTAACACATTTTAATGTCTTATTAAATGTCATATATTGTTATAATATTAACAATTACATATATTATTTACCTATTTTTTTTACTTATTTAATGAAAGAATTAGAAATATGTGGAAAACTTACACAGATATGACACATATGTGTATTTTTATACCTCAGTACTCATTTCAACTAATTATACTCACAAAGTTATTTCTTGGCACAGAGAAAAATTTTAATCTAAATCCATCCTGTTCTAGTTTATTAAATCATTCATGGAAAAGATGTCACAGTTTATTAAAATCTGTTTCTTCACTCCTTGGGGGCAAAAATTGATTCTTCCACTTCTCAAGAAGGGATTAATAGAGTTGACCTGCATACATCTCTCAGAAGAATATAACATAGGTGGTATCTTATAGACAGGAAGGATGAATGTTTGGGGACTCCTGTTTTACACCATGAAGTCCCTATTCCTTATTCATTTCCTGACCCAAAGAGATATAACTATTGATAATAGTAACATAAAGAAAATTGGTCAGTTCTTTTAAGACTAATAACTTATGTTTGTTTGGTTTTTTTACACTTTTTGCTTTCTATCTTCATATCTGGCCGGAAATGAACCAAGACACCATTACTTGCTTCCAATTTAAAATCCTCTCTTCTCTTTCATCCATAAAATTTTCTATTTTATCTTGTTCTTGTATTTACATGGAAATTCCTTCATAATATCCTACTTGAAACATTTCCTGGAACTTCCCCTTCATAAACAGTGCACTGGGTTTTAAAAACCTATATGCTTTCCTCTCATTTCAATCTGGAGTGTATTTAATTAGGTAAAAATGGACACTATGAATTCAATTACCTAAAATATGCAGATGATTACTTATCTTCCTAGCCTAGATTCATCATATGAGCTTTACAACTCTATTTTGAATATATTGTCAGACATCTCTGCTAGAATTCATGTAGGGATTTCTAAATTTTCTAAAATAAAATTAAACATTAAAAACTACAAAAACATTTATAATAGAAATTGGAGACAACAGCTGAATATAAAAATATCTTGTACTAATGAATAAAGAGAATTAATGTTAAAATGTACACTCTACCCAAAGTAATGCATAGATTCGATGCAATCATTACAAAATACCAATGACATCTATCACAGAAACAAACAACAAAAATCCTAAAATTTGTATGTAATCAAAACAAGTCCCCAGATAGCTACAACAATCTTGAGGAAAAAGAACAAAGTTCAGAGCATGACGCTATCCAATTTCTAACAATTTTACAAAGCTACAGTGATGGAAAAAGTATAATATGGGCATTAAAACAGATATAGACTAATGGAACAGAATTTTAGAATCCAGAAATAAATCCACATATTTATGGTCCACTGATTTCCAACCAAGTTGCCCAGAACTCATAGTGGGGAAAGAATAGTGTATCCAATAAGTACTGGTGAGGAAACTCAATATCCACATGCAGAAGAATGAAATTAGACCCTGGTGCCATACACAAGCATCTCCTGAAAAGAGACTACACAATGTAATGTAAAACTGAAGCTCAAAACAAAGGAGAAACACAAGGGGGTAAAGCGCTGTGACTTTGATCTTCTGAGCAATGATTATTTTAGCTGTGACTACAAAGCACAGACAGCAAAGAGAAAACGGACAATTGGCATTGCATCAAATAACAGAGAGAAGATCCATCTTTGGTATGGTTGAAGGCATTTAAAAAAACATATCTGGTAAGGATTTGATATCCAATACACAGGAATTCAAACATCTAAGTAGGAAGAAAACAATGAACATAATTTAAAAATGGAGCTGAATGGATATTTTTCAAAAGAGACTATATCTTTCTTCATCATGTCAACTTAGGAACCCAAGTCCTCACTCAACAAGATTCCTAAAGCGCAAGAAGTAAAATTAAGAATCAATAAGTGGGATGGTATCAAATTAAAAAGCTCCACAGCAAAGGAAGCAAAGAATGTGAAGAGAGAACCTACAGAATGGGAGAAAATCTTTGCCACCTGCACTTCCGGTAGAGCATTAGTTGCCAGGATATGCGAATAATTCAAAAAAGCTATCCCCCCCAAAAAAATAATAAAGAAATAACCCAATCAAGGCAAAGGAACTGAACAGATACTTCACAGAAGAAATATGATCAGTCAACAAACATGAAAAATCATTCAAACTCTCTAATTTAGTTAGAGGCATGCACATTAAAACTACACAAATATTTCATCACACTCCAGTCAGAATGGCAATTATCAAGAATACAAGTAACAATAAATGTTGGCAAGGATGTGGGGAAAAAGGCACATTCATATATTGTTAGTGGGACTGAAAATTGGTGCAAACACTCTGGAAAGCATTAGGGAGATATCTTAGAAAACTTGGAATGGAACTACCATTTGACAAAATGTATCCTACTCCAAGTTTTATACCCAAAGGAATTAAAAGAGCATACTACAGTGACAGCCACATCAATGTTTACAGCAGCTCAATTCACAATAGCCAAGCAATGGAAACAACCTAAGTGCCCTTCAAAAGATAAATGGATGAAGAAAATGTGGTATATATGTATATGATCAAATATTACTGAACCATAAAGGAAAATGAAATTATGCCATTTGCTGATAAATGGATGGAACTAGAGACTATCATGCTAAGTGAAATAACCCAATCTCAAACAAATCAAAGGCAGAAGGTTCTCTCTGATATGCAGATGCTAACACACATCTGTGGGGGAGGGAAAAATAGAAGTTCCTTGGATTAGACAAAGGGGAATGAAGGGAATGAGGGTGGGGTGGGAACAGAAAGACAGTAGAATGAATCGGACATAACTTTCCTATGTTCATATATGAGTATACCACCCATGTAACTCCACATCATGCACAACCACAGAATTGGAAATTATACTCCATATATGTGTATGTCAAAGTACATTCTACTGTCATGTGTAACTAAAAAGAACAAATAATTTTTTTTTTCAAAAGAGACCTACATATAAATTTTCAACAGGTATATGCAAAACTGTAGCCAAGATATGAAATCAACCTAATTGTTCATTAGAAATGAATGGATAAAGAAACATGATACAGTGTATTTACAAAATGTAATACATTTAGTCTTAAAAGAGAAAGCTATTTTTTCATTCCCAACAACATAGGTGAACTCAAAAAACCTTATGTTAAGTGGAGAAAAACAGGCACAGGAAAACAAATACCATATGATCTCACTTATACATAAAATCTAAAACTTGAATCCATTGAATCAGAGAATAAAATAGTAGCTATCAGAACTTGCAGGGTTGGGGTGGGAAGTGAGGGGAATGTTGCTCAAAGGTATAAAATTTCAGTTGGACAGGGGAAATTAGCTTAAAAAATATCGTAAAATGTGCTGAATAAAGTTAATAACTATGTATGTATTGTATACTTGAAAATAGTGAAGAAATTAGAGTGTAAGTGTTTTCACCATAAAAAATAAGTATGTGAGGTAATGCACAATTAGATTAATTCAGCCGTGTCAAAATGTATACATATCTAGATATCACATCATATACTATAAATACAAAACATTTATTTTCAATTCCAAATAAATAAAATTTTAAAAGGCAGTCTTAACTCACTGTAGACTTAATTTTCATTATTCTCATCCCCCACTAAGTGTATAAACTCCAAGAAAGGCAAATATAATTATTGCATTCATGTGTACACAGTGCAGAGTAGCTTGCATACATGTGGTATTGAGCAAATGTTTGTTCCATGAAAAAAATGAATCATGGATGCTTAACTGGTAGCAGTGCACAACACAGATGGGCAGATAAATTATAGAGAAAAAAAATCAAGATTGCTATGGTCATGTAAATGAAGGTTTGGTTACCAAGGGAACTCTGAAAACATTTCCCAAGGAAAATTAGAATCCAGCTAGGATTTGAAGGCTGTATTTGAGAAAAACAAAACAGAATGTCCTAAGTAGATTAAGTGGTATAAAAAGAATATTGGGAGATAGTTAACTGCAAAGCATGTTTGAGAAATAAAAGTAGCCACACTAATAAGACGGTAGGATCAATGAAAAGAAAGTGAGTGCAAGGAGTGTATGTTTTCTTTGTCTCATCATTATTTCAGAGAATTTAAAGTAAATAATTCTAAAAATATGTTTGAATGAATGAATGACAAATGGAATAATCCTCTCCACCTATATGGTGGAAGACATTTACTCTCTGACCACAAATTTCTGTCCATTTACTTAGTGAAAAAGGGGGCAAGTTAATTGATATGAATGGAAAATTAACTTGATAGCCTTACTAACGCTGAAGTAGAAGAATGTGGACTTGGAAGCACAGTGCAGTTAGAAGATTTATGCAGTAATTCAGGAGTGACCATCTTTTCTCCTGATTGCCATGCAACTCTGATTGCCATGGTAATTTAATTATCTTTGCTGACAACAGGTTCTGTTAATAAGAGGAAGATCCCATGGTTTTCTTTTAAAATATTTGAGAAAAAATGAATATAATCTATGCCCATTCTCATCATATAAAACATATTATTTTATGTAAGTAGAATTAGATTCTAGTGTAATGTAAGCAAGCAGAGATGTTAATTTCTGAGTGCATATTTGCATAGTGTTTGTTCAATTATCTTTTTATGAACTTCAGCATATTAAAGTAAACCATTGTTTAAACACAATTTTGCCCTAGCTTTAGAGAACACATAGATAATGGCAGAGGAATTTGACAAAGAGATTGGAGTTATAAAGCAATCTAAAACCATTTTTAAGAATTGGATGAGCCAACTGTAATTGATTCTTGTATGTGAGCAGGGTACTGAAGAGAGATCCACCAGCAATCAAACACTCTGTTCTCTTTCTAAATTAATCTTAATGAGAAAAGAAAAATCATAATTTGCCAAGTGGAAAAACACTAGACTAGAAATAAGTCCACATGACAGCAAAGTGCTTTGTGCCTCTGATTAGTTCTGAGGGAATTTATCTAAGGCATTTAAATGTCTATTTTCTAATTGAGGACATGGATGAATAGGTGTTTAGGAGGAAAATATGTTCGTCTTACAAGACTTATTTAAAAATTATCATGGTGAAAAGTTAGTGCATACCAAACTCAGTGTTTTCAGTTATTCAATAAAAAGGCTAATTCTATTTTTAAAAAATTACATAACATTAAAATACTTTTTTATTGTGGAAGTATTCCCTGTCTGTTTCTCACATTATATCCTACCATCTTTCCTGATCAAACATAATTGAGGAACATATGTGACCATACATTAGGTTATAAGAGTTAAGAATGTGAAAATTAAAATAGAATTAGAAACCAGGATTGATTGAAAATACACAGAGTACTTATTAAAAATTGCAAGAAAAAATTAAAGAACAAGAAAATTCAGGTCAAAAGTTTGGACCTAAATATTCACACACAATTTCTTACACACACAAAAGTGGAATGATTTCTTGTCAACAGGAAAAAAGTTTTACACACTGTTGTGCTAGAATAGCTTTCCCCAACTTCAATTTTCAATGCTAGTAAGCCTTTGCAGTAGTATTTATCTTGTGGAAATCTGCAAAAACTACAAGTCAGAGACTTATCCCATCACACTTTGTGCCTAGATCTTTGATATAACATCACTTATCTCCAAGAGTATTGGTTATGAATTTAGGGTTGCATATTGTGACCATTAAAAAAGTTTCTTCATTAATACAGTGACGTATGTCAATGAATTTCGAACCATTTGAACATTCATTTGTCAGAAAAGTTTGTATATGTTCTAATGTGTGCATTTTAATTTAATTACAATATGGGTATATATATATATATATATATATATATATATATATATATATACACATATGCATCCCAAATATATGTGTGTGTGTGTATATATATATATATATATATATATATATATATCCCAAATATATATGTATATATATGCACATATATACAGATATATATATATATAATTATTATGTAATAAAATATAAAATCAAAATGGGTAATACTGAGTAAAAATAAGTAGTTTTCTAAATTAATATTTTATTTTTATGTATTTATAAAACTTTTGGGTTTTTGCTGAAAATTTTACATAGTTTAACATTTTATCTAGCATTTCATTTGTATTTTCTGAAAATTCTGGATTAACATCTTGAAATAATAAATTTTTAATTTGAAAATTTTGTTTTCAATAGTTTGATACTTGGTTTTATTAGAACCTACACGAAGATATGTAGATATAATGAACTTAAAGAATTACTTTGTCAATCTTTATGCTCAAGTACGTAATAACTTCTTAAAATTAAGAGGAGAAAATTCTGTCTTATTTGAAAAACATCTTTGTAAATTAATTTGAATATATGTAAGCTTTCTATTAATAACAAGTGTCCTCAAAGCTAATTATAACTTTTCACTTTTGAATATTTAAAATAATTTAGAATAAATCTGCAAAATTATAAAGAGTAGATAACAAAAATATTGCTTTAAGTCATACAAACTATCTTAGGAGATGACATTCTTAAAATATGGAAAATATTCATATCTCAAAATGTTTTCAATTAACTGAAATTTCTTTCAAAAGCATTATTTTCAAAGTATGACTTTTTCATTAGTGGTATCTATAGATTTTTTCTTGTTTCCAAAGTATCTTTTAAGTAATATACTCTTAAAAGATATTTGTGATGAAAAATGATTCAACAAATAGGGAATACTTTTAGCTATGCAGAAAAAAGTTAAAATTGTTTTGTATTTTATTTTTCAAATATTCTAACATTGCCACGAGATAATCAGCACAACTTCTGCCTATGGTTCAACAGATTTCCCCAGCTGTTATCTGTGTCATCTCCATATAAAATATTAGTCAATTCCACTATTTGTTCTACTGACACTGTTTTGTGTAA
Organism: Marmota marmota marmota; assembly: GCF_001458135.2. Classification (NCBI taxonomy): domain Eukaryota; kingdom Metazoa; phylum Chordata; class Mammalia; order Rodentia; family Sciuridae; genus Marmota; species Marmota marmota. Next base: position 19,584,440 of record NW_026000240.1, on the reverse strand, counting down.
TTAGTGACAGGACTTCATCATGTACACTATGTGCACTTCTGATTCTGCTTCCAAGATGAAAAATCACTTTTATCAGAAGAATACTACACATTAATCTAAAGCACAGTAGAATCTTTGTACCCTTAACAAAGAACATTCAACTTCTTCCATTTCCCTTAAACATTTTAAAGGTTTTTGTTTTAAAAGACACAAAGTTTCCAGTGTTTTTTTTTTTTTTTTTGTAGCTCACACAAAATCTGGAAGAAGCATTAAAACTATCTAGACTGTCATGCAAATATGTAGTACACCCCTAGAGTGTGTAATTCGTCTAAACTTATTCCTTTACGTCATCAATAATAGAGTCTAGAACTTGTTGATGGTACATACTAACAAAAGAACACATTTTTATTTCTCTCCGTTTTGTTTTCTGTGTAATACTCTAATTTTACTGCTTCAGTAAGAGAAAACATTTCATGGTATGTGGACTTTGTTTTCCATTATTGACAAAGAACCATGAGAAGACATTTCATTTTCTTTCTGAAATACTGCTGTTGGGTTATTATTTTCTGTTTATTGTAGTTGTACAATAAGAAACATTGGCCTTGCTATTTTTTTATATGTAGTATAATCTGAAATATTTGTTGTTATATTTTATTGCAGCTTTCTTTGCAGGAATACAAAGTTAAGTTCACACTTTAAAAATATTTGTTCAGTTAAGATTAGAGAACCTAATCTTTAAGCCAACTTAACTTGATGCATGTAGAGTTTCTGATAATGCACCATGCAGAGAGGAAGAGCAGATGTCACTCAGAACTGCCCTGCATCCTGCTGCCCAGTACTTCTTTAAGTATACCTCACAAACTAGGAGACCATGTGATTCTATATGACTATCCTTAGAATATTTATTAAATGATACTAACATCTAAATTCTATTTATTTTTGGATTAAGATATCAAGCAAAGCAAACAAACAACAAAATACATTAACCTAATAGGAAGACTACTGTTGAAACCTACCACAACATTTTGTGTTTTGAAAACTACTCTCTCTTTTAATAAAGTGAATTGATGAGTGAATTGATGGCTCTCAATATCAAAGTACATGATAAACACCCTGGGATTCTTTCAGGTACATGTTCTCAAGCCACATTCTAGATCATCTATTGAATCATCTTTTGGAATATTGGTATGGTGTTAAAACCAGATGAATAATATTAGATGAATTCCTCAAGTGATTCCTCACAAATACTCCATATATAGCAAATTGACAGTTATTGACTGAGTATGAAAGGTTAAGTTAATGGAGTTGAGCATAGGAGAACATGGACTCTTCCACAATGCAGAGGGTCAAATAGAGATAGGTGTTTTTCAGGACAAACATTTGCACCATAGTATTCTGAGGGGTGTGATAGATGCACAATATCAGTAGCTCTAATAATATTTTTTGTAAAATTTGGGCAATGATTTATAGTGCCTACACTTGCAGGTTACCCTTTAGGAAGAAATCATCAAGAGATGCAAAAATGCTACTTAAACAGAATCATTAAGTATTTTTTTTTTTTTTTGCTTATTTAGTAGTATTGTCTGTGTATCATCTATGCCACATTTTAATTATGAAATTTGTTTTATCTCCATTTTTTGCACTAGTAATCATGACTATTTCACAATATTTATCTCTTTAGTTTGTGGTGCTAAGTGATAGAAAATTTAACTCAATTTAGGTAATGGTAAGATAATTAGTCTTGGGAGGCAGGGATTGGAACATTGATCAGTTCTGCAGCACTGATGCAGAAAAATGATAGAGAAGTGATTACAGCAAAATAGTGGTCAACATTAGACCCAAGGTGCAGCTTCAGAAAAGAAAACAAGTTAAATAAAGACCCACTAAGGTTAAAAGATAAGGGATGCTTCTGAGATGAGATTAGACATACTGCAGGAACACAATGACATTGAAAGTTTAGCCAGATGACAAGATAACAGGACTCCCCAGTGACCAGGTGAGGGATTTCAAAGCAACATAGACTAGGAGTTTCTAATAAAAGAAATAGCTAGCACCAATATGCAGACTCTATATTAAGGCAAAATGAATTCAACATTTTTTAAAGATCAAATTATCAGAGGATTAGATATAAAGCACTACATATTCAGAACTTTTAATTCTTTGAACTAATATTGTAACACATGAATGTTTTCAGCTTTTACTTCTTCTTTTCTTTATTTCAATAATAAAGGATCTGACATACATTTATGAAGAAAATGTTTTGATATGAAATAATTTAAATAGGATTCACATTTACATTATGAATAACATCTTTCAGAAAATAGTAAGTCAAAGACTTTTCATAAAGCCAAAGAGTTTAGCCTACCTTAATATCCAGAACTTTATAACAATCAAATTTATTTTTTGAAAGAACTTACTTACATATCTCTTAGAATCTCAGCTAGAAATGACGTAACTGGGCAATATTCTTGTTCTCTGAGAACTGGTAGTGTGTCAAGAAAAATGGAATTCGAGATGAAGTAATTCAACAGTGCTGAGTTCAATTGTTTATTTTGTCAACAAAAATATTCTACAATGAAAATGTCTATTCATAAAATTTAAATGTGGCTTACCAAACAACTTTCAAATATACATCTAGTTCTCCCTTCCTATAAAAGAAAATTACAAATGCAAGAAAAACATTGCTGGGATCAGACTGATTTCTTAGCAATTTGATAAACATGAAATTCATCTTTTTTATTTAATTCTGAAGATTACACTTTAGGTATTATTTACTTTTTAAATCATAAGTAATTTAGCTTAGTTTTATCTTCTAAAACTGCACAGATTCCAAGTAATGAAAATTTATGGAAGTAATATCATCTGCACTTGTATCCTCTAGCATCTGTCTAAATAAAGATACTAAGAATTTATTATTGGGCAGAATATGAACTTCCCTTCTTTCAACCTAAACCAATATTGAAAATAGATTAATGATTAGTTTTGGGCCAAAGAACAAACAAGGGGTTGACCAAGTTTTTGTACATTTATTAATCAGTTCTAATCCTTGAATAAAATTATATCATTCATCCAAAACATATTCTTCCTTCTTGGTTTATTTTTCTTTCCTTTGCTTAATTTTCATTCCTATTTATAGGCACATTGACTTTTTGTAGGTAAAATGTTTTAAAGGTAACCTATATTGAAAATATTTTCCCATAGTCTGTCATGGTTATTTTTGTTGATGACATACTTTATCAAACCAATACATTGAATTTGTCAGCTGTTTATGTATTTTTCATGCTTCTGTTTCCAAAGGAAATCAGATTGTTACATTATCAAGTATTCAGAATCATTTTAATCTCCTATTGGAACACACACAGTATCCTAGTTTAATATTAAAATTCTCCTATTTTTTGCTTTTTGCCTTAGATCATTTTTTATGACATTGCTCTATTGAAGAGTTAATATAACAATATTGCTACTAGTTATCCACAAAAGCCCTTTCTCCTTTCATGCATGAGCATATACCTACTGACCACTCTATTGATAGCCCACCATATCAGGTTGCCCATGTTCTTCTTCTTCCTTGACCACATATGTATTAAGTATTTATTATCCTTCCTATATGTATTAGTTTCCTATTCATTTCTTATTCATTTTCTATTTGTGTGAACATTGTTTTCTATTAGTGTAACATGTAAATTATATTGCTAAACTAATACTAAAATTGTCAAGGACATTGAAACAAAAATCACCAAAAAATCAAGGCTTAATGCACCATCACAAAATTGTGAGTTATTTCACTGACAGTTTTTTTCACTGACAGGTTACAAGTTCAGCAGTGTGAATAGATCTCACTATATTAGCACTGTCACCTGGGCTAGATTCCTTCTGGAGGCTCCATGGGAGATTTTGCTTTATTGATTCGCCAGGTTGTAGCACAGTCAGCATTCCTGGGCTCATGGCCCTATCCGATCTTCTAACCCAACAATCCTATCCCTTCAACTGCTTTCACAGTGACACTGCTACATGTCCCTTTCTGCTTTTCACTTTGTTTTCTCCTCTTTCAATTAGACCTTTGTGACCCTACTGCACCTATCTGGATAATCCAGCATATCTGTGATTGTCAAGAGCATTAATTTCATCACTTGTGCAAAAGCCCTTTTGTATTTATGGTAAAAAGTCAAGTGTTCCTGGGAATAGTAAGTACAAATCTTTGGTAGTCCACTATTTACCTGCCATATTATATAAGTCCGTAGGTTTAAAACTCTCTTTTAAAAAATATTTCTTTTATTCCTTGTAGTTGAACACAATACCTTTATTTCATTCATTTATTTTTATGTGGTGCTAAGGATGGAACTCAGGGTCTCACACATGCTAGGTGAGCGCTCTACTGCTGAGCCACAACCCCAGCCTCTGTCTTCTTATTTTTTGATAAATCCAGAGCACATGGAAAAGTATATCTAAATGTATATCTTTTCTTTCTTTCTTTTTTTTAATGATTGGACATTTTTAAACCAAAATGAAAATTTCACAAAATCATAAAGAGAAATATTTTTACAGAAGTAAGTTGCATAAAAGTAAAGCTAATAAACCAGGATTTACTTTCCTTTGCCCCAGAATGACTTTGTGTGAGATAAAATGTCCTACAAAAATTAACACAAATTACAGAGTGGGAAAAATGTTCATGGTCCATACAATGTACAAAGGATATTTTCAGAATACATAAAAGAGTGCTGGAAATAATCAGAGGTGCTGATGCTTTGTCTAAGTAATGGCCAGGGAGATAAACATTAAAACAAAAATATAGATCCAAATATCCTATAATGTGTCAGTGGAAAGGCTGGGATATAATTTGCTCATGCATTCTCTAGTGGAATCCAAATATGTATAACATTTGGAAATTAAATGACATCTGTAGGAGGTTAGAAATATTTCTACAACTAAATATTCTAGAGACATAATCACAAATGCATACAAAGAACCATGTATGAACATGTTTTGAATCATGATATAAAATAGGCAATACTTGATAGGGAATGTAACTACACATTAAAGAGATGCTTATGTTAGTTGGAGAACAACCATAAGAGTCTTCAAAAATGAAAAGAATGATGATATGAAACTTTGTATATAAGATCCCCCTTACTACTTATCTCTTCCTACACAGCTCCACTTGCCATAGGTCACCATGATGCTCTCTTTAGATCTTTGGACTCTGGGCAGCTCATCTGTCAGGAAAAATGTAGAAAAGTAGGCTCTAGTATAAGAAATCCAGAAGAAGGTGATTGGTAAAGATGTAAGACTTGGGTAAACTCATAACAAAAGCACTGATTAAATCTACCAATGGAAGTGTTTATTCAAGGAAATATTGCCAATGATCAGTTTAGCATATTTCTCAACTAACATATTCTTCCAACAATTATGGTAGCTATTCTAAAACTTGTTCACAAGTATTTTCTATAAATTGTTGGACTTACAGAATAGAGAGAGCAAAGTATTGGAAGAATCTTGAGACCCAAATAAGTTTTGAGGATTCAAGACAACCTTGAGGTGCAACCCACCCCAGACCTCAATGAGCAATACAATGTTACATTTCCCATGGAGTAGGAACACCAAGAGAAGGGGAGCCGGTCAGTGCTCTATCCTGCCTCTTGTTCCATGTGTGCATGACAGTTATGTAATTTAATTTGCTAACATTCTGAAGGATGTTTATTAAGTGTAGCTTTAGAGACATGAGACTTCATGCGCTGCTCTCACTTTCTTTTATAAGCCATGAAATGCTTTTTTCCATGGATCAACGTTTTTTTTTCCATTCTTGACAGCTTTATTTCCTCAGCAGGTTTTTCATCCAAGTTCCCTGAAAGTCTGAATTCAGAATATTTTTGAAATAGTATTCAGCTTTTATAAAGGAAAAAGAAAAAAAAAAAACACTTTCTCACTGAGCCAAGTTTCAAATCTTTTATCTGCTCCATCTGTCTCCTACCCTCATCCTGAGATACCTTTTCATGTTACTCTCCATCTTCCCAGGCTTGATGGCAACACATTTGATAATATTGTTCTTTTTTTTTTTTTTCTTGAGAACTTACCAGTGGATCTATCTCTATTTTCATAGCATTTGTTGTAGAATTCCAGATACTTCCATCATCTCTGGCCAGGCTTGCATTCTGAGTCTCATTTTTTTCCCCATTCTCTATTAATAACACTCCATCTCCCTCCCCCTCTCCCCCTCGCTCTAGTTCTCCACCACTCCCACCTTCAACAGAGATATGACTTGTGTAATAATTATTTGCATGTGAAGAACACTCTTTTATTTAGTCTGACTTACTTCAACACACTTGGCTGGTCTTCTTATGTTTCTGTTGATTTGTTGGCTGTTTATTTCTTTTTTTCTTTTCATAGTGATCTTTCTCTTCATATTCTACATTATTCTTTTATCTTCTCATTGTTTTCTAGTTTGTATTTCTTACCAATGAAAACTGAGAGCCATAATAAGATAGATTAATCTTTAGGAAAATAATTTGTTTTCTTAATATCATCATGAAAAATCTGTAGGCTTTTTAATATTTCATACTTGCAAAAACTTTCACTTTACCCTGTCATTAATAACACTTGTGGTATGAATAAAGATAATTCCCTATTTAATTTAGGTAAGTATTGGCATAATTAATACCCTTATTCCAATATATTTAATAGTTTTTGAATCTTTGATTGTTTAATAAAATTAGTGTGTGGTTTAGAAAATATTAGAGAATAAATAATTTTATTATAATTTCTTTGTGAATATAATTCAAATAATTTAATATTTGTTAACACCGTATTTACTTTCCTCATTAGTGAAGTGAAAATGTCCTTACATTGTACAATACCTTTAGGGTGGAAGAGCTCTGGCACAATGCTAGAAGATTCATAGATTCAGTAGAGGGCGCTATATAGCATGCTCTTGCAGCCTCAGTTTTTATTTTTTAATTTAATTTGTAAAAACTCAATGAATCAAAGAGAGGCTAGTCCCCTTCTTACAGGACCCTCATAGAGCAAGTATTTCAATCTGAGAGCCTGGAGAGTTTCTTTTATACTTTGTTTTGCTACAGCTCAATTGTTCAATTTCTTCCTAGGGAAGCGGTTGTGTTCACAGGGAAGGTCAAGACTCTCTGACTTTTGCATATTCCAATTTGCCCATTATTATTTTTGAGCCATTCTTCTCTATCTCTTTGTTCTTGGAAGGAAGCTCTAGTGTATAATCTGTCAAGAAAGAACTGCATTTCCTTCTGTGCTTCATCCTGCTTTTGCTGTCATTAAGTGTGCACTTGACTGTCACCTTTGCTCCAAAGACTTATAACATTACCTACTGTCCTTCCAACTACCATAAAGGGTATCAGTTCCTTTAAAAAAAAAAAAAAAAAA
>NW_026000240.1:19545956-19577058 GCF_001458135.2 Marmota marmota marmota | reverse complement strand
TATATATATATATATATATATTTGGTGTACAAATTTTAAAACAATGTTATTGAGAACTAATTTTCTTTTCTTTGTAAAATAAAATTCACTCATTTTTAGTATGCAGATTAAAGCACTCTGACAAAAGTATACAATGGGATAGCCCTTACCACAACCATGGTATTGAATGATTTGGCCTTTTCCCTAAATTCCTGTGTGGTTCCATGCTGGATGTTCGTCCATAACATGAGCTAACAGATCATATGTTCTCTCTGGATAGTTTTGATTGCTCAGTGTTTTTAGCAATTAATCTATGTCCTCCAAATATAAATCCTTTCCTCTTTTTCATTGTTTAGTATTATTTCACTGTATGCATATGTCAAACTGTGCTTATCCATTCTGCATTTGATGGGTATATAGATGGTTGCCAGTTCTGAATTATAATGAATAAAATTCTTAGGCAAACAAGGCAAATAAGGCTTCACATGGATGTATGGTTTTATATTTCATTCTAAGTAGAATTGCTGGTTCATGTAGTGGTAATTCTATTAAGAATTAGCCAAATCATTTTCCATGGTGGTTGTCAAAAGTCATATTCTCCCCAGTAAAATATGAAAGTTCTAGTTCCACATTCCATTAAACTTGTTTTAGCCAATTTTTATAATCTATGGTTTTTCTAGAAAGCACTATCTCATGGTGGTTTTAATTGTCATTTTCTTAATGATTATGAGAAACTGATGTGACTCCATTTTTGAGAAACCAGCTTCTACCTCAAGGCCTGTCCTAAGGAAGGGGGTGTGACCTTTGTCCTGGGAAAAACCCACAGAGCACTCCTAAGTACCCACCCTGCTGAGTTGTTTGTCTATAAATAACAGGAGAGATCTGCAGTGCCAGGTGTCCCTGACTCAGTCAGGCTAGGTGAGGACCCATAGCAACCTCCTAGCAACCTCCAATCAACATGAGACAGGGAAAATACCTGGGATGCCATATGACCCCCAGTAGTTTATGGTGGTTGATAACATGTTGGGAAACCATGTAGTTTAGCACATATACCCCTTGTGGCTTAAACCAATCAGTTCAAAGGAATCTCCCACTTGTACTAACCAATCACTCCTACCCAACTTGTTCCTGCTAGTGAATGTGCTAATCAATGTTAAGAGTTGTTGTTTGACTTTCCGTGATGTGAAATTATTTGCTGTGTGATGTTGTGACACATAGAGTATCCCCCGACAACCTATAAAATCTCACTGAACAAAGGACAGACTCACTCCCTGGGACTGCTGCGTTGGAAACGGTTGTGAGTCCAGGCTCGAGCTTGCAATAAAGAATCTAGTGTGATTGCATTGGATTCGTCTCCTGGAGGTATATTGGGTCCCATGAATCTGGCATTAAATTGACAGTGTTAAACATATTTCACGTGCTTATTCAGTTTTTATTATATGAGTGTGTGCTCATCATTTTTTTTTGTACCTGGGATTGAACCCAGGGGTAGCTTAACCATTGGGCAACATTCTTCAGCCAGTTTTTATTTTATTTTATTTTATTTTTAATTTTGAGACAGGTTCTCCTTATAATGCTTAAGGTCATGCTAAATTGCTAATGATGGCTTTGAACTTGTGATCCTCCAGCCTCAGCCTTCGGAGCCACTGGGATTACAGGGGTGTGCCACCTGCCCAGCACCCCTCAACTGTTCTTGAACTATGTGTTAATTATTTGTTTGTAGGAGCTATTTTTTTTCATATAATAAAACACGAGTTCTCAACTATAATTTTCATTAACTAATAAAATAAAGAATGTAGAACAAACTTATCAACAGAAAAAGATGTTTCATCTTTCATTTTCTTAACTAATCTAGCATAAATAGAGATTTTATCATTTCAATCTACTACCTCAACTAGATTTCTGAAATGATCTAATATTTTAAATAGAGGATGAGCCAAGGTTAACACAAACCTTGTTTAAAACATTGGTGATACACTTACTGACACTGTTTAGCAATTTGTTCGATTTCTCTGGAAATTATTTGCCTCATTAAAAAAAAAAAAAGTATATCCAAACTTAGAGGCCATTATAAAGAATAAAAGTGATTGGGTCTCTCTGTGTAGGGCATTTAGAGAGAGATTCAGTCTTTTGCAGAATAAAAACTTAGGCTTGAACACAGTGGTGCATTCCTGTAATCCCAAAAGCTTGGGAGACTGAGGAAGGAGGATCACAATTTCAAAACCAGACTTAAAATTTTTGCAATGCACTGTCTCAAAATTAAAAAAAAAGAAAAGAAAAGAAAAGAAAGGGGATTTGGTTCAGTGGCTAAGCGCTGCTAGGGTCAATTCCTAATCCTAAAAATAAATAAATAAATTGATAGATAAAAGTGCTTGGTAATTTCAGTTCCATTTTTATCGCTGGCCATTGAATTTCTAAAGTAAATATTATGCAATTTAAGTTTAAAAATCCAGTTTGAATCATAAATAGAATGAAGAAATACATAAAAATGTGATTAATTAATTAATTTCTTTTTTTCTGTAATTTTGGCAAGAAGTAGTTAAATCGTTTAGCCTTTACAGTCAGTGGCACTAGATGATAATTTTGTAAGATAGTGGCAGTATGAAAAAAATCAAATAAGATTTAAATTGCATTTGATAAGGAAACTATATTCTTTTAAGTTTCAACTTTTCTTAGTGCAGGAAGCAAATTAATTCTGTAGACGTAAGTCTATAATTATACTACCATAGAACTTATAAACACAACATGTCATAGTTTTTCTTGAAATGCATTTATGTATGTTTACCCACACTCTTCGAATTATATAGTTGGTTATATGAGTAGTCTGCAATCTTAAAAAGTGTTGGCTTAACAATAACTCAAATTCTACATTCACAATTCATGGAGGAAAAAAAAAAACAAGATTATCAGGTTTGAATTTAAACTTTGTTTGGGCAAAGCTAAATGAAACTTGCCTTTACTTCCATCACTAAGAAGTTTCTGTTCCTTTATAACATATATTTTTAAAATGCTTAGAAATAATCAAGTTTCTGCAGATCTAGCAATTCTCAAAACGTGATAGACCTTTGAAATTAATACATGTAGCACTGAAGTGTTTAAAATTAAATAGAGGAAATTATGTTTGTGCTTAATGATTTCAAAAAGTGTCCTTAGATATGTCATCATCAATACAATCTATAAAAGAAAAAAAAAATGAATATATTGTACTTCACCAAAATAATCTGTTTCTTTATACCTGACCCTAATAATCAGACAACAAGCCAAAGGCTGGAACACAAAGCTTCATACCACATATAGAACCAAGCACTTGTATTCAAAATCCAAGAAGAACTCTAAATTCAATGGTGAGAAACAAATCCAAATGAGAAGCTGGGCAAGAGACGTGGGGTGTCAGTTCCCAAAAAAGAATAAGTTGATGGAAAATATGCACAGGAGTTCTTCAATGTTATTAACCATTAAGAAACACAAATTAAAGGTGCAGTGACAAACTATAAAACATTAAAATGGCTAAAGTAAAACATATTGACCACCCTAAAATCTGGTGGGGTTGTAGAAAGGCTAGAAATTATACTACTTCAGCTTGCAAAACACTACTTGTCTGATGAAATTAACTCTAGGCTTACTGAAAGACTTAGTCAATGTTCTCTTTAGCATTTATTCTGCATAAATATTTTCATACAAAGACCTGTACATAAACATCTATAGCCATTTTATTTGTAATAGATGCTCACTGGAAGAAACTTAGGCCCTTCAATAGATGAAGGAGTAAACAAACTATGCTCTATTTATACCATGGAATACTACCTTACAATAATAAAGAATGATCTATTGACACAAACTTTAATATTTCTTCAGTTCCAACTTGGATGGAACTCAGAGGCATTACACTGAATGAAATATATCAATCTTACTCATATGAAACTCTTGAAGTGACAGCATTGTAATAATGAAGAAGAGACTATTGCTTGCTTGCTAGGTTAGGCCTGGAAAGGAATTACTATTAAGGGGTTATATGAAGGTGCTTGTCAGTAGTGGTCCAAGAATTCTGCATTCAAATTGTGGTGTTGGTACTCAAATATACATGTTTGATGAATGTTCATAGAACTAAACATCTGAACAGTGAATGCAAAAACTGGGTGAAATCTGAACAAGATCTATTACTGAGTTTGTACTTGTTAATAATCAATGTCCTGGTGTGACAATGTACTATACCTATATAATTAGATTTTATCAATGAGAGAGGAAAATGAAGAGTATATGAAAAGTGTAAATTACTTTTTACCTGTTTGGGACTTTTAAAATAATATAAAATTTTAGAATATAAATTTTTAAAAGTTGCATCCATAAAAGAACAGTTTTGGTAAATAATAATAGTAGGAATTTTTGCATTGGTATTGAGTGAGGTTCCCTCATCTTTGCATCTCATTTGCTCTCCTAGGGCTGCCAATGGTGGCAAGATCCACTGTGCAAAGTCAGGAAATGGAGACAACATTCCAACATGTAACCTGTGTGTGTAGAAAGGAGACACAAGGCAAGTTGTTGGTCTAACCATCCTCAAAAGGGGAAAGGGTTGAGCAGGGAGGAGCATCATTTGAGAAGTAGAGTTCCTACAGAAATCTTGCAGCTTGAAGTAGCAAGTAAAGTCTTACTCCGGACCCTGAAGTGAACATGTCTTGCTGGAATATCCGGACAAATGCTCAATATTAAATAAGAATGGCAGTGGTATCCCATTTTTTCAACCTGTATCTTATCTGCTACATCTGATGATTCATAGCCTTAAGATTTACTGACACTTGACTTCTACTTTCCCTCTAGTGCGAATATCACAACCTAAGAGCTAGAGTCACAAACTCTAAGAAGGGAGAAGTCACTGGCCCAGCCACATAGTTTGTGAGCACTGGTTCATATTATGCCATAGTCTGTGGCATGTAAACACATCTCGATCTTTTAAGTTTACCTATTCATGATTCTGCAGAATCATAGCAAAATTTAAATAAGCCAAGGAACACAATATACAATTTTCAGCTTTCTAAACTCAGGTTTTCATAAGACTACCCTTTTCTGAATTACATTATCATTTTCCATTGTACACATTACTTTTATTCCATTGATCTAGCAATAGAAAAAAATGAACTATTATTTCTGGAACCACTCACCAACACTAATCAAATAACAGGCATGCTCCTCTGAAATGTAATATTATTTTCTTTTGGTGTTATATAGTAAAAGGCAATGATAATAGAAACAGGACCAGCCTACTATGTTTTAAAACTTATACTCTAAATTGTCTAAGCCTGAAATATCACATCAAAACTTAGTTGAATTAATCTATTGTACTGAAACAAAAGCATTTGCTTCAGAATTAGAGGGTGGCAAGATCTCAACTGCATTAATCCTGTGAAAACTTAACTCTGGTAAACATTTTTAAAGGTTATTCAGCCTCATACAGACATGAGTAATTTAAGTCCAACTGATGTTACAAGGAAAATGTGTCTAAGTGGTACTGCTTAGCTATTGAAATTACAAGTCATCAAAAAGATGAATAGAGAACAGAGCTATTAAAGATAAGGAGCAGAAATAATTGGAAACAAGAAAGGAACATACATTTCTTCCTAGCTATCTGCATTAAATCAGTACAGAAATGATAAATAAACTACATTTTAAGAAAGATAATAAGCTTTCAAAAATAGCTAGATTATCATTTCATAACACTTCCAGAAAAACACCATTTTAAGAAACTGGCTTGGTGTTTCAGAACAATCGGGTCCCATTTTATAAGAACTGTCCCTAAGGTGCCATAAGACCAATGAAAGTATCAGACAGATGGAAAATTACACAAAATGCAATTTTCTGGGGATTTACTAGCAGAAGCATGGTCCTGGTGGAAGAAAGATCAGGTGGATACTCATAATTTAACCAGATTCAGTGGGTTATCTTTTTTCTTTTTAGTTGTAGATGGACACAACACCTTTATTTTATTTATTTATATTTTTATGTGCTGCAGAGGATCAAACCCAGTGTTTCAGGAGTGCTAGGCAAGTGCTCTATCACTGAGCCACAACCCCAGCCCCAACCTGGGTTGTCTTGAAAGAATATTGTGGATATCAGGCACATTCCTGGTGCTGACGGTGCCAAGATCTGCGTAGAAACCATCACATATCACTCTGATGGCTTTGGTTATTCACAGTATGATAGGAAACTATCTGGACAAAACAGATCTAGTTGTTCATGTGCCATCGTCCTGGATTCCTCTCAAGATGGCTATAGGCATTTTCTTACTATATCACATATCCCTGCTTCCATGATATATCCTGAGCGTGCAAGGGGTTTTAGCATTGTGTAGGCAACATGTCATTAGGCCACTTGCCCAACTTGTAAGCAGAGTCCACAATAATAGAGGTACATGCACAAAAAGATAGAACAATTAAGCAAATAATAAAAAAAAAATCCATTTTCTATCAGCCATTCCAAGAAGCAAACCAGTAACATAATTTTTCTCAAAAGAATCATATAAAGTCCAAGGGAGGGTCAATTTTGGCATTTACATGTGACCTAAGGTGTATGACATTAGGGAGATAGAAAACAACATTTTTTTCTTAATGAAAGCATAGACTGCAGGGAAAAAAATCACAAAAGCAGTAAAAAAATTTTCAGCAATAAGACAGAAAAATACATGTTTGCTAGGGATATGCAAAGATCATTCTGCAAATCACAATAAAACAATACTGGCAACTTAGTTTTTATTAGACAATCTTGCGGCAACAGCTGAAATCTGGTGTTGACCATACATGCTGGCCAAGAGGTTGTAGGGTCCATGAGTAAGTCTGAAAAGGAACACTAAAGTTGAATGCCAAAGCCAAGGGCCAGCTGTAGTGCCTCAAGGGGTTTTCTTTAGTATATTCAATGTACACATTTTCACCATAGGTCAGAGTTCAACAGAATCAGCTGGGAACCAGTTAGAATGACTGGGCACTCCTCACACTGACCAAGAATAGCAAATTCATTCAGGGAGAAAAATAGGTACTAAGTCACAGATAGTAGTAAGAGTTCTGTGTGCTCTTTTACAGTGGAGTGGCTGTAAATAACAATAACATTACATTCCAAAGAGCTAGAGGAGAGGATTTTGAATATTTTCACCATTAAGCATAGAGACATAGAGACAAACCCACTTACTTAATCATCTAATACTCAACATAGGTGCCAAACTATCTATCTATCTATCTAAAATTTAAAAAAATGGACTTTATAACAAATGGTGCTGGGAAACCTGGATATCCATATTTAGAAGAACAAAAGTAGATCCCTCTTGCCTTGCAGAAATTTTGAATAAAAATATACCAAAGACTTAAGAATTAGACTAGACACCTGCCTACTGCTAGAAGCACACATAGGATCAGCACTCCATCATATAGGCAGAGGAACTAATATCATCACAAAGACTCCTAATGTTCAAAAAATAAGCAAGAATCATTAAGTGGGAGATTATCAAGTTAGAAAGCTTCTGCACAGCAAAGAAAATGATTAAGAGTGTGAAGAGAGCCAGGCACAGTAGTGCACGCCTATAATCCCAGCAGCTCAGGAGGCAGAGACAGGAGGATTGGGAGTTCAAAGCCAACCTCAGCAATGATAAGACACTCAGCAACTCTGTGAGACACTGTCTCAAATAAAATACAAAATAGGGCTGAGGATGTGTCTCGTGGTTGAGGGCTCCTGAATTCAATCCCCCGTACTGGAAAAAAAAAAAAGAGCTTGAAGAGAGCCTACAGAATGGGAAAATAAATCTTTGCCAGCTAATCCTTTGACAGGGGATTAATATCTAGAATATATAAAGAACTCAAAAAGCTTAACACCAAATACAAAACCCAAAAACAATTAAACAAATCAATAAATCTGCAAAAGAACTAAACAGACATTTCTCAAGATAAGAACCACAAATGATAAACAAATACAGGGGGAAAAATGTTCAACATCACTAGCAATCACTGAAATACATATCAAAACTACAGTAAGATTTCATCTCACTCCAGTCAGAATGGCAATTATTAGGAACAATCAATAAAACAATTAAACAATAAAAATAAAAATAAATACGATAAAAATAAATGTCAGGGAAGGCATGAGAAAGAAGTATAATATTACATTGTTGGTGGAACTGCAATTTAGTACAACCACTCTGAAAAGCAATATGGATATTCTTCCAAAAACTAGGAATGAAACCTTCTTATTCACCCAGCTTTCACACTCCTTGGTATTTATCCAAAGGAACTAAAATCAGCATCATATAGTGATACAGGCACACCAAAGTTTATAACAGCACAACTCACAGTAGCCAAGTTATGAGACCAACCCCAGGTGCCTGTCAGTAGGCGAATAAATTAAGAAAATGCAGTTTATCTATACAAGAGAGTTTTACTCAGCCATTGGGAAAAAAAGTGCAATTATGGCTTTGTCGATAAATCGATGGAACTGGAGAACATCATGCCAAGTCAAAGAAGCCAGACTCAGAAAACCAAGGATTGAATGTTTTCTCTCATATATGGAGGCTAGAGCGAAGTAAGGGGAAAAAGGAGGGGAACAAATATTCTAAAGACAGATGGAAGACCAGTGACATAGAGAAAGGAAATTGAGGGGAGGGAAGAGGGATGGGAAAGGGGAGAAAATGTAATACAAATTTTAAAAATTGTGCTATATATATATATGCACATATATACAGCACTAATTTAAAATAAAGAAATGAGTGAAATGAAGACTAATAGAGTCGAGGAAGTGAGATGGGGCAGGAAGGGAAAAATGGGAAGGAAAGGGGGGGCAAATAGAGTAAATTAAGTTCCACAGATGTATGATTATGTTAAAATTGAACCAACTATTATGTATAACTATAATGCACTAATAAAACTATGAAACATAAGAAATTATAAATATTTGAGGCCATAGATATATTTACCTTGATTTAAACATTATACAATGTACACCCTGTATAGAAACACTATAAGGAATTCCATTAATATATGATTCTTAATATTTAATGTATCAGTTAAAATTAATTAAAGTATAAATAATTGGACTTCTGATCCTCCACAGGATTGACTCTTCAATAAGTAAAAAAAGCATCAATAAAGAGCCACCAAAATAAGTGTTTTCTGCATTTCCTCTTTAGACTAAAACCTTCTTTTTACTTTTTAATTAATTAAAATAAATTAATCAAATAAATTAAATTAAATAATTCAGAATTAATTAGTTAGCTGTGATTACTTATTTAAGATTCAAACTTATTTGCTTGAAACTGTGATACACACTAGAATATATTTTTTATGAACTTAAGAACCTAGTGTATGAACCCATTAGAACTGAAGTGAATATTCGTTGAATGAAAAATAAAGGTACATTTAAAAAACATAGCCTGTGTTCTCAAAGTACACTCTTTGTATGTTTGTTACATAATTTCATTGAAATAAATACAACAATTAAGAGTCAGTATTTGGGGAGTATCATTACAATTTTACAAAGTGGTTTTAAGTATGTTAAATCTAATAATTTTAAAACATGGAGCTATACACATATTTTTTTATAATCTCTTCTCTCCATATTAAATTTGATTGTATTTTTAAAAGTGTCAATCCACAAGAGATTAGAAGCACATTTGAAAGAAAGCACATTCTTCATCAATGAGTATTTTATAAAAATGTTTTAGATTATTGGTGTGCCCCAGACTTAAAGCTACATATGCCACTAGATAAATTAATGCTAATTCAAAATTCAATATCACACTCACAAAATCTCTGGTGGGTGTATTTCAGGTAAAAGCTTTTTTAAAAAATGACAGGTGCTTAAAATCTAACTTCCTTATGAAACAACAATAAAAAGTTTTTAAAGTTACTACTTGTATTGCAAATCCATGGCACAGGAAGAACATTTTGTTCCTTTGAGCTGACTGAACACTTCCATTACATCTTTGTCTTCAACCGAAGGTTCCAGGTACTTATTGCTGAGTAAATGGAGTTGGCTAAAGAAACGGAAACTTCTATTTGATACTGTGAATTGAAGTCCAGGAAAACTTGTGGTCAGGTATCTCAATGTTGGCTCTGCTGATATGTGGGGCCTGATAATTCTGTGTTGGGGTGCTCTCTTCCGGATTGTGAAATATTTAACATCCAGTACCTGCAGCATTAAGCCTTCTCCCACATTTCGAGCACTTAAAACAATTAAAAAAAAATCTCCAAACACTGCCAAATATCCCCCTATGGCTTGAATCTCCTATTGCTGAGAATTATGACTAGGATAATTTGAGGTTGTAGGACCTCCTGGAGACGGCAGCCACAACTAAATATATATAGTGTATATTGTGGGGCCTTACTCTGAGTTAGTTGTGTTAACAGCACAAATGTTGTACCTACCCGGCACAGTAGAAAATTAACAGAATTTTTAAAAGCAGTGAGTTGGGTTGTAGCCGTGTAAAATTCACTATGTGACCAAGATTAAGGGAGTTGAATGTTGACATTTCTAGACCTCATTTTTAATACTAATGTGTCAAAGTTCTGAAATTCCACATTTTCTGGCTTTGCTTAGAAATGTTAAATTTGAAAATATTTGTAATATTTATCATATATTTCATTAAGCTGTCTGTGGACCAATAACATTCTATAAAGTAATATATCCTCCTTAAAAGGTTAAGTTTCCTACTTAACCTCTAATAAAATTTTATTTTGGTAAACTGGAAAAATAACCTAAGTTTTATGGGCTTTATATAATTTTATAATAAATAAATATGTTTATAGTTTGCAATAAAAAGCTATTTTTTCATAGACATTTAATCCAAATTATAATATTTCATGCTAATTTTATAAATGATAACAGCAATAATACTGGCAGTTTTCATTTTTGGAATAAATACTATAAAGTTCTAAGATTTTATACCTGAAAAATAACAGAAAAACACATCTGGTTTATCAATTAAATTAAATTTGCTCTAGCTTGTAGGAAACGTCATAAGTTGTGTGGGTTTCTGATCTGTAATGTTGCCTTCTAAATTCTCAAAAAGAAAAATCAAGTGGCATTTGCATGATATTTACACTAGAGACAGAAATACTAAAATTTCAACTTTTTTTCTGAAAAGAATATTTCTTAAAAAGTGATAAATACTTGGGCTGGGGTTGTGGCTCAGCGGTAGAGCGCTCGCCTAGCATGTGCAAGTCCCTAGAATCGATCCTCAGCACCACATAAAAATAAAATAAAGATATTGTGTCTATCTACAACTTAAAAAATAATAAAATATTATTATTTTAAGCTCTCCAACTTTTCAATTCTTAAGGTAAGATTTTCTTTATAATTGTACTCTATATGGGTAATAAGGATCATAATGCATTCCACTGTTGTCGTGTATTTAAATAAATAAATAAATAAATAAAAAGAAAAAAAAGATTTTGTTTATGACAACAGGTTATACATTCACATATACAGGGAACATAATCTCAATTTTATTAATGTTAGACTAGGTTTTCTTTGCTCCACCAGAACTTTGAACATTTACAATGTAAATGTAAGAAGGAGAGGTCCAACACTCCTGCCTTTGTTCACATCACACACACACACACACACACAAACACACACATACACACATGGTGGGGGGAGAGAGAGAGAGAGAGAGAGAGAGAGAGAGAGAGAGAGAGAGAGAGAGAGTTTTTATTTGTAACTAAATGAACAAGGGTTTATGGCATTACCACTACAACACTGACCCATTGATTTATATAGTGGTATGAAGTAGGGAATGGAAGGTGTCCCAGAAGAACCACAAACCATAGATTGAGTTGTTTTGACTAGTCAAACATGCTCTGTTTCATGGAGGCAGCATCAGAAAGCAGAGATGATTCTGTGTGGCAAGTAGTTCACATCAGAGCTTCTTTGTACTTAGAAGATCTATTACTGTCAGTAACTGAGAAAACAAGCTGTTTGTCTTAGGAAGGAAGTAGCCTTACTAAAGACCCTGTTAAGCATGTAGAGATGAGGGGTACCTGTTTGCATTGTGTGTTAATAGCCCCTGAAAATACCAGAATTCTGCACCCTGTAACTCCTCACTACCGCCATTCCTAGGAAATTGTGCTTGCTAAGTCAACAAGGGCTTTAGCAACTGAGCGAAGTGGACTTGTGCAGTGGCCAAACAGGGGGACATCACCCAGTGTCATATTACAGTGGAGTAAGGAGAAAAATATAGGAAAACTTTTAAAGAAATAAACGTATTATCCATACAAGGGAACAGAAACTGGCGTGGTCTGAAAAGTTGTGGGGAAGAACTCACTCTCCCAGGACAGATCTGCTGGAACTACACTGATTCATTTAAAGAGTAATGAGTGAGTGGTTTGGGGCAAAGAAAGCCAGGGATAGCTGGAATTCGGTTGGTGAGCTGAACAGGGCTTCCAAATCACTGTAGTTTGTTAGTTTGTTATGACTATGACCACATTATCATCCACAGATCAAGGGAGCCTGAAAACTTCTGTAATAATGATTTGATCTTTGTCAAATCCAGGTGTGAGGAAAATTTTGTACCTCTCTCCATTAATGCAGCTACAATAGAAGAAAACATATTAATGAGTTCTAGTGCCTTTAGCTTCCAAATATACAACCTACTAAGCTTTTACTACATATCTGTAACATTCATGATACTAAACAGATTTTAATCCCCATTGCCTAAATGTTTTTCTCAACAAGTTATTTTTTTGTTGTTCATCAAGCACTATGCTCCTTCAATCATCCAAAAATGCTGTGAATTCTAGTCTTCTCACAATTTGTCAAATCAAGCGTGGAGTGTTACATCTCTTGACTCCATATATAGCAATGACTCCCAACCAGTAATTCTAGAGCATCTTAAATTTACAAGCCCTTCTCTAAATGGTCCACCAGCCATATTTGCAAATCACAGTGCATCCTGCAAAGTATTGGATGAAAAATAGTACAATAAGCTCTGTTAGAAAATGGATGGGACTTGGAATCAGATGTCCCCAGGAAACAAATCCTGTTTTCGCGACATATGAGTTGTAAGAGCTTAGAAAAATTGCAATGTCTCTCTAAAGATCAGAATCCTCATCCTTATAACAGATCAAGTGACATATCTTCTAGAGTTTAATGAAGATTGAATTAAAAGAATCTCTGAGAAAATACCTTTCACACTCTCTGATGCTGACCCATGGTTCAACAGTGCTATAATTACATGCAAGGAAAATTTGTACCAGGGTGAGTCAATTTGAGAAGGTCGGCTGAAAATAATATCTAGTACCAGCTGACATCCTGAAGAATGATTTTAATTTTGGTGGTGGATACATCTGGATCTAGTGTCACTAAGGGTGAGGATTTATTTTTTTTGCTAGATATACTGCAAGTGACTATTTCATTTGTTTTCTAATTAATATTCTTGGACAGGACTTTAGAATAATCACAATGGTAGGCTCCATTTCAAATTAGAGTAAGCCTGGTTTATAGAAATTGAGTAATTTTCCTAGGTACTGAGGTTATAAGAAGAAAAAAAGGGGGGCAAAATTATACCCCTTCTCTATTTATTTCTCCCCTATAGCTATTTTTCACATCATACTTTAAAATGGAATATTTCAAAATTTGGTTTCATGGAACCAAAGTGGATCCAGTAGAACATGTATATAATTTGAGCAGCAATTGGTCTGCAGACCATGATCCCTGAAGCTAATGATGTTCAAAGTTCTCTCCTGTATCTCCCTGCACAGACCATTCCCCAGACCCAAAATACTAAACTCAAACAGAAAAATAAGTAAACAAGAAAATAATTTAACACTGACTTTTGCTGCTTGACTCTCTGCTCTTGCCATGTTTATGAAGAGCTGCGAAGGGGAGACCAAAACCCCGCCAACTGGAAGTGCATAATGAATGGCCAGAACAGATCCAGGATCCTGAAGGCATCAGGGTAATACTGGAAATGAAATAAATCAGTAGCTTCAGATTGAGTTATTATAAACTAAAGCAATAAACAGCTACTGGACTCCATGGCTATGTGACCAAATAATTTAATAATACACTGTAAAAGCAAAACTGATTTAATAATATGCTACAAAAGCAAAACTGATTTAATAACTCACCATAGAAGTAAACATACATTGAGCAGAGCCAGGGCTTCTGTTCTTTGTCAGATTAGAGTCTAGTACCATATGTACCATCATTAAAACACTTAACTCCATGGAGATAACATCTCATTCCATTCTCTTTTTAAAGAAAATTTTGTAATTATTTGCTAAATATAGTCACTATATTGATGCTGCTTTTAAAGTATGTATTCTCAGATGCTTCTAATTAATAGAGAATTCAAGTTCAAGGGCACATTTTAAAGAGCTTTATCTTAATGACCTGTTGGATACGACCTTTGAGAATATCTCATTATTTATAAACTCAGGCTATGGAAAATGAACACTGTTACTGGAACTTATTTTTGTTATTTTTTTCGGCTGATATTTAGGAGACAATTATATGAATAGCTTCTGTTCATCCTCTGAACCACAATATAAAATCCATTAAGAAGTCTGTTATGACTGAAGCTAAATATCCTTTCCAATTGAGTTTTTGCCCATTTAGAATTAACTCCTCATGGTCAAAGGAACAATATTTTATGTCATAGTTATTGCTATGTAGACAGAATAGCCTAGTAAACTTGAACCTGAGGAAATATTTGCCAATTTGGAATTTTGGTCCTAATTTTTACCTTTAAAAATAATATTTCCCAGTTAAAGTGAGTGTTGATACTATAGAATTGTATGTTGTTAACAATACACTTTCTGTTTCCTCACTTATGTTTTTGATTCAATCCAAGAAGAAAACCCCCGTTAACTTACATTATCTTGTGTAATAGTATTTTCCTCTCCTTCAAAAAATATTAATTGTGTATTAACATCAGATCACAAAAATATTATTTTAAGTAACCATTTTATTTAGAATAGTTTTATTTACAAAATATTGCAAAAGTTGTACAAAAAAGTAGTATATGCTCCTTAGCAAATTCATTCCACTAGCAACACATTACAGTAGTATAGTGTATTTCTTAAATTAATGAGCCTATAATAAATACTATTTATTATCAAAATTCATACTGTATTCATATTTCCTTAATTTATACCTAAGGAATTTTATTTGTCCTGTGAACCAATCCATGATATCCCGTTATATCTAATAATCATGTTTTTTAGGCACTGTTTAGCTGAGATGTCTTGTCAGAATTTCTTGGTGTGAAATGTCCCTCACATCTTGAGAAGTGCTGGTCAGTTATCTGTAGACTGTACCTATAGTGAGATTTTTCGTACCTACTAATCATGATCAGTCTGGGTTTATGAGTTTATGGGCTGAAGCCTAAGAGGTAAAGTGACCGTTCTGTCAGGCTACATCAATACTACTTATTGATATTAATGGTAACCTTGATCATCTACCTGAGAGTTGTGTCAGGTTTCTCCACTGCAAAGCAATGTTTTTTCTCTCTTTTCATATTACTATCCTTGAAAGCCATGTCAATGGGAAGTCAGGATGGAAGACAAAATAAAGTACATAAGAGGAATCTTAACCACCAGGTACTTACAACTATATTGATCACATAAATCCATACACTAAAGAATTATTTTTCTCAGTTCTTAGTACCTGATAAATATTGAGCTTTCAACAGGTATTATAAGATGTACTAAAGGCAGACACCAGCAAAATCAAAACAAAAAAGAAAACAATAATCAGAACAAACTAAGCATCAGAACAACACTGGATATGACAAAGATGTGGGGATTTTTAAAATACCCATGAGAGACAAAATCAAAGGCTCCAATGGAAAAGGAATACAAAATAAAACATATTTAGGGAAAAGAAAAGCAGAAGAAAACGTAGCAGAATGGTAGCAACTGAGACTGAATCTCCAGAAAATGCTAACAATCAAGAACACTCCAAAGGAAATAAAGAATGCCGCTGGTGGTCCTCATCAGAAGACTGGAAATGGCTGAGGTACAAACTTGAATGCAGATCACCAGAAAATTCACATGAAGAAAGCCGAAAGAAGAGGAGAGGAGAAGGCCATCTGGGAGCCATGGGTAGTTTCAAGAGCTGTATATGTGCATCTTTGGAATACACAAAGAAAAGAAATAGTGGAGCAGAAGCAATATTTACAGTCTTTGTGGCTAAGATAAAGATCTAAATAAGAGACACATGTCATCATATCCAGAGGCTTTTAGAAGACCACACAAGACAAATACTAAAAATACCATATGTAGTCGAAGGATATCAAAATGCAGAAAAAAAAATCATGAGAAAATCCGGAAATTAAGAAACATCATAATAGAGAGAGAACTTAATAACTCTAGAGGGCTCATCATCAGAAACCATGTAAGCAAGAAGAGAATGGAGTGACATATTTAATTGGTTGAAAAGAAAAAAGGACTCACCACTATAGAATTTTGTATCCGTCAAAATTCTCCTTCAAAAGTAAAAGGGAAATAAGCACTTCATCAGGCAACTGAAAACTAAAAGATTTCTTTAGCAGCACACCTGCTCAGAAAAGTGTTTAAAGAAGATCTTCCTAGAAAAATCAAATGATACAAATCAGAAATTGGTCCTACATAATAAATAAAAACCACAAGAAAAGTAATAAACAAAGGCAAAATAAAATATATTTTTTTTAAGTTAGACACAGTAGCACATGCCTGTAATCCCAGTGACTTGGGAGGCGAGGCGGGAGGATTACAAGTTTAAGGCCAGCCTCAGCAACTTAGTGAGATGCTGTCTCAAAATCAATAATGAAAACAGCTTGAAGTGTACTCAATGGCAAAGCCTCCCTAGGTTCAATCCCTGGTACCAAAATAAAATATTTTTTTTTCATTCTTAATTGAGCTAAATAGTATTCATCTAATAATAATAGGAAGCTATTGGGTGAGCATAACATGTGGATAAGGTACAATGAATGGCTAGAATACTATAAGGGAGGGAAGCAAGCCTTTGGGACCACACAGTTAAAAGGCTCCTGCTCTACACTTGAAGAAATATGGGGGTTGAAAGGAAGACTCGGATTGGTTAAAAATGTATATTGACCCCTCTAAGGCAACTGTTCAAAGTGTAATTGATTGGGTAAGAGAAGAGATACAATTACATCATATAAATGGATGAAAAAATAATGCAAATCCAACCACATATTATCTATAATAAATTCATTTTTAATATAAAAACTTACATTTAAAGCAAAGAGTGAAGAAATAGTGCTATACTCACCATAATAAAAGAAAGCAGCAGTAGCTATATCAATTTCAGACAAAGAAAAATCTGTGAACTTGTATATGGTGATAAGTTTTTAAATAAAGCACTAAAAGCATGATTTATGAATAACAAAAGATAAACTGGACTTTATTAAAATTAAGAAACTACAATTTCACAATAAGTACCATTAAGGAAATGAAAAAAAAAGAAGAGACAGATTGGGAAAAATTATTTACAGAATTGGGAAAAATTATTTACAGAACAGTTTTTACATGTCACCAAAATATGTAGTGGCATTATACATCTAAATTTCAACAGAACAAAACAACCCAATTGTAAAAATAAATAGGTAAATAATCCATTAAAAATGCTTCTCCAATAAAGATATTTAAATGGCAAGTAACCATATGAAAAAAGGTGTTAATTTTCCTTAGTGAATTTAAAATTAAAATAATTGGATCCCCCTTCACACCTATTAGAATGTCCAAAATACAAATCACTGACAGATCAAATGCTGTGGATGTGGAGCAATAAGAACACTAATATGTTGTTTGTAGGATTGCAAAGTCATATATCCACTCTCCCCAAAGCTAAACACCTTATTATTGTATAATTCAAAAGTCATGCCGTAGTTATTTATACATCCAATTTGAATATATGTACATACAAAAACCAGCATTTGCATGCTTAGAACAGTTTTATCCATTATTATCCAAAATTGTAATCCACCAAAGTATCCTCAAACAGTGAATAGAAAAACAACTTGTGGTGTACCCTTGCAATGCATTGTTATCTGACAATAAAAGAAAATGAGCTGTCAATCAAGAAACAGATAGACATGGATGGACCTTAAATGCATACTGCAAAGTACAGAAGTCAGTCTGAAAAGACTATGTTTTATATGATTCAAATCATATTGACACTATGGAAAAGGTCACCCCCTTAGGTGAGACCAGAAGGCTGGAACATGAGGAATTCTTTTTCCCTAGTGGGATAGGCTCTGGCAAAATGGTTTTCCGCATGAAATAGGCCTTTGTTATGGGAAACTCCCTGGGTTTATTTCACAGTGATTTCTCTTTCCCTTCCTCTGCCAGAGGCACCAGGCCATCTTCCTCAGACCTGCACCACAAGAACTTAGTGGGATTTCTGCAGCTAAAATTCATGAAAATATGGGGGCGCCTTTAAAACTATAAATGTGGATGTGTAACCAATGTGAATCTGCAATCTGTATACGTGGTAAAAATGGGAGTTTATAACCCACTTGAATCAAATGTATGAAATATGATATGTCAAGAGCATTGTAATGTTTTGAACAACCGATAAAAAAAAAAAAAAAAAAAAACTATGGTCCCCAGATATCTTTATCATGCTTGTCTACATTCAGTCTCCAGAAATTTGTCAAAACTACTATTTAAGTGTACCCTACAGTGTCTTGTACAGCAGGTCTGCTGTTATAACTATCTGAACTCTCAAGATTTGCCTATTTCTGAAGATGCTAGAGAAGTGATTTCCCTTACATCCTAAGTTCTCTGGTGGATTTAAGATAACTTGCAATTATTAATTCTAGCTTTTTTTCCTTGTCATCCTAAGTACAGGCATCCCAACATACATGCTTTTAAAGTTCAGAGGTGAAAAAAATGATTATAATTTTAAGAAGGATGTAAGGAAAAATTCAAAGGGTCTATTAGTTTACACTGGCATCAGAAGAAAAATTTTCAAAAGATAAATTTATGATTTAGACAACTTTTGTAATCTGAAATGATGGGAAACTTAAAAGAGAAAGCAATTTAGGGAAGTTATTTCATTTTTTTTTATCCTTCTCTCATTTTATTGTTCACATAATAGATCAGAGGCTCTAGAAATTCTGAAAGAAATTCTGAAAGATAATGAAAAAGCAATTCAGTATGACAATTCCATATGAATATTTAGGTGTTTTAGGGGAAAAAGATATTTGATTTAGATTATTTAAATCTATATAAGTAATTATGAAGCAACACTCTCCTGAACATTTTATTAATGTAAATAATATTTTATAAAAATCACTGATTTTACCAGTATGCATGATTGGGAATTTGGCAGGTGACAAGCTCTTTGCCAGTGTTGATCAAGGGAACCCTACAGGAAACAAAGATCAACTCTGCTGCTGTCAACCTCACCCTGTTACAAGACAGGTGTACCATTTATTATGAGGTAGCAATATTGTTTCAGGAATAGCATTCGGTGGTTTTAGATTTTTTAAATAAAGAGCAGGTATTTGTGAAAATTAAATATTCACTCCATGGTTGCCTTGGAAACTGAGGATAGCTCTTTAATGTTTTCAAAAATCTCGCCACATAAAGATTTCAAAGGAAATGTCAAAAATCACAGTTTACACACTGTGCAGCGGAGTGCCTCAGGATACTGCAAGGAACCCACAGAAATGCCAAGGGTAACTCAAATGTTTGTGGGAAAGAGGAAGATCCTTGACATTCATCATGCACTGTGTGTAACAGCAACTCACGAAAAGCCACAGCTTCGGCATTGGATCCTACAAGGGCATTGATGACAACATCTTTGCACAGTTGATTTTTTTTTTTCAGTTTTTGTGATATAAACGTGTGCAACCATCAGTTTAGAATACTAAATTAGATGGTCTCATTTAATCTTTTTCTAAGGTTTGAGAGAGTGTGTAATGCATACACCTTCTATTAGTAAGAAATTATAGTTATTTTAGGATAAAATAAATATTTGATTAAACTCTAAGCTGTTTTCTTTTGGTCTTGGGATACAGAAAAACAATTCTTGAGACAGTAAAATTCCAGAAACACTCCCCCCCAAAATATTGAGAACCTTTTGTAGAAAATTTAAATCACCATGTCTTAAAATGAAGGATGCAGTGGCAGAGACGAAATAACCTTAAACAGAAAAATTTGACTATTGGTGGGTAAGTTAAAACTTTTAACAATGAAAGTTATAATGGAGTCAATATTTACCAAAAGTCATTAAACTCAATATATTGGGAAAATAAACTTGCCAGGACTGAAAAGGTTGTAGAATGAAATGCTTATTTTCCTGTCTAATTCTTTTTCTTTGATTTTAAACATGCAGGTTAATTTTTAGTGACACAATATAGTTAACACTTGCTGTCCCAGCAGATAACTAAACTAGATCACCTATTTTCTTCCAAATACAAAACCATTTAGATCAAACCCAAGCCCATAGTGCCATTGCATATGGGGTCTACATAGTTTCCATATTTTTTTGTACTCTCCTTAGAGTCCTGACTTTTGATTTAAATGTACTCAGAAGTGTTCATGTTATTTAGAATTAGGTTTAATGCTAAAATGTCTTTTACTGAAGCATTACTCTTATAATTACAAACATTAGTAGGCTGACAGGTCTAATTACATATCCAATTATGTGTCTAAAATGTTATTTAGGCTTTAAATGATTACTTTAAATGGTAATTTTAAAATTAATAGTCCTAAGATTGCTTCTAAGGAATCACTACGGGAAAATTTCAACATGGTCTGTAAGCATGCTATATGGTCTCAGTTCTGCCTCAAAATGTGTGATACATTTAGTTTATTACCATTATAGGAAAGTAAACATGACACAAACATGACCTTTTTAACAATGTCTAAGTGCTTTATTCAGTGTCATTAGGTGTCTTGTCATTGCTGTGTAAATATCATCTCCATTCACTTACAGAACAGTTTCAGCACCACCAACTAAAACTCTGCATGGTTGACCCCTCATTTCTCATGGCCCCTTCCTCCCACCTTTTGGCAACCACCTTTTATGTTCTGTTTCTGTGAATTTGATCACACTAGGTATCTTTAATTAAAATCATAAAGTATTTGTCCTTCTGTGCACAGTTTATTTCACTTGATGTATTGGTTTCAAGGTTCAACTATTTTGCAGAATGATATAGGTTAGATATTGAATGTCCCCTATGGGACCATATGGTAAGGGTTTGGTCCCAAATGTGATGTTTGTATACTATATATATAAACTATATGGTTTTTCCAAATTTCAGTTATCATTCTCTAAAATATTACTACCATTCCCATCATATTAACTCAGAGTAAACCAGAAACTATCAGAGGATCAAATCTATTAGTTTCAATATACTTTATCATTTCTTCTTTGATGGCAACTTCTGTGTTCCTTATGATATCCAGGATTTATTAAACATTCCATTTAATGGCACCAATGATATCAGATGATTTTCACATGAGCTACTCCCAATGTCTTCTGCATCACATATTATTCTTTCAAATAAATTAACATGGATAACTTATAAAACAATAGTATTACAAAAACAAAATTTTGACTAGTGTAACTTTATTTTTTATATACATAATTTATCTTTATTATACTTCAATATAATAACAGGAAACATCAATGGTGTTTGTGCCACATTGTGCAAAAAAAGAACGTGTAGCTGCTGAAAATAGATACAAGAACATAACAAAGAATTCCGAGGAACATTGGTTTTCTCAAAGAATTAATATAAGGACTAGAGATGTAGCTCAGTGGTAGAGTACATGCCTAACAAATGTGAGGCCCTTAGTTTGAACACCAGCACCACACACAAATAATAATAATAATTATTATTGCATAGTTTCAGTTTTAATTTGTCCTGAAAAATGAAGTGCTTCTAACAGTCTTAGATTTTGAGAACAAATCTATTTAAATTATAACTAAGTTCAGTTTTATTTTATAAAAGTGTGGGAATTGAAACAAACATTCAGACACTGTTTAAAAGACTATATGTGTGTCCACATTAGGAATTAAATGGTAACTCAGAATCAATTATTTTAATTTCATATTTGCATATATATAATTATGTAATAGTATATATGTTTATATATACAATTTTTGGCCATTTTCATTCCTTCATTCATTGATTAAATCTTCCTAAGCAGTTTGGACCAGCTGGCAGAGTGAGGTCACTCATGTGTTCTTGAGCACATCACAGTATAAATGTGCATCAGCTTTCTTGAGCCTGGAAGGACAGTCATTTCTAGGCTAGAATATTATATATTATTGATGGATTCAAAATGTCCCAAATTCTCTAGTGCTTAAGTCTTCTAAACTGCCTAATTCAGATTAAGTGAAAGACTTTAAAAGTCAGTCCTTCAGCTGAAATACCCCAGGGCTGAAATCAGAGCTCTACATGTTAAGGCTTATTAGTATTAAATCAATATTTGTCAACCACCTAATTAGTCAAAGAGGAGCCCAGTGTCTCAATGACAGAGTAGTTGACATTGTTTGACTTCCTTGTCCCTTGAGTACCAAAGAAATCATGCAATGGGACAGAAAGGAATACATTATACTGTTAACAACTTTACTTCATGATGACTATATAAGAGCAATAGAGCTTTGTGAAATTAAATTATATTGCAATAGTATTCAAAGCAAAAAACATTGTTAACATGAGGAGTGTCAGATTCCAATGTATTTATCTAACTTACAGATTAATTATTAAGTATGTACATGGCACAGAATGGGAGACAGATAATATACCTATGTAGGCACAAATGTATACAGGTACTTTTTCTTCTTAAACATGCATACATATTTGTTATCTCTCATAGGTGTATTTTTGCTAATTGTGCTTTCATATTTATTGTCATTTTGTTGCTATGTAATTCTCATATTTCTTTGACATTCAGTAGAATGCTTGACTATTTCTGGATAATTATATGTGTGTTCTCCAAATAATTGTCTGTTTTGTTTGTTTTGTTTTGTTTTGTCTTTTTTGTTTAGAGCTGGGGGTCAAATTCAGGGATTCACACAGGCAAGACAAGCTTGACACTGAGCTAAATCCCACCCTTCCAAATACTTGATTTTTGCTATTGATTTTGCTTTCTGAGATTATCGTTTGGCATCAGCATGGATGGGTTAGACTTCCATATTTCAAAGTGGGGTAATCACAATGAATTCCAGTAGGAAAAAAAAATTGTCCAAATTTCTGTTTCAAACATACATAAATTTAAAATTACAGTATCATTTACTGTTATGGTTTTGATGTGGTATCCCTCAAAAGCTCACATGTGAGACAATGCAAGAAGGTTTGGAGGAGAAATGATTGGGCTATATCCTTGACCCAATCAGTTAATCAATCCTTGATAGGGTTAACTGAATGATAAGTGGAGGCAGTGGGACATGGCTGAAAGAAGTGGTTCAATGGGTTGTGGCTTTGGGGCATATATTTGTATCTGGCAAGTGGAGTCTCTCTCTGCTTCTTGACCACCATGTGAGCTACTTCCTTCTGCCACACTATTTCTCCATGATGTTTTGCCTCACATCAAGACCCAAGGAATGGAGTCAACTGTCCATGGACTGAGACCTCTGAAACCATGTCAAATAAGTAAAGTTTCAATAATATTTAAGATATGAAGTTGGTATAGTGCAAGTTTATCTTCCCAGGCAAGAACATGAAAAACGATTCATGTCTTATTTCAGACTTCTATTGCTAACATGATGTGAAAAAACTGGGAAGAAATTTATGAACTTTGCTATACAATCTTGGAAAAATATAACCCTAAAACCTGAAAAATATCAAAAATATCCCATAAAACAAGTAAAAGAAAAGTAGTAAATTTTAAGTACTAGTTAAAATATGAATTTGTATTCTCTAAATTATGTTGCTAGGCTATGTAGAAAAGAAATTAATGACAACAACTTAGTGGGCATTTGTATAAATTAGTGTAAGAGCCCCATACACATTTCTTTGGAAGTTTTAGGGAATAGGAGGGTTTCTTTAATATGTGATACTATAAAGTACAGTTCTAATCTATTGAAATATCTTTGTGTTGACTGAATGACTAAAGTTATTACTGTGATGTGTATATATATTCTACATTGCTTCTATCCACTGACATTTTGTCTTATTAGTTATTTTTCCAGCATGCATAGTCTACAGTAGTCATGTCTGTATTTGCACAGTAGGACACAGAATTAACATCTTTAAGACAACATGGAAAAAGATTATCTCTATTTTGGGGACTTAGGGCGAAAATGCATCTTTGCCCCATGCTTTGAATATTCTCAACATTTGTCTTTGACTGATATTGGGGATTCTTGTGTATGCATATGACCAAATCCAATGCAGTCATTTAAAAAAAGCAAAAACAACAACAAAAACCAACAACAACAACAACAACAAATAACCTTAACTGATTAGTTTCAATTATTTCTTTCAATGACCTTTGACAATCATCTAGTATGTCACATAATTAAAATTCTCTCACAACTTTTAAAACTAAACAGCCCTTGAGGGAATTGTGATAAAAAGCTGTTCTCTTTCCTTTCTGGCACAGTCTTGCAATTAATTCTGTGATTAACATGGTAAGTCTTATCTGGGTTATGGAATAACTTCTTGGTTAAAATACAGGAATTTTCTCTTAATGATCACTTGTCTTAGTTAATTTACTTCAGCCCTCTAATATGCAGTGTTTGGATTTCTAAAAACAGAGATGAAAACAGAATCTGCTGCATAGATTCATTCAAATTGGCATGAAGCATTTAGTGCAGAGAGTTAAATGCATCACTTGGTAGATGGTCCCTGCTGTTTTTGTCCCTACTGTAAATATTTTAATGATATGTAAATCCTCTGTATTATATAACAAAATAATTTATGCTGTGTTAGGCAGTTAGTTCATTGGTTGATTGGCTAAAGATAGTTTTTTGATGTCAGGAACCAGGTCTTATTCCTTTTTTATAGATTTCAAGTCCAGTAAAATCTTTAGACAACACAGAGAAGGAAAATGCTGAATGATTAACTGTGCAGGTAGATGTAGAGAGATACCAAATTTTCAAAGTTGATGCCAAACATAATAAAACAATAAAACCAACTCAACACAATGTTTGTGTTTTGGATTTTAGTATTTTGAACATGTTCTGTGGGGCAAATACTAAGAGTTACATGGAGCTGTTGTTATCATCAAAGTTATGAATGGAATTATTTATGATTCATCACTGAAATGACACATATAAAAAGGTAGGATTTTTCTTTCTAAAACTATGGATGTATCTATACTAATTCTGTTGCCATATAATTAAGCAAAAGTAAAATAATTAGAAAGTCATTATTCTAAATAAAAAAAAACACATGTCTGTAAACCGTGAAATAGAAAGAACCTTTATGTCTTCTCTTAATTCATGTTTAAATCTCTGCACTAATCTTTCAGTCAATCTTGGGCTGAAATTGTTCTGAGCCTCAGGATGATTGTCTAGGATAACAGAGAGTACAACTAACAAATAATCATAATACAGTAGAATTTAAAAAAATATAGATTATGCACAGGGAGCTCTCCAATGTGCTGGGATATTCTTTGCCTGAGGGAAGGGTTAAATATTTTTTGTGTTTGATCACAGAACAGGGGGCGGGGGTGGGAGGAGAACCTGGTTAGCCAGGGCTAGGAGATATATTAGGACTTAAAAGGGAAAAAATCTATCTTTGAGACCTGTAAATACTCTCAAGGTGCTTTAGACTTCTTTCTCTCTCTCTCTCTTTTTGTATTTATCATAAGTCAATATTCTTTAAACTTGAGATTTTGCAAAGTCATATACAGTACCTGAATTTTCTTTTCATTCTAAATTGCTTACTTGTTAATCTTAACAACCACATCAATCCAGCTAAGCATCTACTACTAAACTAAGCAATATATTAAAATATCGGGCATGATATGGCATCAGTAGTAGTTAAAATCTCAAAAATATTCACCTGTATATTGACAAAATTATTAAAATATGAAATGGATAGAAACTTATAAAAAGCATTTTGTGATCTATTCTTTTTTCTTTCCATTGCTTTATTTAAAGCTTTTTTCTCTTTTTTCCCTGTAATCAATCAATAAACAATGTATCTTTCCATGATATTGATATTGCTATGATAGATTAAAATTCTTTGTCACCTTATCTGTTGAAAAATAAAGACTCTTCCCCTTCCTCTCAGATCTTAGTGCTCCTGTGATTGGTTTCAATAATAAAGCACAACAGAAGAAATGCTATGTAATTTCTGAGGGAAGGTCTTAAGAAATCGATAAGTGGTGCCTTTGTGTATTGAAATATATTATTTTGGAACCACCGTGTTATGAAAAATCCCAAAAGATTTGGATAAAATGCCCTATGGGAGGAGCAAAAACATGCTTTCCAGTCCAGCTGAGCCCCAGCCCTTAGCCTGCAACTACTGCTAGCCACATGGGTCAGCTTCTCCAAGGCTTGAGTCCCAATCAAGACTCCAGTTGGACACAGTCCAAGACAACATCACATAAAGCAGACTCATAAGAAATCATAATACATTTTGTTTTAAGGCAACAAAATATGGGCTGGTTCTTTATGTAACAATTGACAAAAGAGAGGTGCACGATTTTTTAAAGTTTTTTTTTTCTAGAAAGTGTTTGTAGTGAAGCTCGCTCTTTTACTTTTTGAAATGCTACTTTTATGCTGATTGAGGAGCATATTTTTCCATTGTTCCCTGTGCTTGTGTGGTGTGTGTGTATGTGTGTGTTGTGAACACGTGCACATGTGCCCCCGAGTTTGATCCTGAATAATAATGTTTTATTCATGAAAACTACATCTGTTAAGATATATTACCTCATCACTATATTCCAATTCTCTGTTTTCAATTTATTTAATACCTAGTTAACATATATATTTGTAGTATTTTAATTTCGTTTAGGGAATATGGGTTTGGTGGGGAGGGTGAAGATGGTCAAATTCATTTTGAAACTGTACCTTCAAAAAGCATCACAAAGGTGCAGTGTCTCCTGAATATGCCTGAATCTACTAGATGATGAAACCCAGGACTTTGAAATGTGAAGAGCAGGCAAATTATTTTCTTTCAGCACTTATTTTATTCTTTCCATTGACTTTAATTACATTATTTCTATGCAAAAGACTTATTTTCTATTATTCCAATACTGATGAACCTGATTTTTTTTTTTTTAATTTTCTAAAGGCGGAACAAAATTCCTTCCACAGCAACCTGTTATTTGGTTCCCTCTGGTCCTGCAACAGAGTTCTGTCTCTTCTCATTTGAATACATTCTACTGTTTTCACTCTTGAAAAAAAGAAAAAAAGATGTCTTCCATACTTATCCACCATAGCAGCAGTAATTGTGTCTTTATAGATATTTTGCATTTAAATCTGGGGCTGCCATACCAGAAAACATTTTTAAGAAGGTTATGAAATTTGTAACAAAATTTTACAAATCTATTCATTAAGTGTCAAAAACAATTCCACTCAAATAACTAAAAAATCATTTCATTTTCCAATAAGCCCATGTCTGCATCTCCAGATGAATCATTTGTGCTCATTCAGTATTAACACTGATGTCAATACATGTTAAGAACCACTAATAGCAATGCCAATATTTTTCTCACTGAGTTTATATGTAAACGGAAAAATAAAATAACTCATCAGAACAGCAACAAATAGAGTTTGGGAACATTTTTCAGATACAGAGAATAGAAGCCAATGCTGACAGTTTAGTCAAAATACAAGTTAATGGACAAGTTAATGGACTTTATGATTGGAATATGTGACTTTCAGAATTTGAGTGTGGACTATGTATGCATTAATTAGTTATGCTATTCTTTATATATATTTTGCATATGCATGTATGAATATGTATGTGTATGCTTATGAATATGAATGAAATAAGTATAAAGTAGCACAAATATGCCAAAAAGAAAACTTGTCAAGTATCTAATTAAAATGCAGTTTGAATCTTTCATTATATTGATATAAAGCATATTCAATATTCAAAATACTCTTACATTGGTAATAAACTGTACAGAAGAAACTGCAGAAAAGTATTTTTAGTCTGTGATGATTTTCCAGCAATGTCATTATCCATAATTGAAAGTGCAACTAGGTCTTTCCTTAGTGATTAGCTTTGAATCTTCTCTTACTTAAACATCTTCTAAAATCTTTTGTTAATCAACTCACTAAAATGGACCACATTAGGAGTACCAGGTGCAGTTATCCAGTGGATCATTTCTAATCACCTAACACCAGGGTAACCAACTGCTTCAGGAATCACTCTGTGTCTAAACTGGAAGAGCCACATGCCTGTCTGTGAGTCAGAAACCAGTTGCAGTGTGACAGATGTTTAGTGATGGAGTTGTGTGTCCCATGGGCATAGCAACCTTCAGCTTCTCTTCTCTCCACCAACTTCACTCTCTTTGCCAGGACAATAGTTCTCTTATTAATTCCACATCAATCACAGGTTTTCAAGGGAGGATATAAGTTTGCAATTTATATTTCCTTCTTCTGCCTCAGTCCGGCTGCAGCAAAATAACTGGGGGGTGACGAACAACTTGTGTAGATTCATACAGCAGGAGTGGAAGCCCTTTATTGCAGGACAGGAGCAGTATTTATACATTCCACACAGCTTATCTAATTAGCATAAACTAGATACAGCAGTCAACCAATCAGGAATCTCCACACTTAATGGCTTGCTTTTGTTACTTCTCAAACCACTCCCTCTGGCATTTTGCCAGGCACCATCCAGACTTGTTTATGAACTCTAACATTCCCCTGGCAAAATGCCAGGTGTTATTTTGACTTGTTTACAGACTCTAACATTCTTCATATTCCCTTACTCTTGTTTTGTATGTAGGACCCTTGAGAGACTTTATTTAGGGATTCGGGAGAAGGCACCTCAGTAGTTCTGCTCTTAAGGGATGCAGCACTGGACAGTTTTCTGTCGTTTGCTGTGTGTTTCAAATATTGATCATTTCTTTACATGCCTAATTCAGAATCTATTCTTTTTCTAGAATTTCTTATTTACAGTTCCTGCATTCACTTTTTTTGGCCTATACTGACAGAATAGTTTATGCGTGGATCACAGATTAACATATACTCAATGAAGGAAATATTGTGTACATATAATTTATGAAAATTTCCATTTTCATAGTCTATTGAAAGATATGTACCAGTTATCTTTCATAGTCTATTGAGAGATATGTACCTGATACCTAAAATTATAGTACTCACATGAACAATCAGAAAGCATATTTCCCTAGATAAATCATCATGTAGGGAAAGAAAGTTTCATGAAATAATGTCTTGATATCCCTTTCTTGATAAATTTATAATAATTTAACCTAAATAACACTGTTTGACATTGGCTTGTCTAGTCAATTGTATGAAAGAGTATTGGAAGTCTAAAATATGTCATTTACTTAATTCATGTATTTTTCATTGTACATAAACTTTGTCTTCAAATACACAATGTTTTATATAATGTTTACTTTCTAAATAATATGCTCTTTCTTTATATTATTGCTTCCTGGAGATTGTTGAAAGCCTGCTTACAGAAGCTATGCAAGAAGACTATTTTGCCAGAGGGTTCTTGGAGACCAGGCAACTATTTTTAATTGTGAAGTCTGGCACTGCCCCCAAGGGACTCTTTCTAAGATGATAAGGGGATGGGTAATGAAACTCCAGCTTGTTTTAAGATAAAAGAATATGCTATTCGAGTCAAATGAAGATAATCTACTTAAAATTTTATTTTTATTTCACCATGGATGATTAAGAGCTTTTCTAAATATCAAGCAAGGGGGGAAATTTGCATTTAACCTTCAGTGTCAAACAATAAAAAAAAAAAGCATTATCTACAAGTGGGTTCTTTTGTGTCTGAGACATAATTCAAAATGTATTAATATGAGAAACATTGATAATAACATTCACAAAAGAAATAGTCTTACCTTTCTAAATCAAATTGTGTATAGAATTTCAATAATTTTTATTTTACTAAAATATATTTGAGCTTATGGTGTTTTTTTTTTTTTTTTAGAGGAGGTAGTATGCCTCCTTTTTTTGTACTATCCTCTCACTATCATTATTATTTTTGGATTTGGACAATGTAGCAGCTTGAGATATTTTCTTACAGCATACTTATATCCAGGAAGTCCACATTTGCATTTTATACAAGAGAACAGTAATATGTATGATAAGCAAGTGTTGACTTGTTGCTGAATTCATAGATGCTGTTTTCTATGTGTGGTTTGTGAGAAAAGTATTGAGACAACATTTACTAACAAGGAAGAGGTGGGTAAAAGGAATTAGAACAAAAATTAAACAATTATAAAAGCCTAATACTGAAGTTTCCTTAGGAATATTGCCTTATATTGACCTCTCTTTAGAAGCATGTTCATGAATGACTTTGCATTCATAGATTGAAATTCCAGTTGTTGGAATCTTAATATTAATATTAATAAGATAACACTTTTCATAGTTGAGTCACATTAGGTATTAGAATTTTCCCTTTTATTAGAACACTATTTTAACACAAATGCAAAATTAATCGAGTCCTCATATAACTAGTATTCATAAATACATCTTAATGCAGATCAATTATATTATCCCATTTATTCTCATTAATGAGTCAAGTATTCAAGATTAATATACCTAGACTAAGTCTATTTTCATATCTATTATTACAGTAAAAAATGAAAATTAAAAAGTATTGCAGTAACAAAAAATATTTTTATATTTGTATATTTCCTTTGTCTCCAAGCATTGAAACAAACAAACAAAAAAGTGAAAAGGAAAAAGAAAGAAAAATCTATGAAAAAAAATCATGAAATTCAACCTCTTTAACTTTTTGCACATAATTGTATTCATTTCACAAAAAGAGTGTATCTCTTTTGCATATGTGTAGCCTTTAAATATTTAAGTAGCAAATGATATTCCCTAGTTGATCTTCCCATACCTAGTTTCAAATGACAAGAATCAAATGACAATTTATGGTTATTTTTGATATTTTGATAGTATTTTTATTTTGAGACACAAAAATTGATGTTGAGCTATTTATATATATATATTATGTATATATATATATACATATATATAAAATAAAAATAGAAATATATGTATATATAATATATATATA
>NW_026000240.1:19486388-19545561 GCF_001458135.2 Marmota marmota marmota | reverse complement strand
TATATATATATATATATATATATATATATATATATATATATATATAATATGTATACACACTTTGGCTATTCAACTATTAAAGCATTATTCTAAAGGGAATCACAGCATAGTCCAACTTTGGCCTGGACACATACCTTGGCAACATATGTAACTTGCTCCTAGCAATACATCTTTTCATTATTGTAGCTTGTGGTGTGTTTATTCCTTGGTACCTATCTGACTACTCACTCTGTGAAGTGTTTGGAGAAAAACTTTCTTTCTGCTTGAATTCTTGCAAATTTAGTTTTCTACTTCTATTTGGTATAATCATTTTTTAGTGGGTAGACCTGTTTTCAGAGTCCTACATTTATCTCTCTTGTTTTCATAGCTTTTATTTTAGTCACCACCTC
Organism: Marmota marmota marmota; assembly: GCF_001458135.2. NCBI lineage: Eukaryota > Metazoa > Chordata > Mammalia > Rodentia > Sciuridae > Marmota > Marmota marmota. The sequence goes on along the minus strand of NW_026000240.1, from coordinate 19,545,172 downwards.
ATTGAACTTTTTGATAATAGTGTTTTGGTTTTCTCATTTTAACTAATTCTAATTCAACTTCTAATTCTGTATCTCTTATAATTTTATTAACATAATCTTTATGTTTTTATTCAAATAGTCAATTTGAGGATGATCCCTGCAGGGCTGAACACTACATAAACTTTTGCTAATAGCACCATGTGAGGTGGACACAAGCTCTATCAGGGAATGGTGTGTGGATGTCTTTCATCACACATGCTCATCAATTGACAGCACAGATTGTGCTGTGATTGAAACCAACTCCAAATAATAGTAACAATAAAAAACTGAGATTGTTTTGAATGACAATTCTGATGCCAAAATCTATCACCAACATTTACTGTTTGTTTTCCATTTTTGCCAGGTGCTGTGGCACATGTCTATAATCCTATCAGCTCTAGAAGCTGAGGCAGGAGGATTGAAAGTTCAAAGACAGCCTAGGCAATTTAGCAAGACGATAAACAACTCATTGAGAACCTGTCTCTAAATAAATATTTTATTTTTTAAAGAAAGGACTAGAGATATAGCTCAGTGTTAAATGCCCCTGAATTAAATCCCTAGTACAAAAATAAACAAACAAAATTTTTTTAATTGTTCATGACTTTCTGTGTTTCAGAATTTTCTATGAATATATTAATATTACTGATTAAAAAAAGTTAATTCATCACAATTGCAGAGGACTTTAGTCTTCCTGTTCCCCCTCCTCCTTCTCATGACTGAAAACTTGAAGCACCGGGATTCTGCTAATGATTGAGTCCATTTTTCTATGGCCTCTACAGTAATACAGTAAATATGGAATTATCTTACCTATCAAAAAAACTATAAAGTTGAGAATTAAATTTATGCATTCGTGCATGGGTACTGGCTGGAACGATACAGAGAAATCAACTTACATTTGCTCTCCTCCAACAGCATTGGTGTTTTAGGATCTTTCAAAAAATAAAAGCCAACTGCCTTCCTTTCACTATGCTCCACGTAGTTATTTCACCAATTTAAAAGCAGAGAAACAAAAGCTTTCCATAAACAGAACTCAAAATGTCTTTACTACAAACTCTACTGTTTTTTCTCAAATCATGGGTCATTAATACGTCATAGCTGCAGTATTGATGTTTCTGATTGCCTTCTATATATCAAAACAGTTGAAGAACATCCTCTATGAGAAGTGGGCCAGGGCTCAACACAATGAATTTGGCCTGGAAAATGCTTTCAGGCAGTTTGGTTTAATTCTGGGTTATTTCTGTTTTCCTTTTTGGAAAAGATAAATAACTGTGACAAAATCTAATTAGACCTCTTCTCTTTCTCACAATTTGAAACACTCAAAATCCTTATTTGTATGTTTCTTTGTTCTGAGTTTCTTAATCTCTAAGAGGAACATTAAAAATATTCATTTTCTGGTTATCAAAAGCTATCAGAGCCAGGCATCACAGTGCATACATGTAATCCCATTGGTTCAGCAGGCTGAGGAAGGGGGATCAGAAGTTAGAGGCCAGCCTATGTAACTTAGCAAGACTAAGTCTCAAAAAAAAAAAAAAGAAAAAAAAAGGGACCAGAGATATGGCTCAGTGATGAACAATGTCTGGGTTCAATTCCCAGTACCAACGGGAAGGAAGGAAGGAAGGAAGGAAGGAAGGAAGGAAGGAAGGAAGGAAGGAGAGCTATCAAATGTATTTCACAAGATATTGAAGTGATCCCCTTCTTCCCTTGCTGAGAAAACACAATATACATATATCTATGCACATTATCTCAGAGAGTGAAAAAAATCTGTGCCTTGTAATATTAGGCAGGAAAATATTGAACATTTGTGGTCTGTCTCTGCAAAATTCTTTTGGCATGCAGGCAGGAGCATCTAAGTTCTCTGTGACTTACAGCACTGGACACTTGGAATAAGAGCAGGAAAAAATAAGAGGAAAATATTAGAGACTATGTCCATAGAACAAAGAGAATAAGAGAGAGTGTCTCCACTTCAAACCAGCATTACATTAAAAGGTTTTTTGGTCTTTGTGTATATGAATAAAATACAAATGCCATATTATTTTGGTTGTTACCTACATAAAATAACAAACATATTTTAGATTGCTGTTATCTTCTAAGTAAAATTTTAAAGTACTGGATAATACTTTCTTGAAATGAGAGTTATGTTTTTGAAAAACAAAATGAAAAGGCAGCCTGTGGGTCAGGAGAAAATACATATATCTGATAAGGGATTATTATGCAAAATATCTAAGGAATTCATGAAACTGATTATCAAAATAGCAAATTGTCTGATTAGAAGATGGTCAAAGATCCTAAATAGACATTTATTTTTTTCCAAGAAAGACATGCAAATAGCCAATAGGTCTTCGGCATTATCACGCACATGCCAATCAAAACCACAGTGACATAAGACCTCACACTTGTTAGGATGACTGGAGAAAAGAATCCCCCGTATAACTGTGTGTGGGAATGCACATTAACATGGCCATTATTATGGAAAACAGAACAGAACTTGTCAAAAAGTTGGATATAGAACTAGCATACAATGGAGCACTCTCACTTTTGGGTGTATTTCCAAAGAATTTGAAATTAATATCATGAAGGAATATATGCACCCCATTTTCAAAGCAGCACTTTTCAGAATAGCCAAAATATTGAATTCCCTTAAATGTCCACCAATAGATAAGTGGAGAGGGAAAAGGTGGCGGTGGTGGTGGTGGTGGTGGTGGTGGTGGTGGTGGTGCTGTGTGCCCGTGCGTGCATATGTGTATGTGTAAGTATGTCTTGAATTATTATATAACATAGGTGAACCTGGAGGTTAACATATTTAGTGCAGAAAAGGAAGTACCATATGATCTTACTTACATGGACAATACATAAAAGTCAACTTTCTACAGGCAGAGAGTTGCCAAGGACAGAGATGTGGGAGAATGGGAGAACCTTAGTCTAAGGGAAGAAACTTTTAGTTATAAGAAGAATAAATTAGGGTATTTTAATGTATAGTATTTCTAACTTTCATTAAAATTACTACATTGTTTACCTGAAATTTGCTGAGAGGGCAGATCTTAAAGTCCCTGATCCATACACTTAAGCATGAACTACCTATCCCATAGGAAGATGTCCTTCTAGAGAACACAATAAATTTCATTTGAGATATTAAAGGGAAGGGCTGGGGTTGTGGCTCAGTGGCAGAACACATGCCTTGCACATGTGAGGCACTGGGTTCGATCCTGAGCACCACATAAAAATAAGTAAACAAAACAAAGATATTCTGTCCATGTATAACTAAAAAATATTTTTTAAAAAAAGATATCAAATTGAAGACCTACATGAGTTTCCAGACTTTACCTTGGATTACTAATGTTACTCATGACTCAGGGTACTCTCAGTCTTTTAAAGACCCTCTTGATTCTTGAAACAGAGTTGCTGAGAATTTGTTTACAGCTAAAACTTGTGTTTTATATACATTTAAAAACAGCAAACTTTTTTTCCAATAAAGGATTTAACTGATAGCTGTTATTTAAATATTTGCTAAGTATTGGTGAAGTTCAATGGGATTGTTAATACTTTGAATTAGTAATCATCAACTTAGAATAAATTATGATCCTCCTCTTGCTAACTCATATGACTTTGGTAACATACATTTCTCTATACCTCAAGATATTTGTTTCAAATAAATACCTTATAAAATTTTTAACAAAATTATTTAGTTACTATGTGGAGTGTTTTGCATTACATTTGACAAACGAACCACTCAGTAAAAGTTTGACATAAAATATAGACTCATCTTAAGATGAAAATTTATAATACAGCAGGTATTTTTAAAGTTACAAACATATTTATTGGATTTTACTTCAAGCTGTTTTAAAGAAAAATATTATTGAAAGCAACTGACTAATTAGGGCTGAAAGATCAATGTAGAGTGTTTATAAACATAGCTTTTTATGTGTTGTTTGTTTCATAATAAAATTGCTAAAATAATTTCATTTGATTGTATGCCACATATACAGTATTTAGTAGAGAGTAGAGCAATTTCTCAAATGTACAAGTTTTCTAATGAAGAAATAGCCTTGAGGAAGAAGATTTAAGTAACAGAAGAAACTTCACCTACCCACCAGGAAAAAAGAGATTTGCTCTTTGCACTCCATTCTGAGAAAATACTAGAAGCAATGTGTGGGCCATGTAAATTAGTTGGTTGATACAGTATATGCTACACAAGGGCTAGGAGAATTTTTTAAAAATTATTTTTCTTAAAAAAAAGCTATTAGTATTTCCAGTTGAATACAATAGAAAACTCAGAAAGCAGTGTCACACTGCAGTACAGTAAGCACAAGGTTAGTTTGGTAGGTCAGAGAAAATGAGAACATTAAAATTTTACTAGGCAAATATTATGAAAAAATTAAATAAATAAGAATCAATAAGTAGAATAAAATATTTATCAAAACATTATAATCTAGTATCACATTCTATGGCAGTTCTGGAGGCCTTATTTTTACCAATTCCTCGTGTGGGTGGAAATCGTTTGGAAATAGAAAACCCTCTGGAATTAAAAAAAATTGCTATTTGGAATATACCTCCTGGCATCTGATGTTCATTATTGTCTTTTAAATATATATTTTTTATTTTACTTGAACTATGATTTATTTAGAAAACTACTTAAAGAAAAGCAGGATTATTATAATCTCAGGTAATCTTACAGACTCTGAGTTGAGTCTATTAATTCTAACTTAATTCATCTTCTTACCAACAACATGGAGAGCTACTCTGATAAGAAAGTGATGAAAATACATAACACACATGGAGTTGAGAGTTAAAATACAGAAATGTAGAGCAAACGCTCTTTGAAAATGTATCACTGTGCATTTCTAAGTTTCTCCATGTTACCTTCTATCAGGGTTGGCAGAGGGGAGACTCACACGTTGACCATATTGAACATGTTTTCACATGTAACTTAATATAGTTAATCTGTGTGATGTTTTTTGTATCCATATCAGTACTTAAACCTATTATTTTCTTCATTGCTTTTACAATTGTCTCAAATTATTTAGCCAATTTCTTATTTCTAGAAATTTTCACCAATGAAAATTCTTAACCCTAATAGACAAAATTCCAGCCTGCAAATGAATAAATTGAATAATGTAAAATTAACATATATATATATTTTAGAGGCACTTCAGTGTAGTAGGCTTTTAAATATTAGACTTTCACTACTTTAAGTGTGTTTTACTGGGATTTTAGTTTAGAAGTAAGAAAGCTTACCAATAATCATAAGTATGCTTTAAAGTTAAAGGTTAATGAAATAATTATAGGTATGCTTTAAAGACAGAAGTGAATAATAGGTTTGGAGACATGTAATCTAGTTACGTTGCCTAACACCTAGTGATTGAGGTAAAAACAATTATTTTAGATAACAGGTGTATTCAAATATAGTGTAAATATAATATTCTTTTCCCTTGTAAAAAAAATTAAAGTTTGATCCAAGAAGTGTTATGTATTCAGAAATTAGGTCAAACTAATGGCTCTGATGGATAAGCTCTGATGAGGACAACCCCTTCACACTGCATTATTTTGTGTGTGTATACACACACACACACACACACACACACATGAGATATAAATACAGGAAAAGAAGCATTCATTATACTGTCTGATTGATAAGTATGTTCATGACATATTTGATTGCAAAAAAAAACAATTTAGTTATGTTTCTTATGTCTTTCTTCTCCATTACCAGTTTCATCTCTCACCTGGACAATTTTAATAATGCTGCAGCTTCAACAGAATCTGCTTGGCTATTTCTGAATAATCTTTTCTTTTCTCCACTGATTAACCTGTTTCATTTGGCTCAGCTAATCTCTCTCCTACCCATTCAGAACCATAAATATTGTACTTTTGAACTGTGTCGTGCCCTGTACACCCAGACACAAACCCAAGTAAGAAAGAAGTAAAGGAGGGAAGGGGAGAGAGAGATGAAGGCATAGAGTGAGGGAGGTGTTCAGGCTAAAGAAGGGGGACAGTTCTAGAAACAAATGAAAAAAGTAAGCAGGTAGATAGGAAGGATGGAAAGGGAGAAATAGCAGGTGAATCTCACTAATAGATGAGTAGCATACATTATTTTTGCTTATTTATTTTCCTTTTTGAGTAAAAATTTAATAATGAAATTCACTTACAGAATGATCAAATTTATATAATCATATTCTATCATTTCTGTATTTAAAAGCACGCTAGTGGTTTAATCAAATGTGTTGCAGACTTAGAACAAAATCAAATACCATTTTATTAAATGCTTGAGTCAAGGCTAAGGAATCAGTAATTTTGTGGAATTATATTTAACATACATCTTTAAAGCAAGAAAATCACCCTCAAATGGTCAATAAGTGTCCATCTATTTTATGACTGTCTAGAAAGATCTCGTTCTCTGCCAAGCACTGCTAAGTATTTTAGCAGGAATTACTCATCAAATAATCAGGAGGAACTTGCATGTTCACTTCATGAATAAAGAAACCAATGCCCAGAATGACTAGGTAACTTGGCAAGATAAAACAGAGAAGGGATGATGGGGTTCTGTATTAGTTGCTCCTTGTTGCTGAACCTTACCACAAACCTACTAGGTTAGACTAATTGCAAGTTTGTTACTTTGCAGTTCTGAATACCAGAAGTCTGACACGAGGGGTTGGTGGTGTTGTGCTCCTCCTAAACCCTCAGGAAGCATTAACTTCCCTGTGGTTTTCTTCTTCTGGAAGCCAGTTGTGTTCCTTGACATGTGGACCCTTCCTGGAACCACTCTGATTTCTTCTTCTTGACATATATCCTGTCTGAATTTGATCCTCCTGTCTTCCTCTGGCAATGACCTTAGTGACTACTATATTTAGCTCATTAGATAATTCAAAATTATCACATTTCAAGGTTCTTAACATCACAACATCTACAAAGTTCCTTTTATTGTGTGAGGTAAAATTTCACAAATTCCTGGGATAGGGATGTCAGCATATATTGGAAGAACATAATTTATACTTCTACAAAGTGTACTGCCTGCGCAAAAGTTCTAAAGAAACTTCCTGGGATGCTTTACATATTATAGATTCTTTTCAATATTTCATTCATAATTATTACATGAAATACACAACTTTTATATTCCTAGTCTCAGTGACTTTTTTGGAAAAATAAAGGGGTTTCCTTAAATGCATTTTAATATAGTGAGAGACTACCATAAGCTTCTATGATTCTGCATTTCAAAAGCCTGCCATGGTTCTTCTATGCATAAAGCCTTTAATTATGTGCATATTTGAATTCCAGTTTCCAAACAAGAGAGAAATCCACACACTTCATTGCTTTAATAAATTTACTCAGTACTCAAATTTGGTCCCCTTCTGTCTGAGATACAATCTACTGAACAAGTGCTTATGAACAATTACATATAAGAAGTACTCCCAGGATCTCTCCCCTGTGAAAATTCCTCCAGTATTTTGTGGATCACTTTTCATGGATCACAATTCAACACACCTTCTCTTATAAACTTTCATTTGTTTCCATAATCTTTATTGGTCAAATAACCCAGGCAGGTGGAGTGTTCAGTAAACCTTGTTTGCACTTACTGCTTAGATCACATTCCTGCATTGAGTCTTGTCTTTCCATCATCCATGTCTTAAGATCCAGTGCTGAACATGACCTTGTCTTTTCATCACCCATGTCTTAAGATCCACTGAAACCCAGGGAGAGCACCCCCTCTCAATTGCAGGTACAGAATAGAGGAGTTTAGTGGGCATTCCATGTTTAGGGAATCCTGAAAGAGTCAATCACTATTCACCTCTCAGTTCAAAATTACAAAGGTTATTGTGAGGTATTAAAATGGTCATTATATAAAAAAAATTGCTTTAAAAGAATAACTTGTTTTTGAGAACTATAAAAGAAAAAAATATATTACTTTTCTTCTTCTGAAATGGGAAGTATCTTGATAAAGGGAGCCTCACAAAGTAACTTTATCTGTGCACACTAAAATGGGAAAAAAAATCAATTGACCTATTTGTAACAGCATATGATTTTAGACTAATCAAAATTTAGTCAAAATACTTAATATTCATGTTAGAAAAGATAAAATTAAATTAGAACCTTTTACATGGATATAGTTTTGTGGAGATACACATTTACAAGAAAAAACAATGAATGATACTGTATGGTATTTAGGCATAAATTGTAAATGGTATTAGGCATTGAAAACCTATTTTTGTAAATGAGATTAGATGCAACCAACAGCACAGTTTGGTTGGCATGTGTGATGCACTCTGCACTGGATGTAGTTTATTACAGCTGGGAATTTTGGTGCTAAAAACAACAAAATAAATCTGTCATCTACCAGAAATTTTCAGAAATGCCAAATTAAATGTATCACCTTGGGCTGGGGTTGTGGCTCAGCAGAAGACTGCTTGCCTAGCATGTGTGAGGCCCTGGGTTCGATCCTCAGCAACACATATAAATAAATAAAATAAAGGTATTGTATCCAACTACAACTAAAAAAATAAATATTAAAGAAGTGTCTCCATGACATCTAACTTCTGTTAGGAGAAATAGTTTAAAGAAAATTGGATATAATGTATTTAACTTTGATTTTTTGTTTTTCATAATTGTTGAAACTATTAATTTTTATGCTCTATGGGTTATCTGTAAAGGAAAACAAACAAACAAAAAGCATAAAGGTGGTGAAGGCATTCCTGCACCCGCTGTCCGAGAGGGTCACAGCATGGTGGATGTTGCGTCAGGGCTGCACCATCTGGAAACCTGAACCATTAGGAATGTTAAGTGTTTTGTTTATGATATTTATGATATGGATAACAGGGCATACGTCAATCAATAATAAAAGTACATATTGCCTGAGATTGCAGGAAAATTTCCAGAATGAGACTAAGGATACAATTGAGACATGCCATGAGGTGCATTTCAATATCTCAATGGTGTTATTCCTCAAGCCTGAACAACAAGAAGTATTTATCCCATGGTTAACAATTTACACTACCCCCCCCCACTACAACCTTTACAATAGCCTAACTACAGAAAAATGATTGCTGCGCCAACAGTACAAGGACCACCATATGTAGCTTATGGTATCCCCTCAAGGACAAGAGGCTAATAAAAATACATTCCCCCAACCAATAGGCCCTCCTTTAGCTTACACAGAAACTTATGATGAAAATGGAAAACACATAGTTAATATAAATGACAAATGGGTTGAGGTGTAAAGCCTGCCCTTTAGTTAAAGATTATAGAGACATAAGAATTGGTGTGCTTTGACCAAGGATCAAGGAAGTTCTTTAAGAAAGCAGTTGAATAGGTCATATGATAAAAGGAAATTATCTTGGAAACCAAAAATTGAATAATGTAAAATTAACATATATATATATATATATTTTAGAGGCACTTCAGTGTAGTAGGCTTTTAAATATTAGACTTTCACTACTTTAAGTGTGTTTTACTGGGATTTTAGTTTAGAAGTAAGAAAGCTTACCAATAATCATAAGTATGCTTTAAAGTTAAAGGTTAATGAAATAATTATAGGTATGCTTTAAAGACAGAAGTGAATAATAGGTTTGGAGACATGTAATCTAGTTACGTTGCCTAACACCTAGTGATTGAGGTAAAAACGTAAAAGCTTAATCATAATCATGATAATCATGATTACAGAAAACATTTTGAACAATGCACTCATTATTTTAGGTAATTAATATATGTCAGAAAAGATTGTAATTCTTGAAAATTATGTAAATCATAAAAGTTTTGGGCTTTGAAGCTATCCATTATCTACCTGAAAAAACACTTATAAAAAAGATATAAAAATAAAGGTCTCTCCAGGGGCAGCAGAGATTTCTTCTGGAGGCTGCTCGTAACTTACAACCTATCCTCCAACTCTTCTTTTTTCGATAACGCCACTCCTCCTTCAGGACCCCTGGAACCCCACTCCCCTCTGCTGGGGCTGGACCTTGGCATAAAGGTGTTTAAATGAAATAATTCCCCAAACTGTAGGGGTATGATGACTTAAGGAGTTTATGTTCAGGAAATTCAACTTAAAGATGTGCTTTTTCTGATGAAAATAAGATCAAGGTATGAAAACTTTGCTTACTTTCCAAGAGAGACATGTTTGTCTTGGAAAACAATAGATTCAACAGACATTTTTATTTGGTTTATTTCTACTTGTGGTTTCCAAGCAGTAGCTATTGTACAACAACCAAATTTTGTTCCCTGTGTCTACCTAAGACACATTCATCAAATAAAAGAACTGCCTTTAAAATGTATGTGAAATTTACATTTCCTCTCAGTTCACTGAAAATATAACTGGCTGTTTACAAATAGATCATTTTCTATCATAATTTTCCTATTGTGTTTAATAAGATTAAAATGTATAGGATTTCAATAATTTGGAACTTGCTGTTCAGTTGGCACATTGGTTAAACACATGTTTTATCCAAATTTAAAATAATTGCATAGGAAGATGCCAATGTTTTTAAAATGTTTTCATTATGTAGAGATAAAAAATGCAAGTGAAGATCCAATTTTTCAGGGATTCTATGGAAAATTGCTTTTCAGGAGCCAAGCATCTAAAAATTCTTCACACTCTCAAAAATACCTAAAAATACTGCAGATGAATTTTTGTTCCCAAATATCAGCTATTTCCTTGACTTCTCTAGAATTCTTATCTTCTTGGAATATATTCGATGTAAAGGAAAGTATCTGAAACAATTCAGTTCCTAAAGACCCGGAGCAAGAAATAAGAGAAACTAACAAAAATTTCCTTATATAACATAGTATTCATTTATAAAACACAAAGAATGAAGAGACATCAATATGTGATTCATAGAGTGAGACAGTTGAGGAAGAAATTTTTATAAACAGAGTAAAATAAAAAATACAGATAAAATCAATAATCTTTCAAAATGATAAATGTTTTTTCAGGAGTACTTTGAGATTCAAGAAAATCCTGGTTAAACCTACTATATTAAATAAAATGGAATTATTACAAATGATGTCATTATTGATAGCTAATAATGAATGTCCAGTGGAATAATATATATATTTAACCAACAAATGTGCTCACTATCTTTCATAGTGCTAAAGAAAGTATATTTGGGCAGACAACTTAATAAGTTTAAGAGATTACTAAAACATTAAGTATGACTATTAAAGAACAGTGAATTTCTTTCACTGTCATTTCATTTGCTAGGTTGTTTTTGTAAAAATGTATACATCATAGCATCCTATGCATTTAATACACTTGATTCATTTTATTTCTAAATGTATGTTTCCATGTCCACTGTCCAATATCAAATTTTCTGTCTTTAGTCACTTCAATTCCAATAGATGTTTGTGCTTGTTTTTAATAGGAAAAATTATCAGGTAGTAGGAGCCATTAGATATAACCTTCTCAACTTTTTGCTATAGGTCATGACCATAGCTTTTCCCCTTATCAAATTGAATCAGACAGTGGCAATAACCTTATTGCATGTGACACAGCGCCTGCAGAAACATCTCTGCTCTCTGTACGATTCTATTGTACTTATCATTTTTTTTCCGTTGCATCCAATTTCATTAAGGAACATTGCTGCAAAGTTTCACTCAGGATTCAGGGAGAAAAATCAAAAGCAAAGCACTGAAATTCCCTTGATAGACCTCAATAGCATCCATCTAAATTTGTCATATCTCAAATTACATTTCAAAGGAGGCTAGTTAAGAAAAGAGTTGTCAGGAAGTTGTTTTTCCCATAAGACAACTTTCTTGGCATGTACAAGTCACAGTCTTTCTGAACTGTATTTTCACCTACAAAAAGGAATCAAAATTGTATAATAGAAAGATTAATATACACAATAAAGTGTCCCTTGAATAGAATCTGAATATCTACAGGCTCACCCAGCTTGCAATAGCAACCAAGTTATATTTGCTTTAAACCTGGCATTACAGTTGGCTGTCCCTACTTGCTCAAGTGACAATTTTTAGGAACCCTCATCCAACTTCCTTCCTCAACTGCTCCTTTCCCATACTTCTCTGGAAAAATCAATCTCTCTCTCTCTCTCTCTCTCTCTCTCTCTCTCTCTCTCTCTTATCATCTCCATGTTTAGTCACAAATATTCCATTTGGTCATTTTTCTGTTGCTAAAAAAATATGCTTTTTTTGCAGAAATTTGTATCCAGCGTCTGAGACAATTATTCCTCTACTCCAGTCTTCACAAAACCTTTTGAGAAAAGAGACCCTTTGTCCTTTCCAGGGACATCAGCCATGTAGTGGTGTGCTAGCCTAGATGATGTGCATTATCTGGAACCAATTATTACATTGCCAGGACTTTTATGAACCAATTGCTAAATATGATCACTAATTGAAATAAATTTACATAAAATATAATTAAGTAAATTATATTAAAGCATGGGCAATAAATACTTAAATCAGTCACTTCTTAAAGATTTTCCCACAGTATGCAATTATGTATCTTACTGAGGTTATTTTCCATGTCCTGTCTACATGGTGTTGATACCTTATGATGCCCTCCTTCTGCACAAAGCTTTCCAGCTCATCCATGATATCAAGCCCTTAGCCTGAAACCATCCTGAGTGAGAGCATATAAATTGTGTACTGATAAATGTATAAAAACCTCTCCTAGGGACAAAAAATGACCTGATTTCTAGCATGTGTCCATTATTACAGCATCAACATCCCCAACATAGCTGAACTAACTTGCAAAACTCCTGAAAATTTAACAGTTTCATCTGGTGAGCTGGTTGGAGTTGGCTCCAGAATACCACTGAATTTTTAATGTCAGAGATAATAAAATTGGCAAATATCATAAATTAGGAATTTTATTATTTTGGTGTTTGTGGGTTTTGTTTGTAGTTCAGTGTTAGCTATCTACCAGCACAGCCTGGGGTCAGGCCATGTTCCTGAGTTCTAGGAGTGAAGTGGGTCCCACACTCCCCTCAACTTCTGCCTCTGACTCCCTGTGGTCTTCAAGACCCAAGACTGACCTTAAGTGAGGGGTAGCTAAACAGTGGTTCCATTTCATCTACAGTCAACTTTGGCATTGTCCTGGAGCGAAGAATGTGTTTTTTTTTTTTTCACAAATGGGAAATAATTTTAAGTGCAACAAGACAAATACATGACAGAGACCATATGTACCATATAGAACTTAAAATATGATCTGGCTATTTTAAAACAAGTTTGCATCTATTATGGTTTAAAGCCACAGACAAACATTCGACACGACCCAAATTCCCAGTTCTTTCTATTTAAATTACTTCCTGGGCCATAATTTTTATACTTTTCTGGAATGTCAGAGCATGTGAGTGAATAATACTGGTTCACAATTCTTTCTCACATTCATGGCTTTCTGCCAGTTTCTTCATCCGCACTGCCTTGTATGGTTCCCAACCCAGTAACCAGCAAATTCCTAAGTATTCTGTCAATTGTACAAAGTCAGAAACAAAATTTTAAAAGGACACTTAAATTTTAAAAGACTTAACCCTGGACTGTAGGAATGAATTCACAGAGAGAATGACAGAAGAATAAGTCAGGCAGAAACAAATAGAAAGAAGCCTCTCTTGCAGGGAAGAGCCTGGATCCTGACTGTTTTCTGGTGTGTGCCTTCATTAGGAACAGAGACTGCAGATGAGTGAAACAAACTATCCCCAGCTCCACTTCCAGACCTTTGCATCAAACCTGACTGTAATTATTATTTTCTGATTCTGTGAGAAACTGGAATATTCTTCAAAAATACTTTCTCTGTGACCAGGTCTTTTATCAACTAAACTCTTATTCCATAACAAAAAATGAAGTCAGGTTAAATTAAAATTCCCTGTGATTTTAGCGAAATTTGGTGGCACACTCCCACCCCCCATAATTTTTGCAACTCAAGAGGCTGAAGCAGGAGGATGCCAAGTTCAAGGTGGGCCTCAGGAACTTTGCCACACCCTTAGTGACTCAGCAAGAAAAAGTCAAAAGGACTAGAAATGTAGCTCAGTGATAAAGCACCCCTCAGTTAAGCCCCACCCACCCACTGATAGACCCAACCTGATCTTTTCTTAAAATTGGGTGTCTCCCCACAAAACCATGAAAAGATAATTTCGGCTTTACTATAAATTACTGCAAATTCTGAACCTGCTTGGAATGCCTGCCCATGCCTTGAACTCACCCATGGCTGGCTCTCTGACCAGATAGCAGCCCTCTCTGAAACTTAGTGACCCCTCATAAATATTGGCCTTCCCTGGCCAGACAACAACCCTCTCTGAGGCTCTAATGGTCCTCATAAATTCTGATGTTGGGGCCAGCAAAAAAATGTAAACTACCATTAGTGTGATGCTTGTCAGAGTTCTGTTATCTGTAACCCCCCCTTTGTGTAACTTTCTGGGCTATAAAGCTGGGCTGAAGGAAAGCTGGGGTGCTGTCTTGTTCCTGCTGTTTTGGGAGGGAGAGGCAGCCCGGCAGGTCGAAATAATAAGCTTGCTTTAATTTGATTTTAATTGGAGTCAGTGGTCTTTTCTTGCGTCCTGGTCTAACACCCACCCCCCTAAAAAAAAGAGAAGAAAAAAGAAAAATGTTCCTTGTGTTTTTTTGAAATTTTAAACATCAATTTCGATGTGTAAAAAATAATTTTCCATATGTACCTATATGCAAATATCAACATATATTTAGACACTTGTGAATTTTGAGTTTTGTTTCAAATTATTAAATGATGAATATACTACTTCTGAGTTTCTTAATCTAAAAGTATTTATTCCTTTTATACCTTAAACCACACAACGTGTCTTTGGGTAAAAGACTCAACTTTGTTCTCATGACTGAAATACAGAGTTTAAGACCTTTAAATTTTGAATAAAAAAAAAAAGTAGGTTACATTTATTACGGAAGTATGGCAAATGATGGTAACAATCCTGAGTATCTTTTATACAAGTATCCAGTGAAAAAATTTTAAAGTACATGTATACATATACAAAGTATAAGGCCCTTGCTTAGCAGGTGGATGGCCATTTTAAGGGACAGTGGCCATTTTAAAGAAAAAGTTTTGTTTTCCTGCCCAAGGGTGTTTCTGCAAAAGGCTCACCACTCTTTCATACCAACCCAACTCCTAATCACCAGCATTAGGACCCACCATGCTCTAATTCCTGAGTCTGCCCCATAAAAGTCCCAGAATCCAAGCCTGTTTTGCCCTTCTCCACTATACAGCAATGGCCTTTATTTGTCATATCTGACAAATAAATTCTAGTATATATTTCAGCCTGGTCTCTTTCATTTCTCACTTATGGGTCTCTCGTTCCTCCCTTTCCCTTCACAAAGTACATAAGAAATTAAAGAGATTCTGCCAATTTATTTTCTTTCCAAAAAAGAATAGTTTTGAAATTGTGGGGTTTTTTTCCTCTCTAGAATTTCCCAATACAAGTTAAACATATTCTTCTTAAACTCACCCAAATTATTGAGCAAATCACTTTGGAAGAGGGCAAAGGGGAAGAGTGGGAAAGATGGGCCGTGATTGATGGTCAAATAGCACTTCCTACTTCCATTTCATTAACTTTAAACACCTGCCATACCCTTAACTCTTTTCCCATCAAGTCTTCCAGGTGACTGCTTAGTAGCTTTGCTACTGAAAGTCTATACCCGTGACATGTCATTTTGTAATTTGACATACAGTTGGATTTGATTTTCAATCACCTTAACACATAAGGCTTGTCTTAAAAATGCTGACGATTCTGATTTATTTTCAAAGGTTACCAAGGGCTTATTTCTTTGCTTCCTTTGATTCATTACCTTTCTTAAACTTATCCAAGTTAGAAATTCCCTTTTCTGATTCTTTCATTTCTTTCCATATTATCCTGATGTTTTTCTCTGAAGCCCTATAATGATACACCCATCTTAAAAAAATATACCCCTTTGTTCACAAGCTTCCTTATCTCAGAACTCTCAAAAGTGCTTATAATGTTTGTTTCATGATGTTTTAACATTTTAAAATGTTTCTGTCTGTTGGGATCTTCCCAAATAGATTTTAATTCTTCAAATGTCACGAACCATGATTTAAACCAATTTAGTTTCCGTGTATCAGAAAAGCTGTTTCAGACTTTAATGAAATATTTCCTAATGAATGGACTTGACTATGCTTTAAACAAAGTTTCAAAATAATTCATTTAAGAAATTTTGAAGGCTGGGGATCTGGTTCAGAGTAGAGAGCTTGTCTAGAAGGTGTGAGGTGTTGGGTTCAATCACCAGTCCAGGAAGAACAAGAACATAACAGAGACCTCTCAGTATGCTCAACAGTCAAGTCTAAAAATATCCTTGATCAACCCAAAGAAGAATTCTGGAACTCATTTTACACAAATGACATATTGAAGGGCACAGAGCAAAGAGGACAATCTCTGACTCAGTTGTCAATGGTATCAGAGGTAGGACTAGATACACACATTGTATTCTTAATATTTCCATCCTTATTCATATGTATTTTAATTCTTATAATTAATAACTTTAAGACCATTTTGTATATATCATGTACAAAGACCTTTGTAATGATCTATTTGAACATAAATGAATTTCAAATTGTACATAAACACAAACAGATAAAAAAGTGTTATCTTATTTGAAAAAAAAATGTGACTGGCCATAATCCATATTTGAGAAATAAATGAAGTAATAGAAAGGAATCCCTCCCTTCTCTTAAGACATAGTAATAATATAATACTCTTATCATAAACAAACTATTAATAGAAGTATATATAATTAATATATTTGGAGGTATAGAAATATCAAGGATGACATAATTATTTTACAAATAAAACAAGAAGAATCAATAAAATTAGGTACTTGGCTTGATGTATTTCAGAAATAGAGCTAAAGATAACCCCATTTATTGGTGTCTTCTCTTTCCCCATGAATGATTAGCTAATGCTTTGTACCTGATAGAAAGAATCCATAGAATACACAAAGCACCACTCTGCTATATGTAAAATAGAGACTTGAAAACTACATTATACAATTGAATTAAGCTTTGTCTAAGGAATAAGAACATGCATGACAAAAATATTATCTGAAATCTATCAACAATTTGATTTCTTAATGCTGCTGAGAAGTAAAACTGACTTACCAAACACACGCATGTATAACCTATTTAATTTAAAAACGTTTTGCTTAGCAATAAAAAACAATACCTGATGTTTATGGTACCACAAAAGCTCTTTAATTAGTTTTAACCTGGTATAAAACTTCCTGAAAAATCACTTAGCTTACTTCTATCTTATTGTAAAGAAACTTGTCCTAAGGGCAAACTCATCTGTGAGCATCTTTGAATAAAGCACATTTTCTGCACTTAGAGAACAAGCATGACACTAGACAAGCATTTTTTTTTCATCGTGAACATTTTGAGCTCTTACCCTGTGAAACATAAATACAACCATGTGTTGCGTTCCAGATGGTTAGTTTTCAGTTATCATTTACCAAATACATGTCTGAGGTGAGATGTCCTCCCTCTTATCAATGAATGTTGTAAGACTCATAGGAAATGAGGAACAGTGTCTCTCATAATTCTATATGTTCAGCACAGAGATGTACTCAAAAAATTTCTTACATGTTTAAAATATGTATTTCCTTGGAAATAATATGCACTATGTAAATTGCTAGGTAAATGCCTAATATAATTTATTAGTATTTAAATTATAACTATTAGTTGTTATAAACAACACACTTTCCTAGATAATATTCCTTCATTACTTTGATGTTTTCCCACTAAATGTGAGATAATTTTGCCAGCATATTGATTCTAATCTTATATCATCCATTAGTGTTTTAGAAAGCCCAACATAAGTTGCTAAATGTAAATGAATCACCGAATTTATACCCTATTCAGAGTGAGATATTACATTCCACATCCTTGAAAATGTCTCCCTTTAGATATGTCTAAGTTCTTATAAGTGACTAAATAGTCAAAGATATGCATAAATGAATGAGAAAGAAAAGATCTGGGAAATATGCAGAAGGAAGGAGATACATTTCTACATTCCCAGGTATTCATTTGAAATGCTCTGGTTTCAGTCTTCGAGCATCACTGATCCAGAGGGGAGATTAAAGAAATGATGCAGCCACAATCACCTCAACAAGTGAACCAGCACCGAGAGCCTGAGTGCCACGTCCATCTGGGGCAGGTAGAAGGTATGCTGTGGGTGGGAGGCAATCAGGAAGCATGGGAAGAGAATCCTAGGCAGATATGCTCCCTGGTTACAACATGTGTTTCTGTTTACCAGGTAAAATGCCACATTTGGCCACCATAGAAAAAAGTACGTTACACAGAGTGAAACTGTGGACCAAAGAAGACAATATTCCAAAATTAAAATTTTAAATATTCGGGAAATATTTTTTCCTTTGGCTTATCAATAGTTGAAAGTGAGAGATATATTGAATATAAAATACATATAAAGTATAAGCTTGTATGTTTTCATTTTATGTTAAAAATACATTAATGATAGACAAGGTTGTGAAAAGTTTGCTTTGTTTTCAGAATGAATTAGAAATGCTATCCATAAAAAAAGCACAGATACTTCTTGATTTTACACCTTTCTTAATCCAAGACATTTAAATGCAACATTTGTCTGATTGGCTCTATAAGTTTATGTTATTTCACTAGATTAAAGCAAATAAAATGTGAAAAATACTATGGAAGAAATTTTGAAACCCTTTGAAGCAAGACTTTTACTTCCTTCTTTAGAAGCGCTTGTCATGAGGATTCTTGCATTGACAGCCTCAATTTTTATGCAAAGTGTGCTTCTTCTGCTCTTGCTCATATTGCAAGCTCAATGGAATTAATTATGTGTCTTATTGTAGGTTTCCCAAAGAATCTACAAAAACAAAACAAAACAAAAAATCAATTTCCAGAACTAATATTTATCTCAAACACATCAAGAATATAAAATATACATTTAAATATCAATCATTTTTACATGCTAGCAATTAACCTATGAGCTCCCAAATTAAAAATAAAATATAATTTGCAATTGCTCAAGAAGGAGAAAAAACAGAGGTGAACGTTGAACACAGTATATATAGAAAATACATACTGAAAACTATAAAACACTTAATAAGGAAATCAAATAATATCTAAATGAGTGGAGAGACATTGTGTGGATGTATAAAAAGACTTAATATACTAAAGATGTCAGTACTTTCCAATTAATACACAGACTAATGCAATTTCTCTCAGAGCCTCAAGAAGAACTTTTTGGCAAATATTGACAAGCTTTTACTAAAATGTGTATGGATGGGCAGAGGAACTAGAATAGCCAAAACAATTTTTGAAAAGAAGAATAAAATGGCAGTAATTCACTTACGCACTGTCTTAAAACAGGTCATAAAGTAATTGTCACTTTGGTATCAGCAAAGTCATAGATACACAGATTAATAGAACAAAACAGAAGAACAAAGAGACCAAGATGATTTTGGACACAAATTGAAAAGCTGTCTAAAGGAAGAAAGAAAGCTTTTTTCAAACAACTCTACTGAACTTGTTGGATAAATACAGATGAAAAAGAAGGAAAGGAAAAAGGAAAAGTACTCTAATACCTTATTAAAAGACTAACTTAAATGGATAATGGACTTAAATATAAAACATGAAACTATAAAACTTTAAGAAAAAAGTCTTCAGGTTCTAGTAATAGGCACATCTTACACAAAACCATGAATCACATGCAAAAAAAATATTGATAAATTGGATTTTTAACCATGGAGTCACATCCCCAGCCCTATGTTTTATTTTATTTAGAGACCAGGTCTCACTGAGTTGCTTAGTGTCTTGCTTTTGCTGAAGCTGGCTTTGAACTTGTGATCCTCCTGCCTCAGCCTCCCCAGCTGCCAGGATTACAGGCTTGCACCACCTCATCCAGCTTCCAAATAATTATTTTTAATTTTATTTTTTTAATATTTATTTTTAGGTGTAGATGGGCTCAACACAATGCCTTAACTTTTATGTGGTGCTGAGTATCAAACCCAGATCCCGCTGGTGCTAGGTGAGCGCTCTACTGCTGAGCCACAATCCCAGCCCCCCAAATAATTTTTAATGTTTCGTGTATGCAGTGTTCCACATTTGCATGTATTTCATATTTAATTTGTATCTAATTAGTAGAATATGTATGTATAGCCCTCACATTATCTCAAAACCTGGGATGTATTGTCCTGATTTTTTTAATGACAGCAATAATTGCTATGAACACACATATAATGTAATGAATTGAAATGAATTTGGGGAACTACTTTTTCTCAGGTTGATTGCATCTTTTTCTTAATAATTCCATTCATATTTCTTTCTTTTATCATTCTTTGTTTTGTTCTAGAATAACTTCAATATGATAATTTTTCATTTTGCCATGCTGTTCAAAAATTTTGTGTATGACAATATAAGAAGGCTTATTAATTCCAATATCATTGCATCAATACATCTTTGAGGGATGAGTAGCAGGAAGATTTAGGCATTAATTTGTCACATCATATCATAATCTGTTTCTTTCCGAAACTACCAGTTTTATAAGTTATTGTAATACGCATCAGTGAATTTTGAGATTTTGTTTTTGCCTTATATAGTTTTTAGAATATTACATATCTTTCTTACAACACTCTTTATTATATGATCATATGGATGGAAATATTAAAAAAATAGAAATGACAATAATTTTACAGTGCTAAGCAAGAATTGAATAAAAAAAAATGAAATCTGAGATGTGAGAACCAGTCTAACATGGTGGCCAAAGAAGAGGTTCTGACAGGAGACAAAACTATATCAAAATCCTAATTCTTCTACTGACCTGCCCTTGGAGTGATTTCAACCATGTTTAACCTCATTATTCCTCAGTTTTCTCATCTACAACTGGAAAGTAAACATATTTCATTCTAAAACTATTATAAATATAATACATATACTGTTTGTCCTAATAATTATATATTTATGAACTCCATAAATATTATATTTTAAATGAAGGGGTAATGGGATGCCAGTGGTTAACATATGACTATATTAGTGTGACTAAGAGTTAGATATTATCTCATTTGGCACTTCCTTTAGAAGCAGACAAAATAGAACCTCAGAACTCTCCCTTCAATTACTCTGAGATTTCCTCAATATTATTGCAAGTCATCTACGACTCTTCAAAACATGGGTAGATCTCTTATTGAAGGGAATGTCCTGACAAATTTTTTATTGATTTGGTCACCACAGAGGAGCCATCATTCTGGTAACAGAGGCTGATATCAGTGGAATCCTTTCTGAAGCATGATCCTGATTAAAAATTCCATCTAGTAAAATAATAATGAATGTTGTTTTGGCAATTCACATTTATTTGATGTGTCATCCAAATGAATACACTGGGTGCATTTATTAAACAAACCCTAAGAAGGGAAAAATGATGGTAATTTTAGGTGAGCTAATAATTAATCAGTGCCCATCTACTAATGAATGGATAAAGAAAATGCAGTAAGAATACACAGTGGAATACAATTCTGTCTTGCAACAACATGCATGGTACTAGAGATTACTGTGCTAAGTTGTGCTAAGTAAAATACCACCAGGGACAGAAAAAACAAGTACCATGCGATCTCATTCATATGTGAACCCAGAAAAATTCATTTCATATGAACAAGGAGTAGAATCTTGGTTACCAGTGGCTGAGGAGAGTCAGGGTGGGGGCATTGATCAATGGGTACTGAGTTATAGTTAGACAGGAGCAAGAATTTTTATAAATTTATACAATAAAAAGATTATATGTTTAAATACTTTTTAATTTCATCCCTGATTTCTTATCCAATTGTCATTCAAAACCAAATTATTTAGTTCCCAGGTTTTAGAATAGTTTCTATTTTTTTAATTTTATTGTTGATTTCTAATTTCATTCCATTATGATCTGAGAGAATGCAAGGTATTATTGCTATGTTTTTTGTTTTGTTTTGTTTTGTTTTTGTTTGTTGTATTTCCTAAGAGTTGGTCTATTTTAGAGAATCTCTGTACTGTTGAGTAAAAGGAATATTCAGTCATTGACTGAATTGTGTATTGTATATATATTCTATATATGTCTGTTAAGTCTAAGTTATTAATTGTATTTTTTTAGTTCTATAGCTTCTTTATTTAGTTTTTGTTTAGAGAATTCATTCAGTGATTAAAGAGGCATGTTAAAGTCACCCAATATTATTGTGTTGTAGTCTATTAGATTCTTTTTTATTAATTAATTTATTTTAATTAGATCTATATGAGAGCAGAATGCATTTTGATTCATTGTACACAATATTTCAGTACAACTTTTCATTTCTCTGGTTCTACCTAAGATAGCATTTCATCATATGTGCAGTCATACATGTACCTAGGGTAATGATGTCCATCTCATTCCACCATCTTTCCTGAAAAGATGGTAGATCCTTGAAATTGAGACAAGCTTGTTTGATGTACATAGATGCTCAATTTTTTATGGCATAAATATTTATGATTGTTATGTCTTGTTGATGTATAATTCCCTTAAGCAGTATGAAGTAATCTTCTTGGTCCCTTCTGATTAACTTTGACTTGAAGTTACTTGAAGTATTCACTTTATCTGATATGAGGATAGAAATCCCTGTGTGTTTACAAGATCCGTGTGAATGATGTGTTTTTCCCATCCTTTTACACTCAGTTTGTGGATGTAGTGGCTGATGAGTTGAGTCTCTTGGAGACAGCATGTTTTTGGGTCTTGTCTTTTAATCCAATCTTCCAGTCTGTGTCTTTTGATTGATGAATTTAGGCCATTTACATTCAAAATTATTATTGAAAAGTGATTTTCATTCCCTGTCATTTTTATTTCTGGTTTTCAATTTGCATTAATTTCTTCTTTGATTGTCTATTTTTATAGTGTAGTTCCTCCCTTCTCTGGTTTTTCACTTGTCATTTCTTCTTCATAAAATGTTTTATTGAGTATGTTTTGTAGTGTAGGCTTTCTAGTTGTTAATTATTTTAACTTTGTTTATCATAGAAGGTTTTTATTTCATTGTCAATTCTAAAGCTTAATTTTGCTGAGTATAGTATTGGATGACATCCATTTTCTTTTCAAATTTGGTATATACCATTTCAAGACCTCCTAGCTTTGAGGGTCTGGCTAAAGAAGTCAGCTGAGATCTGGATTTGTTCCCCTCTAAATGTGACTTTTTTTTTTCCTCTGGGAGGCTTTAAAATTTTACCTTCATTCTCTGTGTTAGGCATTTTCCTAATAATGTGCTTTGGTGTGGGTCTGCTGTAATTTTTTGTATTTGGGGTCCTGTAAGCCTCCTTCTTTAACATTTCTTCCCTTAAGCCCCTTCCCTTCTGAGTTCCTGAGATGTCTATGTTACGTTCCTACTGAACCCTTGCAGTCTATCTTCCTTCAGTAAACTCTGTCTTGGTGAACTCTTCTCACCACCCACAAACCTGCCATCACCAGGGTTTCATGACATTTACTACATCATTTTTCCCAGAAGACACTCTACAGGTAATATAATATATAAATGAGTGAATTTGTCAAAGGGGAGAAAAAGAACAAAGTGGCTTCCCCTTTTGCAACTAAAAATTTTCAAACATAGATGGTCAATAATGATCTGTTGTTTCAGCCATTCATTTATGTGAAAATTTTTCTCATGTTGTTCTCATACAGATATGAAGGACCACAAATATGTCAAAATACAGTAATTATAGAGAGACAGTCAGCATGTATTGTTTTCCATTTTATTTGTCTTTTCATAAGAAAACAATGTTACTAAGTAACAGATAAAAGTAAAAAGTTCTCCTATTCTATTGCACAATAGTGTTCCTATAGATAACAATAGTGTTCTGAATATTGCAAAAAGCTAGAATTCAGTGTGAAAGTTTTCATCATAAAAAATAGTATTTGATAAGACAGATATGCTTAACCTGTTGTAAACATTATGCAATACAATTATATATGCAAACAAAACTGCTACCACAGGTTAACAAGAAAGCATATCTTTCCATTGCAAGTGTGTGTATGTGTGTTTGTGAGCATAAAAGATTGTGTGTTTGACTGAGATAGAGTACATTTTCTTATTGTGTGGGATAGTATATCTTTATATCAAGTTATAAAATAATTAACATTATCTTTTTTGCTTCAGAAAACACGCATAGAATGATTCAGGTTGTAGGTTCATGACAGTATGAATAAAACTTGTGCTGTAGCAGAAAACTCTGCAATATTTAGCATATACTCTTTCAAGTTATCTCATTCAGATTCTGTGAAAACTGGATTCTACCTATGTAAATTGTAGATAACTGATAGTAGCATCAAATAATTAATATGTTTATCCTTGCAAATAAATGCAAATGTTCTCTACTATAGGTTCAATTGACTTTCTCCTCATCTCCATGGATAAAATAGTTTTTAGTCCATTTACATATTCTTTTAAAAAATTCTTATACTTCATATCCATTTCTGCTTCTTTAACAATTATTTGGATACTCCTTTAAACTGGTTCTCTCATTTATAGCATAAACAAAATAGTTGACACATTTTAATTTTATATTGTTCTGTGAGTCCCAAATTAACATTACTTGAAAATTATTTTTAATAGCTAATAGCCACATACCAGAATTTTGTACTCAAAGAGAATTAGAGAATCAAAGCACTTAGATAGTATTAAAAAGTTCAGATATGCTATTGCCCAAGTAGAATGACTACAAATAACAATGATGTAAAAGCTGAATAAATGATTGAAGAGATAGATATGAGTACTCATATTTAAATAATACAATTAAAAGGTTAAGAAAAATATTAAAGATCTTCCATCTCCATGTGACTACCATGACTTTCACACACCCTTGATGGATTATGAAAGGAAAGCTGAATGCTCTGTGGTTTGGCTCACTCAGGGAAAGTTAGAGTCATTGATTATCTCAAAATTATCACTTCCTCCCTTCGGATATCTAGCCAGTTTTGGGGGGATGAAGTGTCATTAAGCAGATCACTAGGTCCTTCTGGTTGTTCGAACAAAGATCCCTGTGCTGTGACATGTATTTAAAGAGCCCCACCAGAAGTAAGACTTTGGAGTCCCACCTGTGGAGAGGACACTCTGCTCAGGAATTTCCAGTTACATGACTTCAGGTATTGGTTTTCCCTGATATGGTGATGTATTTTTTTTATTTTTCTCTCCCACAGTAACAGGGGTTCACTTGACAATATCCTTGTGGCTTTAAAATGTCTGTGTTCTTTTTTTCTCCTTGCCCCAAACTTCTTATCCCTGATCTCCTCCCTGATCTTCTTTTCCCTGATCTTCTCCTTCCTGATGTCTTCTCCCTGATCTCATTTTCTCTGAATCACCTCTATAAAAGCCCCTTGTTCTTCTTGATGGGTAGAATCACAGCCTTTGGGCAAGGAGCCCCCCTGTGTTTCTCCTTTGCTAGCAAAGCAATAAACTGACTTTTTTCCTTTTTCTCATTATTGGATGGCATCAAGGGACAAGGACTAAGATTTTGGCAACATCACCTTTCACTTTTGCTTTTGCTTTCACATTATTACTAAAATAAATGCTATCTCACATAGAGTGTCTTTATGGTCTATCAGATCAAATTTGCCAAATGTAGCAGCTGCAAACACATGTGACACTTTAACATTACAAGTAGGTATTGAAATTACCCCATAAATGTGTACAAATTTTAGTTTTCATAGTGGGTAAAAAATGACACAAAGCAAAGTACAAGTCATCAGCAATTGCGATTTAGCTCCTAGCTTAGTGTATCAAAGTAACAGCACCTTGCAATGTCCCAGTATCCTTTCCTGCTGGTAGGCCTGGTGCCCCTTCTATATAGTCACATCTTTGACTTGAGAGACACCCTTGGAGATACATGGGGTAGCATTCTCTCATTTTTCATGACATATATGAGCTATTCTTTGTCACACTTTTGAAATTGCACAAGTTCTAAGCCTCTTACTTCTACAAATTGTAACCAGCTCTTCACAGACTTAGAATCTGCTCAATCCAGTATCTGACAGATATCAGGGGCTGCTCTGTTAGAGTAAAAGTATAGTATGTATGTGCTGATGGGCATTTTGTGGCACAATGAAGAAGGGTTTGTGTGACATGAGATTGAAAATTCTACTGTATGGAATATAGGTTTTAGGTACAGCTTGGTGTGTAATTTTGAACACTTTGAAATTATATTTATCTTAACCTGAAATGGATTTTAAAATAGAAAGCTTATTGTAATTATTTTTTCTGTTGTATTTATTCTGTTGTATTGTAATTATTTAGTTCTGTTCCTCAATTCCTGCATTTCCCTTAGGAGCACTTAAGGGATGGAGAATATATTACAATTGACATTGGCTCCCTATTGCTAAATAATAGAAATAAAGACAATCACTTCAAATTGCTGGAATCTAACATTGATTGTAAATATCAAAAAGTGCAAAATATCTGCATCTTATGTCCTTAATATTATCAGAAACACAACAACCAACCCATTATTATTGGCTTTCAATTTGGAGGTAAGAATAATGCAAGTTTAATATTTTTATGATTATTAAAATTTCTAGCAATTGTTTTCCATCTTCTTCTATTACTTCCTTTTCCACCAAATTCTCTGTTAGCTTTTTTTTTTCTTTTGATTTTTTAACACATTCGTGTTTCTTAATTCATTTCAATGCAAAATGTATTGAATATTATTGTAGGTCAAATGGTTATATGTGACTGATGATTAGTAATATGTAGAAAAGTATCACCTTGAAGATTTATCCTAACAGATTTTTCGTGACTATTAATAAAATACTGTCAACCACACAAATCTTGGCTTCAAGAATTTGGAAATTTCACAATGAAAAATCAAACCACTTTTCATATAACAATACTTTCCTGCAATATGCTTGCTTCCTAAGGAACAAGTTCCCATGATTTATAGATACATGTGAAGTATGGCTGATGCTTTTAGGAAAGATCATAGATTGCTAGAATACAAATTTTACTTAAGAAATTCACAATCTTAAATAAATTTTTGTTAATATTTGAGTTGATTCTTCATAATTTTGAATAAAACATGAATTTAAAGATATTAAGTAAATTATTATTTAATTTCATAAACATTGTCAACATATCTAATTATAATCATAACAACCATACAGATAGTCCATCACAGATAAGTCATATATCAAAATTATAAGGCTCAAATAATGGAAACTGGTTTGTCACACAGGCAGTCATTCTCCTGAACCTGCTTCTGGTATCACTTCTACTGACAGCTTTGTTAAAAATCAATCAAGTTTTGTAACTTGCTGTTTCTTGTCAATCAATTAATGATATATCAATCTAGTTAATCTGGTTCATTATAAAGAAATCTAATTCATCAATCAATTATGCATGCAGAATTCAAACAGAATACTATGCATATACATGCATATCTTTGTTAAGAAAAATATTATCTTTATTACATCTTCTGAATGCTGTGTTCTTGTTTTACTGGATATATATTTTTATTAAGATCTTTTGTAGCAGAATCAATGAACAGAAGTTACAAAGATTTAATACCTTTCCTTTGCCACCCTGAACATAGCTCCTATCTGTTTTCTTTTCCTCCTCCTTTTTTTCTCTCTCTTCTTGTTCCCCTGTATTATTTTAATATGTTGTCATGCTAGTTTTGTTTTGTTTTGTTTTTTAGGACTGATGTTTTTAATTTTATTTATTTATTTTTTAAGAGCTTTGTAATGTTTTGAACAACCATGCTAGTTGTTTTTATTTGACTATTACTTTATAAGAACAGTTTAACCCACATAGATTATTTGTGGTATATAGCATGAGAAGCATTCCTTAACACCCTGACATGTCCAGGTTCTCTCACTGAAAACTCCTGTGTATACTTTGAATTCTGCACCATCCACAAGCACTGAGCCTCAGAGTAAACAGTGTCTGTACAGGTCAGTGCTCTGCAAAGCCTGGATAATGGCTTGGGAAGCACAGGGAGCTGCTTGTCTTTTGAGATTATAGATTTTGAAGAAGACTTTATGTTATGTTTTACAAATGAGGAAACCCAACCCCAGTGGATTTAAATTTCCTTGATCATCCTCATATTGCTATTACTTATTGGAGCTTAGAATTTAAACTAACTTTTCTAATTAAATGTTTGATTAGCTTTCCAACAGAACATACTTTGTATTTGACAGAGAAGAAAAGGTAAAGATCCTGGAATAGATAACATTAGAATCATAAATAAGACATTATTGAAGAGAAAAAAAAAAAACAACTACAGGAATAAAGCATATGCATGTTCACACAAACATACCCCCTTCCACACATAAAATCATTTCGACAATAATGAAGCCCAAGGCCCATCTAGTCCTCCTAATGTTACAAACTGATATTTCAGTGACACATTTTATGCTACACTTTTGGCAGATTGACAGAAAAAGTGCATTTATTTTTCAGATAGTCACCAATTAAACACCTATGCATTAAATAAAGTTCAAGAAAAACAGAACTAAAAATCTAATCTGAACCAATTAGGGTTAAGGGTTAGATGAATTCTTGAGCTCAGAGATTCTGAGTCTCATTCACATTAGTCTCTCTGTTTTTCACTGATTCAGTCCAGCTCAGTTCTCTACAAACACAGGACACAGGGCAGGTTTTGACTTAGAAGTACTAGATGTTCTTGCTAGGTCTCCACTCCACTCAGATTCTAATTTAAAAAGGTGGAAAAGCAACATTTTTCAACTTAACTGGAACTGTAATTCTCATGCAAACTGGTTTCATCAACTGAGGGCCACATTTTGAGATGTGAAAAGTAGAATTGATATTTGGTCTATTTAATATCAGCTATTTTTATAAAGAAATGCAAACTCTCTTTTCTACTGACCTTAGCATCTGGAGAGTGATATAAGTAACATCTGAGAACCAAAAACAAAAAAGATAACCAATAAGCAACCTTTCTCTATACACAAAACAAGAATATTTCAAAATATGGTTAGATAAAATGACTTTAAAATGATATTCATTAAATTAGTTTACTATTTTGCCAGTGCATGGTAGAAACTCATGATCTCTTGTTAATTTAAACAACTTGTTTTCAGTAATTTGCCATCATGTTAGATTAGGCCCCAACTTACTTAACAAGGCTCCTAAAGTGCAAGAAATAAAATAAAGAATAAATAAATGGGATGGATTCAAACTAAAAAGCTTCTTCTCAGCAAAGGAAACAATCAGTGAAGTGAATAGAAAGCCTACAGAATGGGAGCAAATTTTTACCACAGAACATCAGATAGAGCACTAATCTCTAGGATATATAAAGAACTAAAAAATCTTAACACCAAAAAACAAATAACCCAATTAATAAATGGATCAAGGAACTGAGCAGACCCTTCCTAGAAGAAGATATACACTTAATCAACAAATATAAGAAAAAATGTACAACATCTCTAGCAATTATAAGAATGCAAATCAAAACTACTCTACGATTTTATGTCACTCCTGTCAGAATGGCAGCTATTAAAAATACAAACAACCATAAGTGTTGGTGAGAATGTTGGGAGAAAGGCACACTTATACATTGCTGGTGGGACTGCAAACTGGTGCAGCCAATATGGAAAGCAGTATGGAGATTCCTTGGAAATTTTGGAATGAAACCTCCATTTGACCCAGCTATCCTACTCCTTGATTTATACCCAAAGGACTTAAAAACAGCATACTATATTGATAACAGCCACATCAATGTTTACATAGCAGCACAATTCATAATAGCTAAATTGTGGATGCAATCTAGATGCCCTTCAGTAGATGAATGGATAAAGAAACTGTGGTATATATACACAATGGAATATTAGCAATAAAAGAGAAGAAAATCATGGCATTTTCAGATAAATAGATGGAGTTGGAGAATATAATGCTAAGTGAAGTTAGCCAATCCCTCCTCCCCCCCACACACACAAATGCCAATTTTTTTCTCTGAAATGAGAATGATGATCCATAATGGGGATGGAAGGGAGCATGGGAGGAATGGAGGAACTTTAGATATGTCAAAGCTGAAAGATGGGAAGGGAGAGTTTTATAGGGGTAGGAAAGACAGTGGAATAAGATGAACATCATTATCCCAAATACATGTATGGAGACAAGAATGGTGTGACTTTTTGTGTATAACCAGAGACATGAAAAGTTGTGCTCTATATGAGTACTATGAATTGAAATGCATTTTGCTATCATATATAACAAATTAGAATAGATAAATAAATTTAAATCAATATCTTTCTACCTTTAACTTATCTGTCTTTTTAAATACACATTTAACTGAAGCCTTTTTCCCCCTTTGTTGAAAATTCTACCATCATCATTTGGTATGCCCAGGTCAATTTTTTGGCAATTTAGTAATAAAGTTACATTCATTGAAAAATAATCTTATTTAACTATAAATATAAATCATGACCTAATCCCTAAAGTTAATAATAAAGGAAGCAAGCAAATAAATTACTTATTTACTCAGTTCTTATCAGTCCAATTTTCTACAGTTGAAATAAATTAGCATAATCATTTATTAATTTCATCTTTATAACTGTATTTTCAAATATAATCTTGAGTCATGCAAATTTTTGATTAATTCAGTAAACATTGATTGAAATCCTGGTACTTGTCAGAGACAGGCTAAGAGCTGAGAACACAGAAATATGAAAATACAACACTCCTCTCAAATAACTTTTGATACCATTTTTGACAATCAGAATCTGGTCCTGTTCCTGTGGTATTGAATACTGAACATCCAAGAAACACCCAGTCAAGAGCAAAAAGTTGAAAGAATAGAACATAGAGAGAGACAAAGATAGTTACTCTTCTGTAGAGGAAGGAGTCCAAACTGGTGCCCAAGGGAGTGAGGGTGTCCTGCCCCTTTTATAGATTTCAAATTTTCTTTCTTCTCTTCTGCCCTTCTCCTCTTTATCTTGCCTAGGTGACCAAAAGGTGGAGTAACCAAGGGTATGAAAGCAGTTGTCCAGGGTTACAGAAAGGAAGAGAGTTGTCCACGGGGCACTCATTAACAACATCTTGCTTGAAGAAACAATTTCTTGGAGACAGGTAGCCTAGGCAACATGTTGGAGGACGGAGAAGTCTTCTGGAGGTATTAGTATTTTATTTCCTTCTGAATCAGCCCCCATCTTCCTGACCCAATCATTCATTAGCTACACTGACTGCCCTTTTGCCCCAGCCTCATTTCAAATACAATTGAGAAAACAGAAAGAACAATTAACTACAGTGGAAAACATAAAATTACAGGAAAGCATGCATACATTCATTAAAGTTAATAGAAAGTGTCTTATGAACAGTCCTTAAAAAGAGTAGATTTTTAGTTTGTTAGCCCATTCACACAAGAGAATTAAGTCTAGTAAGGACTAAATGATGTTGCTAATAGCTCTTTGTCCGGACTACTTGTTAACACTCAGAAAACTTTAGTGGAACTATTTTTTATAGGATTGCATACTTATATGCATACATACTAGACACATACACATATTTAGGAGTAAGATTTAGTCGTATTCATTTTACTAAACAAGATGGAATGAGTCAAAGTAATAAAAGAGACTGTTGTTTAACTTCTAAAGGCAAAGGAACTCCTTAGCATAAGTGTATGTAGATCAATGTAGATAGACATATGTAAATACAGACACAGATATAGATTTCTTTTAAAATGTGTAAATCATGCAAAATTTACTATGATAATG
The DNA here is from genome assembly GCF_001458135.2 of Marmota marmota marmota. Taxonomy (NCBI): domain Eukaryota; kingdom Metazoa; phylum Chordata; class Mammalia; order Rodentia; family Sciuridae; genus Marmota; species Marmota marmota. The sequence continues at coordinate 19,513,505 of NW_026000240.1, read as the reverse complement.
AAATCTGTTTTGAACACTTATAATACAAGTGGAAAAAAGCTAGGAATTAATTAGAAAGAATTTTATACAAATTAAGCACTGCTGACCTTGAGAACTTTCTGGAGAATAATTGTTCAGAAAGAGCTTAAAAGCAAGTACTGACCTGCATTTTAAATGAAAGGAGGATTTGAATGAGAGAATTTGAAATCATAATATTAAAAAATTACTTCCTTAGTTAAATTGTGGTGATCTTGGATGAATTAGGTAAAGAAGAAAATAGAAACAGTCTATTCCTGTTATCAGTCATATAAACAAACATCTAATGTTTTTTTTTCCACTTGCTTCATTATTAGCCCTGCAGGCATTTATTCAAGAAAAAAAATATCAACTTTGATATAATAGGATAAATACTTGGAAGAGTTTACTATTTTGATTGATTATTTTTTAAAAGGTAACACAGAACTATAATTTTTAATGCCAAACTAGATGAACAATCAGTTTCATAAACTTCACAATTGTAGAGGAGAACCACTTGCAGAAGCCAAATGGACCACAGGGGTCCAGCAAGGACAGGTTCTTGCAATCCAGCAGGAAGGATTTCAAATGAGTTACACCATATTACAGACAGGGGTTTATTAGAAAAACTAGAGTACAATGAGCAGTACAGCTACGTACTGTGGTGTAGCTCTTACAGGGTCTGGGGTTTTTTGGGACTTGGGTTCTTTTGTTCTTGTTTTAGTCTGTCATTTGTCTTTAATGGTTTATTGCCCTATATTTATCCCTTGGCAGAGTTTATTTTTGTGAGGGTCAGTGATAATGTGGTCACAAGGTTCAAGTGTAGCATGGTCTTGAAATGACAGTTCCCTTAAGAGGGGTAGTTGGCATAACAGTTCCCATTTTCCAGTTCCTTGCATGCTTTGATAGAAGTTCCTGTGATTCCTAGTCCTGTGACTCCTGGATTCTCGTGAATGCAAATGGTTCAAGTTCTTTCTGTAAGTTACCCCCTTTTTTGTCCTCTACTCACGGGCTCATGGCTCTCTACCTACCTAACAGTAATAATGATTGCATTGGAGAGAAATAACATGTTCTTGGATATTATATTTAGAAAAATATATAAATGAATCAGGATTTATATAAAAAACTTATTATGACATATTCCGGGCCCTTAATAAATAAAAATAAAAGTTCTAGACTATTCAATGTTTTATGCTTCTCAATAAAAATAAAATATAAATAGTCTACATATTGAAATTAAAAAGTGAATTTTTCTAATATGAAGATTATAAGATTATCCATTAACTACTAAAGCACTTGGGGGGTCTATCAGGATTATGTAATACATGGTGACCATATTAAAACTTATTATATTTCTATATGTTAAAATGGTAACTCAAAGTTTAACAAAATATGATTTAAAATATTATCAAAACAGGGAAAATTTAAGGATACATTACTAAAACATACAAAAGAATGATATTCTAAATAGTATAAATTATTACTAAGAGAAATAGGACTTAAATAAATGGAGACATATCATATTATGGTTTAGAAACCTCAATATATTTAGAGGTCAGTTCTTCCCAATTTGATTTGTAGGCATGCAAACAAAATATAATACCAACATGACTTAAAAAAAAGAAATACTAAGGCTGGGATTGTGGCTCAGGGGTAGAGCATTCGCATAGTATGTGAGAGGCCTTGGGTTTTATCCTCAGTACCATATATAAATAAATAAAATAAAGGTATTGAGTTCACCTACAACTAAAAAATATATATTAAAAATAGAAATATTCAAATAACTATAAAATTTATACATCAATTGACAAAAGTAAAACAAATTTTAAGATTATTGGCTTTCAAATTTTCACATCTCTGATGGTAAGAATTACTATAACTATCATCAGGAGAGGAAGCTATTGACACATGGTTAGACAAGTAGATCACAATGGATTTGAAAATTAAACTCAAATGCTTGTGGTCAATTTATATTTGACATAATAGCATAGCAATTTAACATGAAGGGGAGATGTTCTTTTTTTCAAATTATATATTGTAAGCAAAACAAAAAAAAACAACAAAAAACTTGATCTTTTGCTATATTCAAAGGTTAACAAAAATATATATCTTAGACCTAACTACAAGAATGAAAATCATTATTATCATTGAAAAATATGTAGCACAAAATATTTGTGATCATTGATTCAACAACAATTTTCTAGGCTAGAAACCTGTAAGCCATAATAGAGAAAAAAGAGACAAAATTGACATGAGAATTAAAGACATCTGCTCTTCAAATGATGCTATAAGTGTTTTGAAAAGAGAGGAAACAAACAGGGAGAAGATTTTTTCAAAACTTATTTGTGTTAAAAAAAAAAACAAAACTGGTTGTTACACAAGAAGTCTTTAAACACAACAGCCCCCAAATAACCCAAAGGACAGTAAGTTTGAGTGTCATGGAAGAAGATATATCAATAGCCAATGGAACAAAAAAGATGGTCAGAATTTTCATTTTTTGTGTGTGAAAAAAATAAACTCACAACAACATACAAGTACCTAGCCATTAGATAGGCCAAAAAGAGCCGCAAACCAAATAAGGATACTTTGGCCATATCAACTGCTGACAGTAAGGCTGAGAAACAATGTCACATGTTTCTGGTGAGGACACACATGTTTATAGATAACAGAATTAAATACAGATGGTTATTATAAAAGACTTAGTATACCCATATTTCCTGTCTCTTGACATGAGCTGGAAACAGTAATATCCTAAGAGCAACAGGTATACTTGTGTCTTGACCTTAGGTTCTAAATACTACCACTTAATAGAAGGAACCAGAAGTGTCTGTATAAGTGTCTACTGTAAGGCTGAAAAAATAAAGCACAATACTATAAAAATCCTGGGGATTTTTATGGAGCTAGAAGGTAGGAAGGGCTTAAAAACAAATGGGAGTATGTCAACATGACAGGAAACCAACTTGAAAGATCACCCAGCACTCAAAGTTAAAACCATTTGAGCAACAAAATAAATAATGATAGTAGTATATTATAACAGTGAATATATAGTGATTAAAAATAAAAGATTAGGGGCTGGGATTGTGGCTCAGTGGTAGAACGCTCGCCTAGCACGGGTGGGACCCGGGTTCGATCCTCAACACCACATAAAAATAAAGGCATTGTGTTGTGTCTACCTACACCTAAAAAAATAAATATTTTTTTTAAAATAAAAGATTGAAAAAATGAGAAAGGATACATTTTTCCTACAGAATAAATTCAAATATGCAGAAATAATTAGGAAAAAAAGAAAATAATCATCAGATTTGCACAATGGCAATTCTAAGCAAGATCCATAGGTGAATATTAAAGTCCATGTATGAAAATTTAAGAAGAAATAGGATATTTGCCTAGTCTAAATTTATGTCATCAAAACATGTGGTCACTTTCTTAGCTTTAACAAATGAATCATGATTTTATTTGATGTTATCTTTAGGAGTAGCCAGGTGAAAGGTATGTAGGAGCTCTCCATACTTCTTTGCAACTCCTTTGTAAAACTGAAGCTATTTCAAAACAAAAAGATAAAATACATGGAGCTTCCTATGATAAAAACCCTGCATAGTTTAAAAATCAGGCAATAAAATGTACAAAATTCATGAACCTTCTTTTCCAAGATACAACTACAGTAAATAAGCATATGAAGGATGTACAGCATCATCAAGGAAATTTCAATTAAAACCACAATGAAGTGTCATTAAATACTCATTAGAATGGCTGAAATTAAAAACCTTGTCTTTGCCAAGCATTGATAATGATGGGAAGAAACCTGAACTCCAAAATTGGTGTTATACTTAAAATGTTAAACAGGTACCTAATGACCTCATCACTTCTCTCTCAGCTATTGAATCAAGAGAAATGAGACAACATGTTGACACAAAGAGTTTTTCATGCAGGAAAGTTTATGGCAGCTTTATATGTAATAATCCAATAGCTAAAAATATCCAAAAGACTATCAACAACAGATGATGTAAAACATCTGTGCTATATTCATGTCAGGGGATATTACTCAGCAAAAAAAAAAAAAAAAGAAAGAAAGAAAATAAAAAGAAATGAGAAAAAAATTGTATACCCAAAAGCTTGAGTGGATCTCAAAATAATTATTTTGAATGAATAGAGCCAACCATAAAGAGTATGTAGTGTGTAATTTTAGCTCTATAATTTTTCTAGGAATGAAAATTCATGAACAATGCAGAAAATGTATTTTGAAACAAAGCCACAAGGAAAGTAAGTCCACATATAAAATAATTAAAAATGTGGTATCTTTGAAGTCAAGAGTTTAAATAAAAATGTAAGAATGGTTAGATTTCACGGATTTTATCTTTTGGAAGAATAATTTTAGTGACACACAGTTCTCATTACCAAATTCTACTGTCTATTATGGCCACATGTTTGTCAGAATGTGATTTTATCAGAATACATTTATCAAATACCATCTGCAAGCAAATCACAAAAAATTCTGTGGATATGTCAGTTCCTAGGCAATGCAAAAACAATTCTGTAACCAAAGGAGTGGGGAAGTGGAGCGAACTGAGTGCTATATGTAGGGGGCTTCTTTGAAAGTATGAGATTCTTTCCCTTAAAATCAAAGGGGAATTAAAATCAAGTTAATGGACTAGGAAAAATGACACTTAATGTAAGAAAGGTAAAAATGGAATAATACAAATGAAAATACGAATAAAATATAGCAAGGGAAGGGGAATACAGAGAAAGTAAAGATATACAGTTGATAATTTCCTTATCCTAAGGAAGATAGTTGTTGCATTAAGAAAATAAATTTATAAATAAAGGTGAAATGTATATTTGTATAAAGTCAAAAGTGATAGAACATCACTTCACTCTGAAGAACTGTACAATGCATTTTTTTCTTTTTATTTTGTCTTAGTTATACATGACAGTAGAATGCATTTATGTACTTTGATATATCATACATAGATGGAATATAATTTCTCATTTTTCTGAGTGTTCATATTGTACAATCGTATTCTACATATATACATAAAGTAACAATGTCTGTTTTGATCTACTATCTTCCCTATCCCCAAATTCCCTCCTTTCCCCTCTCTTCACTTCCCTCTACCTAATCTAAGGTAATGCTATTCTTTTTTTAGTATACCCTGCCTTATTGTGAATTAGCATCTGAATATTAGAGAAAACATTTGGCTTTTGGTTTTTTAGAATTTGCTTATTTCATTTACATGATATTCTCCAACTCCATCCATTTCCCTGCAAATGCCATAATTTCATTCTTCTTTAAAGCTGAATAATATTTCATTGAATATATATGCCACATTTTCTTTATCCATTCATCTCTTGAAGGACACCTAAGTTGGTTCCACAGTTTAGCTATTGTGAATTGAGCTGCTATAAACATTGACATGGCTGCATTACTGTAGTATGCTAATTTTGAGTCCTTTGGGTACAAGCTGAGGAGTGGGAGAGCAGGGTTAAATTGTGGTTCTAATCTAAGTTTCCTAAAGAATCTCCATACTGCTTTCCATAGTGGTTGCACCAATTTGCAAACCCATCAGCAATGTATAAATGTACCTTTTCCCCCACATCCTCAACAACATTTATTGTTGCCTCAATACTTGATGATTGGCATTCTGATAGGAGTGAGATGAATTCTGAGTGTAGTTTTGATTTGCTTTTCTCTAATTGCTAGAGATGTTGAACACTTTTTCATGTATTTGTTAAACAATTGTATTTATTCTTCTGTGAAGTGTCTGTTCAGTTCTTTAGTTCATTTATTGATTGGGTTATTTGGGTTTTTGGGTGTTAAGTTTTTTGGGTTTTTTTATGTATCCTGAAGATTAATGCTTAATAAGAGGTGCATGTGGTGAAGAATTTCTCCCAATCTGTAGGCTCTCTCCTCACATTATTGATTGTTTCCTTTGCTGATAAGAAGCTTTTTAATTTGAATCCATCCCATTTATTAATTCTTGATTTTACTTCTTGTGCTTTAAGAATCTTGTTAAGGAATTCAGATCTTAGGCCAATGTGGTGCAAATCTGGGGCTGTTTTTTCTTCTATTAGGCACAGGGTCTCTGTTCTAGTGCTTAAGTCTTTGATCTTTGAGTTGATTTTTTGTGCAGGGTGAGAAAGAGATATTTAATTTTATTTTGCTAATATGGATTTCCAGTTTCACAGCACCTTTTGTTGAAGAGGCTATCGTTTCTCCATTGAATGTTTTTGACACCTTTGTCTAGTATGACATAAGTGTATTTATGTGGATTTGTCTCTGTGTACTCTATCCTGTACCATTGATCTACAAGAATATATCTCTGTAGTATAGTTTAAGGTCTGGTAGGGTGATGCCTCCTGCTTCAGTCTTCTTGCTAAGGATTACTTTAGCTATTCTGGTCTCTTATTTTTCCAAATATATTTTATGATTTTTTTTCCTATTCATATGAAGAATGTCATTGGGATTTTAATAGGAATTTCATTAAATCTGTATAGTGCTTTTGGTAGTATGGCCATTTTGACAATATTAATTTGGCCTATCCAGGAGCATGGGAGATCTTTCCATCTTCTGAGGTTTTCTTCTATGTCTTCTTTAGTGTTAAATACAGCATATCTTTATGTTCAAAATACTAAAAAAACTAGGGATAGTAGGAACACACTTCCACATTGTAAAAAGTATATTCGCTAAACCCGAGGCCATCATCATTCTAAATGGAGAAAAATTGAAAGCATTCACTCTAAAAACTGGAGCAAGACAAGGATATCCTCTTTTGTCACTTCTATTCACCATCATTCATAAACTCTAGCCAGAACAAATAGACAAAAGAAAGAAATTAAGGGGATACAAATAGGTGAAGAAGAACTCAAACTTTCACTATTTGCTGATGACATGATTCTATATCTAGAAGATTCAAAAAAATTCCACCAGAAAACTTGTAGAACTAACAAATGAATTCAGCAAAGTAGCAGAATATAAAATCAACACCCATAAATCAAATGCATTCCTATAATCAGTGATGAATCCAATGAAAGGGAAATTTAAAAATCTACCCCATTCACAAGAGCCTCAAAATAAAATAAAATAAAATAAGATACCTGGGAATCAATCTAACTAAATAGGTTAAAGACCTTTGCGATGAAAATTGCAGAGCAAATTTTTATATCCAAGTTCATCCTGATCAATTCAGAAAGTCATATTTAAAACAAAATAAAGCTGTCAGTCACTAAATGTAATAGTCCTAATCACAAAATGTTAACATCATTCCTTTGCTACCAGAATGTTTTCATTTATAAAGTCATTATAAACAATTCTCTGTTGTCATGGCAACCATACACATGGTCCATATCCTCTAGAAAATTTCCCTTTGAAGAGCTTGTCCCTCTTCTCACTGAAGGGACTCACATGCCTCATTGCTGATCCTGGTGACTGGATACCATCACACATGTCAACATGCATTTGCAAAACCACGTCCAACTGTCCATATGGAAGACTCTCTGGAGCAATTTATTCACTGGCATGTTGAAGTATGTACTTGGTGGTAAAAGAAGAATCAACAGTTTCTCCTCAAACTTTAATAGTCCCACATTTATACAAGGTTGAAAAACTATTGAATACCACTTCTCACATGGCATTAGTATTCACTTTAATCCTTGCCTAACTTTCCCTTAACCATATAAGGATGTTGAATGTCTTTTCAATTCACTCTAATTTCAAGGAATTATCTTAGTGACATAAACACCTTATTTATCACCTTTTGTAACAGAAAATAATAAATAAATATGGTATTAACAGGCATGTACTTTTATGCTTTAATATAAAATAAATGAAAATATATCTATGACAACAAAAACATTAACATAAAACAGAATGGTTAAAAATGAAGCAAAATCAAATTGATTTGAAAATGATGAAATCAGCAAGTATCTCAAAATTGAATAGGAAATATATTAAAAAATAATCAATTACTTAAAATAAAAAGTAGTAAAAATTTTAAGAATAGCATGATACCTTATGACTATGTTATAATATAAGTGAACAATTGCAAATACAGTTTATTGTCTATATTTTAATACTTAATGTAAAGTCAGATGCAATAGCAAATTATTATGACTAATTTTGCCTTTATAATTTCATAAAATTCACAAAAGCCAAAAGGACAGTTTTTCTTATCCCCTCTAGGTAAAATTTAGTACAATTTGTCCACTGTGAACTCTGTACACTGTACTTAGAGCAGCATAATATAAACTAAATTTTAGTCTATGTCAAGGAAACATATGGTAGAGGAAGCTGATCATAGGGTGGGAGAAAAGGAGGAAAATGGCAGTACTGGGGATTGAAATGAGCAAGTTATATTCCATGCTTGTATGTGAAATAAATATTATTATTATTATATATAGTAGCTATGATGCACTAATGAAAACACTAAAATATATGCTTATTTCATATTAAGAAAAATACATTCCTAATATATAATATAAATGTAGGTATTTTTACTATGTCATAGTATTTTTTTCTTTTTTTGTCCTATTTTTGACATTTTTATCCAAACTTTTGTTGATTTTTCATTTTACATTGAAATTTTCTTTCTTTCTTTTTTTTGCATTTTTGGTAACTTAGATTAGTATTTTACGATGCCTTAGATTTATCATGGACTAAACTTTAGGCAAAAGTGATCAATAACACCTTTGTTAGGCAGAAATTCAACTGAAAAAACATTCAGTTTTTCAGGAATCACTTAAAAATAAATCGTAATCTCTGAAGTCATCATACTGAATTTCAAAAATCAATTCCAAATGGTGATATGTATAATTTCCCACTAACAGAGGGAGGCCTCTATGGTTGAAGGAGTTTCAGAAATACTGACCAGAACAAATTGTAAGTGTCCAGAATAGGTGCATTTCATAGTCTTTAATATGCTATCATTCTTTGAACATTTTCAATAATTATCAATTTTCTACAAATAATTTGAGTACATTTTTATTAATACACTAAGATAATCCCTGAGGGGGGGAAAAACTACCTTAAGTGTCTTAAGATGACAATAGACACACAAAAAAATAGTTATTTCTTTTCTTTTATGAAGTCATATAACTATCTAACATATAAATAATAGTGGCTGGAGCCAGATCTCACCAGCTCTTTACAACCAGCTCTTAAAATTTTAGGCATTTTAAACTGCTAATAAATCCAGCCATCATTAAATAATAAAACAATGTTTTTTTTTTTATTCTTCAACTTACTTATTTTAAAATCAAAAGTAATAAAACCACAGAACTCCTCTTATCTCAATTGCAATACTCTATTCTTTTTATGATCTTAAAGTTTTTTTCCCCACATGTCCTTAAGGAAGAAATACTATATTATGACATGCCATTGATCATCTCTTCCTGAATCTGCATTTAGTAATATTCTCTTGGTAGTTTGAAATGGACCATGGTGCAAGTATTTCCCTTACAGAAATAAGCCATCACTATAAATCAGAGTTTATTTTTCTCTAATAGAGAGCTAGTGATTAAACATTTATCAGCACATACCGATATGAGTAACAACACTATGTTTATATGAATACATGTACATTTCAGAACAAGAATACACATATGTTTAAGTAAACTAATGCCGTACTTAGTGGATAAACACACACACACATACATATGTATTTATAATTATATATTGTCATATATAACTTATTTCATTATGTAGTTACTATTATATAATATGCAATACAATACATGTGTATATAATTTTAAACACATTTTTTCTATGAGCTTTTAAGATACAAAAAGTTGGGGTTGATTTCTGGTAAGATAGGAAAAGTTCATGTTTTGTGTTACTTCTCTCTGCTTGAACCATATACTGGAAGAGAGAGTGAGGGAGGGAAGGGTGCGATGGATGAAAGGAAGGAAGTAAAAGAACAAAAACAAATTTCACACAAACACAAGATTTTCACGGGTCAGAAAAGTCCAAGTGTGCCTTGAGTCACAGGCCAACCGGGCTCAGGGTCTTCAGGCCTGCAGCTCCTGGGTAGCAATGGGGACTCCCAAACTTGAAAGCACACTTCTGCCTGGAGCCACAGTTTTTGCACAGACACAGAGGCCCTGTTTCTGGACCAAGTTTTGTCATCAGGAACAGAGACATAGAGACCACCCAGGCACTCACTGAGTGTGTCCCAAATCTCACCTTAACCAGGGTGACTAACCATTAGCAGAGATGGTTTTTCATTTATATTAGAAGACTATTTTAAACCAATCTCACTCTGTTTATACCCCTAACTTTCTTGGGTACATATAAAAAGTGAAAATATAGACTCTAACATCAGTTGCATTCACAGAAAAACAGCTTCACAAAGAGTAACTCCCACACTGTCCTGTCACAGGCTTTAAATTTAAATATCAGTTATCTTAGTTCAAACAATGTTTGATTTTCTGGTCAATGCAAAATTTGTGGTACAGGAAATACCTGACAGTGTTAATACTACTGAACATTTGTTTGAAATGTTTTTAAAGAAACATAAACATTATGATTTCAGATTACACAAGCATCTTACTAAATTACATACAACATAGAGAAGTGTACTTTTCATTGCCCACACTGCTCACATAATATATAATTGGATTCAAAAAGCCTGCATTGTTCTGCCAAACAGAATAGAATATATGGCTTTTAAATTTTAGAAGAAATTTCTATAAATAAAAGTAAATGACAAGCTCTGTTTAAAAAAAAACCTAATATTTAATTTAGAAAGAGTTCAGCTTAGCAGCATGTGCTTTCTCCTTTTGCTCTTCATCAATCAGAATTTCAAACATTTTAAACTTTGTAAAGCAACCTGAGGGTCTTACCCCGACTGTAGACTATTTTATAAAGGAGTTTTTCATACTTATGTTGTTTTCTTCTTAAAATCAGTTGCATTCTGTAATGACTATGTTCTGCAATTGGTTTGGAACCTTTCAGAAAGCCAGTTTCTGAAAATATCACACAAGGAGGAAGCCACTCGACACCACCCATTTCAAAGGAACAGAAAAACTTGAAAACACTTCATCATTTCTTGTCATCCTTGATGCTTGATTTCTGAAATTAATATGTCTCGGGTTCCTGTGGTGTATCTTCTTGGCCCCATCCAAGAATGTGCCATTTATCCCAGGATTTACAGCTCCTTTTGTTGGAGGGTAGAATCAGAAAGCAAGATTGGGACAAGGGTGCACCTGTTGCTATTAATGTGGTACACATACACAATGAAATATTATTCAGCCTTAAAGAAGAATGAAATTATGGCATTTTCAGGTAGATATATAGAGCTGGAGAATATCATGTTAAACAAAATAAGCCTAACCCCCAAACCCAAAGTTCAATGTTTTATTTGATATGCAGAAGGTGATCCATAATGAGCAGAGTGGGAGGGTGGGTAGGGAAGAACAAAGGATCTTTGGCTTGTACAGAGGGGAGTGAGAAGAGGGAGAGTGTGTGGGGATAGAAAGGACAGTGGATTGAGATGGACATTATTACCATATATACATGTATGATTACACTACTGGTATAACTCTGCACCATGTATAGCCAGAGGAATGAGAAGTTGTGCTACATTTGTGGAGAATATGTCAAAATGCATTCTGCGAAGCAAAAGGAGCCAACCATAAAAGTCACATTTTGTAAAATTCTATTTCTATGAAATATCTAAAATAAGTAAATCCTTGGGACTTACTAAGAGGAGAGTGAATGGTAAGTGACTGTGAATAAGTTTGTGCTTTTTGTTTGTTTTATGAAGTAATAAGAATATTTTGGAATTAGATAGAAGTGATCATTGTATGGCCTTGTGAATACATTATAAAAACTACTGAATTGTATAAATGTTGTAACTGAATTTTATCTCAATTTTTAAAGTTGTAAAAAGAATGATTATTAAATACATTCATCTGTACACTTGGAAAAAAAAAAAAGGTGTCCTTGGTTCTTGGCAATCCCAACTGACAAGAAGTATATACGTGTGCACTAATCCATGAGTGTGTGTGTGTGTGTGTGTGTGTGAGTGTGTGTGTTGGTATGGAGACATCTGTATCTCCATTATTTTATGCTGATGTCTCCAACTCCAATCCACTACCACATGGATTGTTCTTTCTCTTTACCTCTTATAACAATGAGAAACTTAAATTCCACTGTGTGTCACCAACATTCCATTGCTTTCTTTTGTTTTTATGAGCCAGACATTAAAGAATAAGTCACAGACACACACACACATCAAAAAAAAAAAAACTTACCTGAATGTCCTAAGAAATTAGAGAGTGACTATACATGCCTAGATGAAGGCACAGTCACAGGCACAGGCCTAGGCACAGAAAAGACTTGAGAGAAACTTAAGTTCATATATCAGGCTGGTTTGTGGCATGGAAAGGCCTACAATTAAAAAAAAAAAAAACAATTAAAACTTTTGGTAAAGGGGGAGAAATTGGTTTTCACAGTTATCTCAGTTTTAGATATAAATGTCTCATTCTCAAAAGCAACAACACATTCTAAATCATACAAATAAACAAGAAAGGTTGGCCCATTCGACATAAGATTATAATTTGGCCAATATCTTTCCCCAGTCCTCCCTCTTTCCTTCCCTTCCTCCCTTCCTCCTGACCTCCATCCCTTTACTCTCCTCTCCTGACCTCTCTTTCATTTTTGTAAGATCCCTCCACTTTTCTTTTCCTTTTTCCTGTCTAGTTTCCAATTATGAGAGAACACATTTGACCTTTGACTTTCTGAGGACCTTCTTTAAATTCTTCATCCAACTCTTCCTCCCCCTCTTCTTCACTCAGGGTCAAACTCCCACTCTGACACTATGACAACTTTGCATGACACTCTCCCTCTTTTCTCTCATCACAGCATCCCCACTAGGAACTTCCTTCTGCGTCCAATTCTGCTGTCATTTCTGCCTCTCTGAGGACCCAGTCTAATAATGCAACTTTTGGAGGCAGCTCACAATATAAACACTGAGAATCACTAGTCATAAGTTAGTATATTACTATTTGACCTATCACAGTCTAAGAAATTTAGATAGGATATCAAGTGGAAATATAAAAAGTACTTGTGTATTGGAAACGTTGGGTTCATCCTATGAATGTTCATCTCTCACTCCTCCTGGGTAAAGTGGAAATCTATAGGGAATACTCTTGAAGCCAGCAAAAGTATACCTGCCATTCCTCCCACACCTCTCAGAGTACTTAGTTATTAAAATAAAAATGGCAATAATATGTTTAATTATAAGTTTCATATGGAAAAACTAAATTAATTGATTATTAACTGATTTACCAACTCAATGAAGAAACTTCACATCATCACAAGAAAAACTTTAAAAGTTAATTTTAAAAAAAAGTTATCTAATGTTTAGTTCCACTTTATTGCATCATTCTGACAATTTTGAAACATTTTATGATATATTTTGCTTACTAATAATTAAATAGATATTAATACAATGTGAATGATTCATGTTAGGTTTCATTTAAGAAAACATTCTGATCCTGTCCAAGTTCTTCCTTCCTCTGGTGCCTTATGAATACAGTACTTATCACATGAAATACTTTACAGTGTTTTCATAAACTTGATTTCATACAATCTTCATTTTTATCACAACAGATGTTCTTTACATTTTAACTACTATAAAATACTAAATATTTGATCTTTTTGAAGATCCTTTGTTCATAAAAGTTTTATTTTATCTGCTCTTTTAGCACAGGGAGAGGTACCCTGGTTTCTTTCAGCTTCACAGGACTTACTGTCAGTACAAATTAACTCAGGAGGTGAACTGTTTTGTTTTTTCCTGTGACTTCCTCAAGCAATAAATAAAAACCCAGAATAAATAAATTCTGAAGTACTTATTCTGGCAGGTCTAGTGTCATGATTTATAGTAGAGGTGCATTTTGCCTTTCTAGTAAAATCCTATGTCAGAAATATTTGGTCAATAACAATACTACACAAATCACAATCATAATGATATGATTGGGAAAATGGACTGGGCTACAGAAGCATTCTCAAGTTCATCAAGTAATATTATTATAATACAGTTTTATAAGAAAGTGTTCCAAATTCATATTTATTTAAAGAGATGGGAGACCAATTTGATGTTCAACATATTTTTATGTATATATATATATATATATATATATATATATATATATATATATTATGCTCCTTGTTATTCTGACTTGCCATTAAATTTATTTATGCTCTGTGACTCTTAGAAGAAAAATAATGTTCAACAGAATTTTAGTTCATCTCATTCTTTCAAACAACATTTTCATTTTTTCCAGAAAATATTTCCAATATAACAATTAAATTAGATTTTATCTTACTGTATTACTATTAATAATATTTCAACAGCTTTACTAAAGCAAAATTGACACAAAATGAACTGTAATATTTAAGGTGTACAATCTGATGGGTTTTAGCATATGTGTACATCTATCAGACAATCACAATTATCAACATCATTAATATATCCATCACTTCCAAAAGTTTCTTATTATTCTTTGTAATCTATAACTTTGGTTTCTCTTTTACCCATGGCTTCCTAATCTGTCTGCAAGAAAGCAGGGTAGCGATACCCAGTAGTCCTTTTGGACTACTAATGATTGGGTTATAGCTCCCATAGTCTAATTATTTTACCTCTGAACATTCCTGAATTAACCCATTAGTCTTTTGGGAGAAGAGTAGTGATCAAAACCATAACAGCTATGTATCTTTGCATATATAGGTAAGTACATATAGGTATCCTTAGGTCATTGCCAAAAAGAAGGATACTCTATAAAATAAAGTTACATACTAGCTCTTAAACACTTTGCCCTTAAAACACATATGAAACTTCCACATGCTACAACCTGTTGCAAGTTCTGCTTAACTTCAAAGGATATAAATAGAAGAGCCCCAGGAGGAAGCAATGAATAGTAAATATCAATACTCCAATATTTTCTATTTAACATCAAAATTATGATTTTGTCTTATATAGAAGGACAATTTATGGACACTTCAGAAATTTTCTTGAATATTTAGGACACATGCCAGTAATTAGAGAAATCATATCAAACATTGATATAAATCATATCAAATATATGTGAATCCTCCCATATATAATGGAGAACTTTTTTGAAACTTTTCAAAGGTATATTATGAACGCTTCCATTTGACTGTCATATCTTTTTTTTTTTTTCTTAGCTAAAGTTCTCAAAGAATAGGGAGTAGGGTTTTCAGCTCCATAAGATGACTTCAATAAGGAAAGATCATGTGTGGTGTTATCTGGTAGCACAAATTACAAACACAGCAATGGAGAATGAATGATCAGAAGATATAATGATGTAAAAAAAATTCTTCATCTAAGAAAGCCACTGATAGAGAATCTCTGGGAGAACAAAACACCTGCTCTTGAGAAGGCTGTGGGAAGAGCCGAGCTCAATAAAAGTCAGTTTCCACTAAAATCAACTTAAGAACAGACAGCTTAGAGAGAAGATACTGAATTCATGGCAAGGTCATATTTATTAATGAATGTGGATTCTCACAGACACAGCATGTAGTCACTGTGGAGGTAAATAAGACATACAGAATCCCATCAGGCTCAGAGTGAATGGCAGCACAGGTGATCCAGCTGTCCTTGGCTACTTTTTTTTTTGTGTGTGTGCGTGTGTGTGTGGTGTGTGGGGGGTACATAATTAATCGCAGATGAAGAGTCTAAGGGAAATTCTTCCAGTAAGGCTGGGAAGGTTTTTCTTGCTAGAAATGTCATGCTCTCTTGACCTTGTCCTTCAGAGGTTGTTCTAGAGGACTGTACGCAGAGATGAAGTAGGGTGAGAGCATAACACTTCCATAGGGAGAATGGGCACTTATTGAACATGGGGAGTTCCAGGGAGCCAGAGAAGACAGTGTTGAAAATCAAAGCAAAAGATTTAGCAAGTGAGGTTGAGAAAACTATGAAAGTAATTTCACAGAAAGAAATCAACAGAAAATTTAAGTAAAGGAGCCCTAAACTGTGCTGAACTGAGGCTGACAGAGTGAGTGTGTGTGTCCACATATATATTCATTCAAATGTTTTTAAGGCTGTCATAGAGTTAGACTAATGTTCTTGACTGGGAAAAACAATGGGATGGTAAATATCCTTTACTTGCATAATTTATTTATTTCTTTGTTTTATTTATTTTATTAATTTTTTAATTAGTTATACATGACAATAGAATGCACTTTAATACATCATATATAATGGAGAATAATTTCTCATTCTTCTGGTTAGACATGATGTAGAATCCCATCTGTCGTATAGTCATATATGTACATAGGATAATGATGTCCAATTCATTCTACTATCTTTTCTATCCCCATACTCCCTCCCCTCCCATCACTACCCTCTATTTAATCTAAAGCAACTCTATTCTTCTCTAGCCCCACCCTCCACATTGAAATTAGCATCCAAATATTAGAGAAAATATTTGGCTTTTGATTTGGGGGCATTGGCTTATTTCACTTAGCATTATATTCTCTGGCTCCATCCATTTATTGTCAAATGCCATAATTTTATTTTTCTTTAAGGCTAATTAATAATCCATCATATTTATATATATATATATATATATATATATATATATATATATATATATANNNTATATATATATATATATATATATACCGCATTTTTTGTCCATTCATCTGTTGGAGGGTGCCTAGGTTGGTTCCATAGTTTAGCTACTGTGAATTGGGCTGCTATAAACACTGGTGTGGCTGCATCACTGTAACGTGCTGATTTTAAGTCCATTGAGTATAAACTGAGAAGTGAGATAGCTGGGTCAAATGATGGTTCCATTCCAAGTTTTCAGAGAAACCTCCATACTGCTTCTCATAATGGTTGCACCAATTTGGATTCCTACCAGCAAAAAATGTATAAGTGTACCTTTTTCCTTACATTCTTGTTAGTATTTATTGTTGTTAGTGTTCTTGATAATTGCCAATCTGACTGGGGTGAGTTAAAATCTTAGTTTTGATTTCCATTTCTCTAA
This sequence comes from Marmota marmota marmota, assembly GCF_001458135.2. Lineage (NCBI taxonomy): Eukaryota > Metazoa > Chordata > Mammalia > Rodentia > Sciuridae > Marmota > Marmota marmota. The sequence goes on along the minus strand of NW_026000240.1, from coordinate 19,496,504 downwards.
TTGCTAAAGATGTTGAACATTTTTTTCATGTATTTGTTAATGGATTGCTTTTCTTTTTCTGCAAAGTGTCTGTTTAGTTCCTTTATCCATTTATTGATTGGGTTATTTGTCTTTTGGTGTTAAATTTGTGAGTTCTTTATATATCCTGGAAATTAATGCTCTATCTGTGGTAAAGATTTTCTCCCATTCTGCAGACTCTCTCTTCACATTATTGATTGTTTCCTTTGGATTGGGGATGTGGCTCAACAATAAAGTGCTTGCCCCACATGCATGAGGCTCTGGTTTTAAATTCCAATTACCAAAGAAAGAGAGAGAGAGAGAGAGAGAGAGAGACTAACAATCTTTATTCTTATAATTAATTTATTTAATGTTACTATAATATTTTTATATACAAATGTATATATACATATGTGTCTATGTTTTTAAAGCACATAGTATGTGCTAAGCAGTATAAAGGCTCATTAGAGTACAAAATTTCTTATGCTCATGGGAAGTAACTTCTAACAGATTTTTGCTCATCATACAAAGCATTAACTAAAGGAGATTCTGTCTTCCTAAAAACCATAACTGACTTAAATATTTGAGATAGAATATACTTAACATCAGCAAATAATTTGATCTGGGGACGCTTCTAATCTGAATACAAAAAAAAATAATAATTGATCAGGTAATTGTACAGGTTAAATAGGGTTTTAATAACTTTGCTAGTGAACTTTTTTTCACTGGGCAATGGCCTTATCGGTCTTTGTTCAGAGCATCACTGCAGAAATGTGTTTCTGTTTTAAAAAATAATGTAAATAGACATTATATTTAATGGCATGATCTTTCAAATCAAAAGATAATACAAAATATGTTTTTAAAATTTTGTTAACAATAGATTTCACATTTAAATTTTCTAAGATTTACCTAGACAGTAACTTTTTAAAAGAAAGGCTTACTGCCCTCTATATCAAAGCATGAACAATGAAAAGGGTAAGTTTAATATTAGGTTTCATAGTATTAGAATCATCTAGTCTAAATCACATCTAACTCTGACAAAAAAAGAGCAGCATTTTTAGAAACTGCTAGGAACCAATCCTCCTTATTTTATTTTAAGATTTTTTAAAATTTATTTATTTATTTATTTATTTATTTATTGAGCTGGGAATCTCTGGGACACACTCAAAAAAATGTTGTTTAAACTTTCTCAGTACTTTGCAAATATATTCATTTTTTTAGGCACTCCTTTTTTGCTTACATACAGAAAACCTAAACTCCGACTCTTCTAAATTCTAGAAGAAGATAACTTGACTTCAGCTTCATGTAAGAAAATAAACTACTTTTCTTGAGGTTCAGTAGGTTCAACTTCATATGCTGATAGCCATGTTTATGCAATAGCCACATCGCTTTAAGTTGACCTTGTCTTATATCTCAAACCCTTAGGAACAGTGACATTCTTAAGGTGGTATTTGAGTATGTTGTGCAGCCACTGACACCTGCACTGTTTCTTGGTTGAGGCTGAAGCTGTTAATAGTTTTTGAGAAAGAACAGGTATGTTTCCGCTGGGCATGGCCCATCTGTCTCTAGCTTACTGTGTTAGTAAGGGTTCTCTAAAAGAACAAAATCTATAGGAAGTATGGTTATAAAAAGGGGATTTATTAGGTTGGCTTTCATGATCAGAAGCTGGATAGTCCACAATGACCATCTGCAGGCTGGAGAGCTAGAAGAACCAGTAGCTGTGCAGTACAAGAGGCTGCAGCCCCAGAACAAAAAGGATCAATGGTACTACCCTAGTCTGGTGCTATCCTACCAAAGGCTTCTGGAGAATCACCGGAGAATCACTGGCAGAGTCCACTTTGGAAGAGCGAAGAAAGGAGAGTTTGATATCACCAGGTGATACAAGCAACAATCAAGAGCCCCTTCAAGAAGAATCAAGCTTGCATCTTCTGCTGCTTCCTTATTCATCCAACTTTTATTCCATCCAAGCCATCATCATTTTGGACAGTGCTGTCCAAGCTTAGGGAGGGTCTCCATTTCAGTTGGCTATCTCACATGCCAGTCATTCCCAGACTCACTCTCTTTGACACATCCATAAACCTCTCAATCATCTACTTCTCTTAATTATCAAGTTGACAACCCAAATTAACCTTTACACTTACTTCTGGTTGGGGCATGGGAATCCCGCAGTCTTGCCATCATTCAAGACATGACTGTGGTCAAAAGTCCCTTATAAACTGCTTTTTGTGCCACCATGGATATGGTCACTTCTTTCTTTAGTTTCAAGTCACATTCTGCATGTGGCCACTGCTTCTCATACACCAGGACTGGGTTTTCCAAAACAGGTGGAAAGTTGCTTGGACTAAGCTCAGGAGGACCTAAACAGTTCTGCATTTGATGGAAAAGGATACTGCAGCGTGATATGAGAAACTGTTGTAATAGAGATTCGATTTTCATGATTTTGAGAGTAAGTTATAAATTTATAAAGTTGTTTAAAGTTGCACTATGTCAGGACATTGCCATTGAACTTTAGGTACTTGATTGATAACAGAAGTAAAAATAATGCTTAATAACTTATTTTCAAGCAAACAATAGAACAATACTACAGAAATGCTTCCTGTAGCCCCGAGTATTACACACATTTTACAAAGGAGAACTGAGGCTCAGAAATTAAATAACTAGCTAAGACAAGATAGTAGATTTAGACAAAATTTCAATTATTTTTCTATTTTTCATTTTTTTAATTATTTTTAAAATTTTGTTCTATTTCAGTGCTGTTTCTTTGGATGTGCTATTGTTAGAAAGACACAGTCTCAAGTTAATACCTAGTAGATTTGAACTTGAAAATGTTTTTCTGTATTTCTACAAGACTTCTCATTTCCTGGGTCTACAGCAATATAAAGACTTATAATTTCACTCCAGAGGTTCCTATGACAATGGTGACAAAAGGGGTTCAGGTGCTATTCACTTCATTTATGAAAAAGATGTCACTCTGGCCAGAGAAAATGGCTTGTTGTTCTGAGCCCTGGCACCCCTAATACTGGACTAACTGAAGACATCGATCCAATCTTTTTTTAATCAGATGATCCTGGAATCCAGTATTTCTCTGCCCAGTATAATGCTATGTAAAGAAAGAAATGATAAAGGAAATAATTGAAACCTCAATAAAATGCCACAACTTATTCCACTCTAGTTTGGCAAAGGGCCCCTAGCTTCTTGCCCAATGGTATTCTTCTGATTCTTCAAGTTAATCCCTAATATGTTGACTTTCACTTAGGTACATAACCTAATTTTTTTAAAAAACAGAAGATCTTCAATTGTCATAGTACAACCATTAAGATTTGTATGATGTTCTTTTCTTAAAATCTACTAAGTTTTCAGAAAGTTATGTTATACTCTCATTTTATTTATTTATTTATTTTTAGTTGTTGATGCACCTTTATTTCATTTACTTGTTTCTGTATGTGGTGCTGAGAATCAAACCCAGTGCTTCACACATGCTAGGCAAGCACTCTGCCACTGAGCCATAACTCCGGCCCATATACTCACATTTTAAACAAACTTTAAGCTTCTTAAGTCAGATTTCATAGTATAAGACTGTTTAATTTTTTAAGTGTCCATGTAGAGTATGCCTGAAGACTGGTTTCTGAAAAATGTGTGCTATCTAGTGTGCTGGGATATTGTACACAATGCATGGTATATTCCAAAGAGAACACAAACATTTAATCTATTTATCTATCATTTATCTTCTAATTTTAAGTTCAAAAAAAGAAAAATGAATGAAATAAACCAGCACAATAAAAACCATGCAATTCAAGCCCTTAAGCAATTTAAGGAATGTGATAGGATAGACATTAATTCACAAATTGTATGTAAAGTGTGCTTAAAATAATAAACTCCTTTCCGTGGAAAAAGATTTAGGTGCAACTTTCAGAATGCTTGTATCAGTTAAAACAATATTATTAAAATCAGATTTATTACATTTGTAAGTAGCTTATACAACTTACGCTACACTCCAAGCTCTCAAATGAAAGATTGCAGGAGGAAGCTGCATTTCATTTGTTCTGAACTGGCCTTTAAGTTTTTATAAATTCTGGGTGCTTGTTTTATAAAAAAATAATTCCTTCATGGAACTATTTTACAAAATAGAAGCAGTTCAGTTTCCTCTATAATCTATGGTAATTTTGAGTTTCCTTCCTCCAGTCAGAGGTAGGTGTATTTTCCTATTTTAGTGCTATGGAAAATGCAATCAGAACCAGGGCACATTGAACAAGTGGTTAGACCCTTAGGGACTCTGTGACATTGTCATTACCTTTAACCATTCTCAGATGCGGTTCCTTCATCGGTATGCCCTTCCGCACAGTGTACTAGGACAGTTTTCACTTCTGCAGCCAGAATATCTAGAATATGGGCTCTGTTCAGGCAAGTGGCCTCATGTCCCTATGTCCTGTTTCATCATCTGCTATCATAATAGATGTGATGCATAACAAAATCTAGGGTGGGTTTAGGATCAAATACTGATTATAATATGTAAATACAAATTATGGTTAAAATGCTTTTCTGCTGCAGGTGAATAAAATTGACCAGTGATGTAGGTTCAGGAAAACACAAATTTATTATATAGAGAAAAAAAGTAAGAAGGAGGTAAAAATTTCATTTACGATTTGACAAAGGGGTCTTAATCTTATGGTTCCATCTTTCATCAAACCATTGTTAATTTTACAGAATAAGATATAGAAATAGTGAATTACAAGACTAATTGTTGCATTGGGCAAATTCAAAGTACAGATTCGTGGCATTTACCTTTATCCACATTTCAATGTATGTGCAGAGGACAAAAACAATTTTTTAACTTGTGTTTTATTTTAATAAAACATACATAACAAAGCACTGATCATTTTACCCACCATGAAATGTGAAATTTAGTGATGTTAAGTACATTCACAGCATTGCACAATAACCTTTGCTATCTAGTTCCAGGAATTTCTAGCATCTTAAAAAGAAAACTTGTGATCATTAAACAGCCACTCCTTCTTCTCCCCAAAGCCTCTTGAAATTTAAATCTGTTTTTGCATTTGTGGATTGTTTTTTTGTTGAGCACTCTGGGTATATCAAATGTGTAGGTAGCATATTATGTGATTTTCATACAGAGCATCACCTGTTAGTTGATAGACAATTTTGGAACATTGTACTACTGTGTACAATTAGAACATTTTCTTCAGGTTAGCATGTATCGAGAGACTCCAATTCTCTTCCAAAGACCCAAATTTCAGATCCTATCTTGGGGAAGTTTTTGTTTTTTCTTTAATTATGTTCCAACAAATAATGACTTTGTTTTTTGTAATAATGATGTTGCTCAGAATGGATGTAAATTGCATCAGACAATAGTTTACACAATCTTTTTTTCTCATTTTGATCACCAGAATAAGAATGAAGGGATTGATGCAGATCTACTGCCCACTTCCACTGTTCATCAGCTCACTGGGAGATTGAGCTTGTGATGCAGAGAAGCACAAATTACTAGTCTAAACTGATTTTCTCAGACTAGAAACAGAGTCTGTGTACTTAATGAATCTCATTACTTCTGCTTATTTTAATAAATATTTCAGCTTCCTATGTGTTCTACTTATCAAAATTAACAGCAACAAAATATAAATATTACTTTAAAAAAATGGTTTATATCACATTTGTGTGTAACATGTATCTTTTTACTTTGGCTTTCTCTTATTTATATTACAACCATAATATTGTCATTTTTAACTCCCAGTACATATGCCATTTTATTCTGTTGTTATGGTATTCCAGGAATTTATTTTTAATAACAAGATAAAACAATGGGTGCATAACAGGCAGCAGGACTCTGCTCCCTAGGAATTAAGGCATGGAAGTTAGAACAGTTCTCTGTCTCAGAGCCCAGCCCTGTTGTGGTGAGCCCACCTCTCCAATAGAAACTGAAGACTATCTGCAGACTTCAGCTCATAGACAGACTCTTGACTGGCTCTGAAATTAGGTGGAGCTTAGCAGCTTTTTTGACCACAGGTGTGACATAAGATCCTGAGGCAGTTCCATCCTTGGTGAATCAGCTCAGAGATAGGCAGAATCCTCAGGGCTTGTTCAGGGATCCATGACTGTGAAAAAGGTATAGGCCTACCCTGTTTCCAGAAAAAAAGCTGGGGAGACAGACTACTCTCTCTAGTATTCCTCTGAGAATGCCTACACTCACAGAGTATTTGGGACAAATTGGGGTTTGGAGATTACCCTCTAGCACGAGTACTAGAGAACACCAACAATAGCAAATCTGGATCTGGGTACCATCCAGTGCTAAAATAATGGAAGTTACCACAGGCTTAGAAAAAAACATGCAGCCTGCTTGCGATTTCCAGAAAGATAGGCATAACAGCAGGTTAACACGACTGTAATAAATACCTGATTCTCCAATGCCCAGATGTTGTCACAAAACTAAAAGAGCCAAGAACCTTCAGGAAATGATGATCTCACCTAGTAATCAAAATAAAGTGGAAGAAACTGACCAGGCAGTAACTGGTCTTTGGAGAACAGTCAGGGAATTTGAAATAGCTACATCAAGGAAACTCAGTGAGCTGGAAGAAAGCACAGAGAAGCATTTCAATACTCTAACAAAGAAACTTAACAAAGAGATGAAGGCAATTAAAAATTTGAACAAATTCCCAAGCTGAAAAATATACTCAACAAAATTAAACACATGATATCAATGGTAGGGTAGATCAAACAGAAAAAAGAACTAGTGAGCTCGAAGACAGGCTTTTTTAAAGTCTACCTTTGGAGGAGAGAAAAAATTGAGGAATGAAAGAAGCTTATGGGAAACTTGGGACAATATTAAAAGAGCAAATATAAGGGTTGTTGTAGTTCAGAAAGGACCCGAGGATGCTAAAGGGGTAGAAAATATATTCAATGGAATAATAATGAAAACTTTGTTCAACCTAGAAAAGTATAGCAAGGTACAGGAGGATCAAAGGTCTCCATCAAATTTAATTCAGCCAAATCTACCTAAGATGTATTATAGTCAAGGTGTCACAGGTGAAAGATAAAGAGAATATTCTCAAGTTAGCCAGAGAAATTAATGAAATAGCACCTAGGGTCATCTCAATTTGCCTGACAGTCACCTTCCCAGCAGAAACCTTATAGGCCATGAGAAAGTGGGATGATATCTTCATTGCACTGAAGGTAAATACTTTGACCAAGAATATTGCACCCAGACAAGTTCTCCTGCAGAAATGAGGAGGGATAAAAACTCCCAGATGTGCAAAAGCTGAGGGAACTTGTCTCCACCAGACCTGCTTGACAAGAAATTCAAAGAGAAGTTTTTCAAACCCCCAAAAAAGAGTACAAAAAAACCAAGGGAAGTTATAAATTCAGAATTTTCTGATATTGTAAGTGTTCATATTTTTAGCATACAACTAAAAAAGACCAACAACTAAAAGTGGGATATCAGAAATTTAAAATGTTGAGATAGATAAGAGAATGTCTATGACAAAAGATACACATCACACATTCAAGTGGGATATAAGTTCTCCTTCAACTCTTCAAGTCTTCCATTTGTATTTGTTGCTAGTTAAGTGGAATGTGTGTACATTAGTATAAAGTCCATAGTTTATACCAACCTCCCTTTTTGTGTTGTCCACTTCTATGTGTTTTTTTAATTGTTGAGTACTACTTATACACAATAATGTGGTTCATTGTGACATATTCATATAAAAATGTAGTATAAATAAATTGATTGATTTAATTCCCCAGTCAGTCCACAGTCTTTCCCTCCTTCCTTCCCAAGTTACGTGTGTTTTTAAAGATGCATAATGGCATAGGAAACATCACCTTGTCCTGTTCAATATTTTTGAATATTTAGATCTCCTGCACTTCACCAATGTATCCCTTATCCATCCCTCAATGTTCTAACAACCACAGTCTTTTATTCTTTATAGAGTTTGCCTTTTTCAAAATATTCTGTGGTTGGAGTCACGGTATGTTATCTTTTCAGTTTCTCCAAGTCTTTTTATGGCTTGAAAATTTCTTTTTATTGTTCTACTGTTTAATAGTATTTTGCTTTGATTTTCCTTTTTGATTAAGCCAACAAATATGACTCCAAAACCTTGTTTACTCTCACCTTATGTTCAAATTTGCAGATAATTTTTCTTTAAGACATCATGATGAAATATGACAACAGTATACAACCAGAGATATGAGAAATTGTGCTCTCTATGTGTAATAAGAATTGTAATGCATTCTGCTGTCATATATAAATAATAAAAAAAGAAATGTGACAACAGATCTACAAAACTTCCAAAATAAAGCAAATACTTCACAAAAAGCTAGATGCATTTCTTTAGTTGATCAGATCACTGGTTAGGGCAATTACTTGTAAAATGTTTTCCCTGAATTTCATTTTATACCTAGACAATGAAACATCAAAATTCTATGGACAAATCTGCATAAGTGGTTCTTTGATTATTTTTAATACTAAGCCAGGTCATGCTACATCAAGAAATCAATTGAAGAAAAATCTGGTTGATTATGGCACTCTTAAATCTCTTACCATTAAAGTTGCTCCTTCCTCTCTTCTTTAAGATAACTGTTTTCAATGACTAGCTGTCACCTTGGTATTTTTCTGCGTATTTGTGCACCAATATGGCTCAGCAGGAATGCTTAAATAGAACATTAACAGGAGCAGTGATGTGTGAAGATTAAAGATTAAAACTTTCATTTAATTTTCTAATCATTGTGAGGGCCACTTGCCGATAGGATACTTCCTTTAGCAGGTTGCAAAACCAAGAACTGCATGTAATAGGAATACTTTGGTGTAACAAGAATACTTTTGCCTTACAATGGAAATTTTTAATGTGCATGGATATGCTGAATTATTGTATTGATTTGTATTGATTTTTAATGTCTCAAAGTATGGGAATATTATAAAAACAAACGAGATAATATTTATGAAAATAGTTTTTAAATATCTGGAAGGAAACATAATTTTCTGCGCTTTTGCTTGCTGTGGACTTAATCATCATTCAGAGTCACTACCAGTGGCATTATCTTTTCTGTGAAATGTCATTTTGAGTTTTTAAGTGGGATACTTAGTTATTCTATTTTCAGAATTTCTGTGGACATTGCTTATACCTCCTTACAACATATATCTTATCATATTTTAATGAGCATCTGGATCTTTCTCTTTAAATATATTCCTTATCCCTCTAGCAAAATAACTGCTAAGCTAATAATAATAATAATAGACAAATTTAAATTAAATATTGTGATATAACACTTTTATTTGACTTGTACTGTAGATTTATCATTCTAATCCTTATTATAGACATTCAGAAGTTTAGGAAAGTTAATTCATATTAAGAACCATTGAAGTAGATGTTCAATAATGACTCAAGATAGGACTTAAATAAAAACATGTCTTTTTCAAAGATTCAAAGATTGATTCTTTGCCAACATAGCTTCTTGTCATATTCCTCAATGACAATATAGGAACTTCCAATTCTTAACTATATAGCAGGAAGTGAAGAGTAGTGGTGGAAGTGGAGTTGGAACTGTGCTATCTGCCATCCTAATGTGAAAAGTGGATGAATATATTTTGCAACAAACAAAACAATGTGCACATGAGCATTTCGTTGACTATAATAGCAAATAGCCACCAAACTCAATGGCAGCCAATTACAGGTTTCATTCCTCAGTTATAAAAATCCCACAGAGATTTCAAGCTGATATTTGGTGGCGAGCAAAGATTTATGCTCATCAGTTTCCTTCAGAATCTCAGACTTTGGGAGTCTGAGCACCTGTAACATTTCACAATTTGTTGGCTCTTCTTGGATTCAGACCTCTAGCTTGTAGAAAAGAAATAAGTTAGAGAATCACACATGAATGCTGTTTTCAGGCAAGATGTCTAAGTGGTGCACATCATTTTCACAGGCAAGAATGAGTAAAATTACTATCTGCAGAGGAGAATGGAAAATATAGTTTGTATTCCAGGAATATGGGGAAGAAACTGCTTTTATGAAGATCAAGATGATTTTTACCAATTCCACTTTCTCTTTTAAGAAGCAATCCTGTTTTTTCTTTTCTTTCTTTTACTTTTTTTCTTTTCTTTTTTTTTTTTTTTTA
>NW_026000240.1:19481541-19486370 GCF_001458135.2 Marmota marmota marmota | reverse complement strand
TTTTTTTTTTTTTTTTTTTTTTTTTTTTTTTTTTTTAGCCTGGAATGATTCTTTATTTTAGTGTAAAAAAATAATCAGTACGCTTATCAGAAGTTGCTACATAGTATATGATCTTAAAAGTTAAGGATTTAGAGTATTGAAAATGTACAAATTTTAAGCTCTGCTATGCATAAATATTCATTCTCACTAACACACATGCAAAGAATTAGTCCATATTTAGGCACAATATCCAACTGGCTCAGTGTTGTTTAAATACAGCAAAGTTCACAGGTAAATGACATACCTCCCCCTTCACTAAATAAAGTATAATCTTCTCTTCTTGTTGAGTTTCAAATTCTCAACTCTAAGGTCAATGCTCTAATTTAGATAACATCAAAGGAATGTAATTATTTTTTCTGTACTGTGAAATGAACCCAGGAATACCCTACCACTGAGCTACATCCCTAGCCTATTTTATTTATTTATTTAATTTTCTATTGATTCAAAAAAAAAAAATAAATGACAGTGGAATACATTACAATTCTTATTACACTTATACAGCACAGTTTTTCATATCTCTGATTGTATATAAAGTATGTTGACACCAATTCCACCAATTCGTGTCTTCATACATGTACTTTGGATAATGATGTCCATCACATTCCACCATCCTTGCTAATCCCCTGCCCCTCCCTTTCCCTCTCACCCCTCTCTCCTATGTAGAGTTCATCTATTCCTCCCATGCTCCCCCTCCCTACACCACTATGGGTCAGCCTCCTTATATCAGAGAAAACATTCAGCATTTGTTTTTTGGGGATTGGCTAACTTCACTTAGCATTATCTTCTCCAACACTATGTATTTACCTGCAAACGCCATGATTTTATTCTCTCTTATTGCTGAGTAAAATTCTGCAGAGGAGAATGGAAAATATAGTTTGTATTCCAGGAATATGGAGAAGAAACTGCTTTTATGAAGATCTAGATGATTTCTCCAGGTTCCACTTTCTCTTTTAAGAAGCAATCCTCTTTCTTTTCAATCACTACATATGGTTCAAATAGATCTCCACTTTTTATTCTAAGGAATACTTTTCCTAGTTTTGATCTCAAATCTGTGAAATACAAATGACCAAAATCAATATAGCAAACTGTTGTTAATAGGTCCTCAAATTTGATATATGCAAGTATCCCTCCACCTGAGTGAGAACCTGTGGTCTTTGTTAACAGTTCCTGTAGAAAAATAGTCAGTAAATTAATTAGAATAGTTTCTGATTTCTCTCCAGTTTAGACTCCACACTGTAGTTAGTTGGTGGAATTTGGAAGAAAAAATACAAGAAATAAGGAAGAAGCTTTGCAAAAATAAATGAACCTTCACAATGAAAAATGCAAATATCAGCATTTGAAATTCAGTTGTATACCACTGTTCTTTCCCCAAGGCGCAGATTAAGAAGGCAAACACATTGTCCCAACTTGACACATGAATGTTGTAGGGATCTGAAATATGCAAATACATAATGTGATAGAAACACACAGTGTTTGTATTAATATTAAAGATACTTTACAAGAATGACATAATTTACTTTTTCTGTTCAGCAAGGCATATAAGGAATGTCATCATCATTCTAGTTTTGAAGCATTAGTTTGCTGAACATGTCCTTTTGTGTTTTTGAAGCATGCGTATCGGGTGCATAAAACTGCAAAGCACCTGAAATTTTATGAACATTATTTGTTATGTCACACCACCGTTAAAGTGTAACATATTTTAACAGCAGCAGAACACTTCATAAACACAAGGAACTATGTATTTGGAAGGCAATTTACAACTGACATGAGGATAATAGAAAGTAGAGAGTTGGCATTCAGATTGTTTGCAGAGATTCTGAGCAACAAAATAAACGTTTGTTATGGAGCATGTTTTGAACAAGGTCTTCTTTGGACAGGGATTAGTCTCTATCCTTGAGGGATTCTCTATCCTTGAGGGTCCTAAAATTAAGAAAAGTTATTTAAACTTATTTTTTCTAAAAATCTGTTTTTTATGTATATTTTTAGTTGTATTTTTAAGACAGCTTCAGAAAACTTGTTTACCTGAACTTTAGTCGTCCCAATGATTAATGGATGGAGCTTAAAGTAGAGTTCGGAAAGTCTTAATATTAACTACTTACTGCTCATCCTGCCGTTTGTTAGAGCCCTTTCATATTCCCCATGTAATTCTCAGAGTAAATGCAATTATTATACTTAATGATTATATTAAATACCTAAAGTTCCAGGTTTTTGTAAAATTTGTGTGGCTATGAATTTTGCATTTTTGTTTTCATTTGTATACAGAAGTATGGCCATGCAATGGTCAAATATTGAAGCTTACCCTTTGTGTCAGTCAGCTTTTCATTGCTGTGACCAAAATACCTGACAAGAACAACTTAGTAGAGAAAATGTATTTTGGCTCATGGTTTCAAAGGTCTCAGTCTGTGTGCAGCTGATTCCATTGCTCTGGGCCCAAAAGTGAGGATGAACATCATGGCAAAGGAAAGCTTTTTAGCTCGTGGTGGCAAAGAAACAGAGAGAGAAAAGGAGCGGCCAGAGGAAACAAGATGTAAACCCCAAGAGCATAACCCCCAGTAAGCCACCTCGCCCAGCCACATCCCACCTGCTTACAGATACTAGCCAGTTAGTCCATTCAAAAATAGGATGGAATGATCAAGTTATCACTCTCATAAATTAATAATTTCACCCACAAACGTTTCCTGCATTAACACAAGAGAGGGAGATACTCAATGAGAAAACCAAAACAATCCTCTGTACCTCTGGGGTAAATATGTCTCTATCTGGAAAAACTGAGTCTCTGAAATGTGACTTTGCTAATGATAATTGGGAAAGCTGACATTCAAACTCTTCTACTTCTGAATTTGTAGATGAGGACTTTTTAATTCAAAGTACAGATTATTAGAAAATTGATCTAAAAAGGTGGGGAATGCACATCCACCTGGGTAGATCAAAGGAGACAGTTCCCTATTTTCATTCCCTTTAATCATGAACCCCAATAGCTTGAGAGGCTTAGAAATTCATATAAGTGGTCCCTCTTATCTACTCTTAGAGAAGTCAATTTATTTTTCTATGGGAAAATTATAGCATTATATACTAACTATATCTACCGTACTCTTTCTTCCCCTGCACTGAGAGCTCATCAAAGACTCTATCTTTATTTTATTGATCTATCTCCAAGGATTAAATCAGTGCATGGAACACAGCAGGTTCCTGTGAGTTATCTGCAATTTTTTTGAATAAATAATAGAAATTTTATTAGACCCAAAATATATTTTTTCAATAAACTCAGATCTCTTAAAAAGAAACAATCAGGTCCAAAACAATTATTGATTATTACATTTGCCAGTGAATACCACCACCTGTTATTGAAGCATCTCAACTCAGAGAATGAGACAGCATTCACTAGACCTTCTTTCAGAAATCTCATATGAGCTGTGAACCTCATCTAATCAAGACCTCAAGATTCCTGGCATTGAGGCTCAATGGATCCTCACAATGAAACTCACAGTATTGACTGCTTGTAGGAGTCATCTTTTAATTGTTGACCATTTGACTCACCTTCATGGAAAGTGTGGACATCGTACGGTTTCTCATGTTCATAAAACCTAGAGCAATTTCTTAGTGTCAGAAAATACTGCAGAGGAAAAGGTCAACTAGCCATGTAGTAGTACTATTTGGCATAAAAATGAAATGTATGTTTACGACCTTGTCGTCACTATTTGTACAAATGTCAGAAATTTCAATTCAAAATATTCTAAACCAAAAGAGAATTATTGACTCAAATGCAGAGAACAAAAAAATGAAGCTGGTTTCAGAATAGTAAAACCAAGAGTTTCAACCACCCCAGCCATTCTCTTTCCCCTCTGTCCATCTCTGACTTGTACTCTTAGGGTATTCATCCTCTGGCACTGCAGATGTGTTCTCTCTTTTTTAAAGAGAACATATGGGGCAGCAATTGTCAGGAAAAAAAATCTGGAATGTGGCCTGGTAAGGAAAGGCCCTGTCTCCTGCCTACTGCAGTCAGAATTCTTCAATTTTGGGAGTATGCTCCAATTCCATCTACTTTACCACGGCTCCAGACCAGTGATCAAGAACTAGAGCTAAAAGAACAACTTAACACAAAAGTGGCTTCAAGTGTAGGCCAAAAAAAGTACCGTATGTCTATTATAATGATAGTTTTATATTAAGTAAAACTGCATTTATTCAGTGTATCCTGAAAAACTCAGTTTCAGCAAATGTATTACATACTCAACTTTACCAATTCCTTATATGAAATCCCTCTACTATGTACATGTAATTTAAAATTCTCTGAATTCATGTTTCTTCCTATTAAAATTAATTATTACAGTCTTGCAACCATTCAACTTATATAATAGAGAAGTATTATGCACTTAATATCTCTTGATAGCATCATTTTTCAAAAATGTATTTTATTTCTGAGCACATCTTATGAATCTAACTTTTAAAGTTTTATATATATATATATATATATATATATATATTTGATAAGTGTTTCAATTGTTCCTAATATACGACAGTTTCATTGTCACTTGTTAATGTTGCCTCATATTAAGGGGATCTGAATTGAGGAAACACCATCAAAACATCTGTTCAGGCTTTGCTTTTCCTGAGTCTTGTTCCACAATTTTCCAATGACTTTTAGAGCAGTAAAAAGTGAAAAAAAAAATAAAAAAGGTGTGACCAGGGCTGGGGTTATGGCTCAGCAATAGCATGTTTGCCTAGCAAGTGCAAGGCCTTGGGTTCCATCCTCAGCATCACATCCAAATAAATAAATAAAATGAAGGTATTGT
>NW_026000240.1:19456664-19480558 GCF_001458135.2 Marmota marmota marmota | reverse complement strand
GAAGGAGACCCTCAGAGTTATACAAAAGTAGATACAAGAGGAAGTGAGGGGAAAGGGAAAAATAATACAAGGGGGACAAATGAATGTCAGTAGAGGGGGCAGAGAGAGAAGAGGCGAGGGGAGGGGAGGGGAGGGGGGATAGTAGAGGATGGGAAAGGCAGCAGAACACAACAGACACTAGTATGGCAATATGTAAATCAATGGATGTGTAACTGATGTGATTCTGCAATCTGTTTTTGGGGTAAAAATGGGAGCTCATAACCCACTTGAATCAAAGTGTGAAATATGATATATCAAGAACTATGTAATGTTTTGAACAGCCAACAATAAAAAATTAAAAAAAAAATCTATTCTGAAAAAAAATAATAATTATGTTGACTTGGAGTAAGAACACCTAAAATGTGTGGAAGTCATCATTAAGATTCCCAAGGGGTTGGAGTGGTGGCTCAATGGTAGAGCACTTGCCTGCCATGTGTGAGGCACTGGGTTCAACTCTCAGCACTGCATATAAATACATAAATAAATAATAAAGGTTATTGGCAACTAAAAAATATTTTTTTAAAAAAAGATTCCTACAAAAAATTAAGTCAAGGAAGAATATTAATTTAACAATGTTGAATCAGATAAGATGGAAACTATATAACTATAATAAGTTCTATTAATTTCACTCTTAAGTCTTCTCCGTTATCTCCAAAATAACCTAAATCATATAATCCCCAAATTAAATATATATAGATAAATACACATGCACACATATACACAATTTTGAATATTAGAGTGGGTATGAAAGAATCGGTCTATAATGTTGTTAAGAAGCACTATTTTTTTTCTGTATAGTTTTCACTCTTATCCCTTTATTAGGATTTAATTGATACAATTCTATATATTTAAGGTACACAATGTGATATATGGATAGATATACACACTGTAAAATGATTATTACAATCAAAGTGATTAACATATGCATCACATTATATCAAAATCTTTTTTGTGTGTGAGGTAGGAACATTTAAGCTAGACTATCTTAGCAATTTTCAAGTGTAATATACATTATTATTAACTGTAGTTAACATGTTGTACAATAGACCTCCAGAATTTATTTATCCTACCTAAGATTATGTACTCTTTGATCAACATCTCCCTCATTCAACTACCCATTCCTACAGTGCCTGGTAATGTCCATTTAACTCTTTTCTGAGTTCAACTTTGTTCAGATTCCACATATGCTTGAGATCATGCAGTCAATATCTGACTTATTTCACTAAGCATAATGTCTTTGAGGTTCATCCATGTCATCATAAAGGAAAAAAAAATCTTTTTGTGAGGCTGAACACTATTCCCAACACATTTTCTTTATCCATTTCCATCAACAAACACTTAACTTTTCCCATGTCTTAGTTAGTTTGAATAGTGCTACAATAAAAATGGGAATGTTGATGTCTGTGACATACTTTCCCATTTCTGTTTGGCTATGTACCCAGGAGTGGAGATGCTGGATCATGGGCAGTTATATTACTAACTCTTTTAGAAACTCCATACTGTTTTCTGTAACCACTAACAGTACACAAAGTTCTGCTTTCTCCAAACCCTTACCTGCATTTGTCACCTTTTATCTTTTTGATAAAGAACCATTATTACTTGAACAGATGAGCCTCTTTCAAAAATGGTCTCAAGGAATGGTCAAAAAGCTTTTCAACTTTGAATGAAAGAAATCTTACGCAAATAAAATATTATTCAAATAAAATCTTCATAAACTTAAGGATCCTTGAGTCTCTTTTTATTTCACTTTAGCATCCATCCAATAGTTAATTTTTTTTGGAAGGCGGTACCAAGGATTGAACTCAGGGGCACTTGGCCAGTGAGCCACATTCCGAGCCCTATTTTGTATTTTATCTAGAGACAGGTTCTCACTGAGTTGCTGAACCCTTTGCTTTTGCTGAGGCTGGCTTTGAACTTGTAATCCTCCTGCCTTAGTCTCCCCAGCCGTGGGGATTACAGGTGGGCGCCACCACACCCAGCGATAGTAAATATTCTTAAGATTTCTTTTCTGCTGACATAATACAAAATGGTAAAGCTGGCATTCTCAAACACCTAACCACTTTCAATTTCTTCATGGTACTGATCATACAGCCCATTGTCCTATGCATAATTATTAAAATTTCACACAGTTCACCTATGTCTGCCCTTAGAATATAACTTCAGAGCCAGGGAGGATTTCGACTTCATTATTTCAATATTGATGCCATCAATGCCTAAATTATTGAAGCAATCAATAATGTTTATTGTAGAGATGCATATATAAGAGCTAAACATCTAAACACCTTATCATTTAAAGAAAACATTCAAAACAAGATTGATATTAGGCACACAGAGTACTGACAAGTAGATTAACCTAGAAGAATGCCACATTATGAATTAATAAAAACCTGCAGTTTCCCAGCTTGAAAAACCCTAAACTGGACTATTTTGACTACCAGGGAGGGTAAGATTTAGATTGTGGTGGATATCAGGGACAGCATCTGAAAGTCTACACACAAGACAGTCAATCTTCTATCTCTTTAGCACATCTTCAGAGGGTATTGTCTACATCCAGATGTTTATCAACAGAATAAAAGAAAGCAAAACTGACAAGTACTGACCCTCCCAAACTCAGCGCACTTTTTAACTAGGACAGAGTATGGGGCTTAGTGTCTCAACATAAAAGTTGCATTTTGTTATTTTATGTACTGTGAACCAGAATATAGTTTGTTTGAATTTCTTCCAAAGGAAGCACCCTCAGACAAATACACAGAGTTTTTATAACACATTCTTAAATATAAATGAAAAATCCCTTTATTAACAGATAAATGACAAAGACCAAGAAATTTTTTCAAAGTTTTCAAGGTGTCAATAATTACTCTGAATATGAAAACATCAAATATAATGTTTACAGAAAGTGTTAACAGATGGGCTATACAGGAGTCGTATATACATGCTGCTCATTAGAAAAGCACATTCTAAATAAGGAGATGACTGTGTTATATGTTGAAAGTAAAAGAAAAAAATGGGTACAGCATGCAGAAGAACCCTCCTGAAAGGCTGTGCCACCTTAATACATCAGGCAGTAAACACGTTTAAGCAAGCATTATTATGAGAGGAACAAGTGTATTTCATTTTGATAAAAGTGAATTCAACCTGAAGACTGACATGAGAGTTGGAAAGAAAGATGTAAACCTACAGAAAGCATGACATTTATGTAGTTTGGAAATCCAAAATAAACTTTAACATGCTGCAAAAATAATAAATAACTTTAGAAAGGTGCTAAACACAGCATTAATATAAATATTTTTTAAAATACATATTTCTATATAATAGAAACAAAATTTTAGATTTTATTTTTCCACCATGCCAAGGAGAAAACCCAGGGCCTTGCTCAGACCAGGCAAGCTTTGTACTAAGAGCCACACCCCCATCCCCAAGGTATAAATTTAAAACATTCTTTATAATACCTTTATAAACAAACTAATCAAACAAACTAATAAAAAAGTTATAAATCTACTGAAGTAAATACAAGATAACCTCAATTAAAACCAGAAAGTACCAATAAAATGAGATAAATAATTAATGTAAAGTTATAACATGCATCAGCCTTTAAGACTCAGTATTGGGAATAAGTTTATTTTTTCCCAAAATGGTATAGAGCTTAAGTGCAATGCTATAAAATTCCTATCAGTTATATTTCATGGAAATTGTCAATTATATTTTAAGATTTACATAGAAATTGATGGTCTAGATTTTCCAAATAATGTTTAAAAATGAACTTATAAAATATATCATATTTATCTAAAAATCACTTTAAAACAGTGTAGTATTCATGTAAAAATAGGAGTACATGTCAGCAGTACAGAGTAGATTGTGAAACACTCATACATATATTCAATAGTCTGATTTATAACACAGGGACTGTTGTAATATCAAACATATAAACATATGGAAAAATATGAGCTAGGATCAGTAATATATTATGTAAGCAAACAGAATTTAAGATGTATCATAGTTCTTATTATGAAAACAAAAATAAAGTTTCCGAAACAACTGTAGTATTATATTTATGAAACTGAGGTCAATAAAAATGATATCTAAAAACCATTAAGTATAAAAGACAAGACTGATTAAGTAGCCTGAAGATATTCATGATACAGTTATTTTACTATATATTCTTATTTAGAGTATCTTCTAAATTGATGAGACTAAATAGTCTTTATTTAACAAGGCAAACACTTCAATAAGACTAGAAGAATAGACAGATGTCTCAGGAGTCTTTGCAAATAAAATGCTTAGCATTTATCAGTGAAACACAAACTATATTCATAATGGTACATCAATACATAATGGTGAAAATGAAAAAAAATAAAATCAGGCATTGGTGAGAATGTAAAAAAATGGAAATTTGTGCATTGTTATTTCACGTATAAACTGGTGCAAACATCTTGAAAATTATTTGATATTACCCACAAATGGCAAGTATCCATCCACCCTGTATCCTAGTAATTTTCTTCCAAGTTATATTAAAAAAATAATTAGTACTTATCTTTATCCATCAAAAGACATGTGTACATTTATTTTCTATAGATTTAATACCAATAAGGTAAATTGAATGAAATCCAAATGCACATTCATAGAATGTATGTATAAATTACTGTATATTCAACAGTATTTAAAATGTTTTCTTTTAAAAAAAGATTAATCTCAGATTAAAAGCAACTACTAAAACAATTTAAACACAAAAGACTGACAGAAGTCAGAATGTAGCTATATATCCATGCACACAGAGTGTGTGCCATGAAGAGAAAAATGTAAGTCTCCTGGGGTGGTAAAAATGATGCATGATTTTATTTGAACTTTATACATGTGATCTTTGCCCTCTGCAGCATGTAGGGTACAATTCAATTTTCAAAATATTAAAAATTTGGCAATTGCATATATGCTGGTATGAACATCTAAAGCATAATTTGACAGGAAGGAAAATTTTGCTAAATGGTAAACACAGTAAAATTCAACTTATGCAAGAAAAGATATTTTCACCAAATGCCATTCCAGAATTGCTCAGGATACAGACAGAAAGGTGTTACAGGAGCATAACTAAAAACCTGGTAAGTTCTTGATGGGAGAGGCTAAGGAGGAAGACTCATGGAGGTGGATCAAAGCCCTGGGCCAGAGCTGCTGAACTGTAGAGCAGTGGGGTTGGAGCACGGGCATGAGCATAGGCAGAAGTCTACCATGCCAGTGCCAGCCTGAGGCAGCCTAGGTGGCCTGGTCTGCACAGCACTGTAGCCCCAACCCTGAGCATACATGATCCATCAACCTCTACCCACTGCTTCCCAATAGTTTTGTTCAGCTCATTCACTTCTGTGACTTAAAGACCCAAGCAGAACAATGGTAGGGAGGAAAAATTGATTTAAGAGTTCATGATTTTGGAAGTCCTTAGAAGGCTGGCTGTCAGGAAAATAATAAAGGAGATACAGAGACAAGGTACAGAGACAGGAAAGTGGCTGCCCCTCCAAGCAGCCACATTTATTTATATCGGTAGGTGGCATTAGGTCATTAGAGCCACAACTACATTACTGTTTATAGTATCAGTAAGGTTGCTTATTCTGCAGTTACATTCTACAGTTACAGTATGCAATGTCAGGAGCTTTCTGCAGCTCTCAAGAAAGTCCATTGTCTGAAGTTACTGTTAGGCACTGGAGCTTGGTGAAACATTCTAGTTACCTAGCAAGCAAGTTCCTTTATTCCCAGGAGCTGTGTGCCTACAATCAAGGTTGAGGCTGATGAGGTTCTAGCACAGAGGCTTCTCGAGCAGGGCATTGCCATACCAGCTAGACATTGCACATGTATTTAGTTATTTTACTGGATTCTAGGAGAAATTGCAGAACACTTTAAGGATGGGAAACAGAGCACCTGTTACCCCTTGCCCCCAGGAGTTTTCTTACCAGAGGAAAACTTCTGTATACATTTCCACAGTCAGAATTCCTACAGTTGGTCCCATTCCTCAAGGCTTGAGGTGAGGCTGAACATCATGGCAAAGGGAAGCAACTCACATGATGATCAGAAAACAGAGAGTGACTCCACTGGCCAGATATAAAATATATACCCCATAGCAGCAACCCCAGGGACCCATCTTCTCCAGTCACATCCTACTTGCCTTCAGTTACCACTCAGTTAATCCCCTGATAGAGATTAATTCACTGATTGGGTTAAGTCTCTCATAACCCAAGCATATCTCTTCTGAACTGCCACAGTCTGGCTGGGCACAAATCACGAGCCACTGAAGCAGGAACAAACTTTATTTCTGAACTTCACCAGAACACTCCACACCCGCTCCCTGGAACTTTCCCAAACTCCACGCTGCTCCTCCAGGAACCACCAACTGGAACTCCCTCCTCTGGCACTTCCCCAACCAATGGGAACTCTCCGGGATTCCCCGGGAGAACTCCAAAGTAGCAGGCCGAGGCGGACAGCAGGGGTCTAATATACACAGCTTAACATAACCATTATCATCTCAATGGCTTGCTGGTGTCACCTCTCAACCACTCTGTTCTGGCAAAAAATGCCATGCCTCATTCTGACTGGGCTATAGCTCTCAGCACTGAACCTTCGTGCATTGTCTCACACATGAGGAGGGCACCTCACAACAAAACCATTACACCAATGAATTATAGGAAAAAGAAAATAAGGAATGGGATTTCAGGGCTAACCAATAGCATTGGTACTTTTCCTAACTGTCATTAGCATAAATTTGGACAACTGGAGTTGACCCAAGTGCTATATAAAGCACTGGACTAGCACACTAGGCAACATCCCATATTGGAGACCCTCTTGCCCTTGTAAGAGTTCTGTTTCTATTCTTCACATTTGAATAAATCCTACTCCTTTCATGCTTGCCTTCAATTGTGCTGTAAATTTTATTCTTTGGATTTGTGAGATAAGAAACTCAAGAGAAGTTGGCAGAGAGTTGCTGGAGTCCATTGCAATCCTGAAGGGCACAACCTCCATTTAGAGCTGCAATAGTGAGATCTGCAATATGGCACTCAAATGTAGTAGGGAAGACTGAGGCTTTGCCAGTGACCTCAGAGCTGACATCCCCAGGCATCCTATGCTGTGATTAACTATGAACACTAAAACAGGCTTTCTTGGAACCAAAGCAGCTTGCACAGGCCCCACACGCCAATGAAGTGAAAAATGAGTTTCCTCTCAACTCCAGTTCTATGGGGAGCAGGACTCAATCTTCAGCCTTATATTTATGCTTTAAATTTTTAAGAGAGATTATATTCTTAATTTAAAAAAGACTAAACAGTTACAAAAAGAGCTGTCACACATTCGAATATGACCTTGAAATAAAACAATTCGAAGAAATAAAATTACTGGAAGGAAAAGAGGAAAATATTTCCAAAATACTGTACAAAATGAAAAAAAAAGGATGGAAAATCTGAGTGAAAATGTTGAAGACAATTAAGATCAGACTTTCATGCCTGTGACGGTCTATTGTTTTTCTGTTGCTGGCTATCAGCATCTACTCTGTCTCATTTTGAAAACAGCAAACTGTTTGATCTCTGTATAGTAACAATTTCTTGATACTAGAAGAAATTTGGTGAGATAGGTGGGAAGATACTCTATTGAAAATAAATTTAAATGCTTCCAAGATGAAATCAGAATTATGTATAACAAACACTGGCAATTGTTAGATTTACTGATAATTTTCTATTTCTTTTTAAAATCATCCCAGTGCGAACAACTTGACAAGGTCTGAAAGCTGGATAACTCCTATACTTCCTGAGCCTGTATTCTGTCTTTCAATTCTATGACTCAAAAATAATACATGAATTATTTTCATTAAATTTGCTTACTACTTAAAACAGATTATTCTCTCTTCATTGAAAATAAAATAATAATAATTTTCACTGATAGTATGAAATATTTAATGCAAATTGCATGAAGATTAAATAGAAAATAAGAAAAATACAATTAGCTAAAAAATAAAAACAAAATATATCAACTACAGTGGATGTGAAATCTCTCATAATGCAAAGATGTTAAGTGTAATTGTAATTGTGCTAACTATCAAATTTGCAAATGTTTAAAAAATATAGTGGTCAAGAACTCAGCTATTTTACTCTTGAGAAGAAAATGAAATCAGCCTAACAGAAAGATTCCTACAGGTTTCCATGTTTATTGTGGCAATATTCACAATAGCTGAGATGGAATCAATCTGGTTCCTATAATAAATGAATGGCTAAAGAAAAACATAGTGTGTATATACAGTGTTATGTTATTCATTCACAAACAGAAAGAATGGGTGGAACTGTAGGATATCATGTTAAGTGAAATAAGACAGATATGGAAGAACAAGTATTATATGTTTTATCTCCTATGTGGAAGTTTAAAAAAATCAAAGTTGAACTGAATACATAGAGTGATTACCAGAGATTGAGAAACAGCTGTAAAGAAGGCTGGATTTCACCAATGCATGATGAATAGACCTACTGAAATATGTCAATGAGCCTCATAATATATATGTGAATACACATCAATCAAAAATAAAATAAATACAGATGAAAAGATACCTTTATGAATAACACTATAAATTATCAAAACTCATCCACCATGAGATGAAACAAAGAAAATTACTAAAGAATGGAGAGGCTGTGGTCAAACAACAATGAGTAAATATGTAAAGTGGGCATTTAGGGAAAAAATAATTGTATATCATTGTTATAAGTTTGTTCAACAGTTAATATAAAGCAAAGCAACTGGAATTAATTTATTTTTATGGAAATTATAAACAGGGCATAAAACTTGATAAATCATAACTAAATAAAACAACCAAACTTTTGGCTATACATTGAGGTTGATTGTAATTTTTATGTGAATCAATAAAGTATTGTGGAAAAAAAAAAAAAACTAATGTTGTAGAATACTGAGTTGTGATTTAACCCTAATTCTAAGCAGAAACATGGGCAAGCCACAATCCTCTCCACTGAAAAACAAGCATCAGAATACTGGACAGACTTGTGGAATGGAATCTAAATTAAATCAAATAATATAAATATTTCCTCTAGTTCCGTATGTTTATTTTTGCAGGAATTTTCAATTAATTTTTTGTGTGGATTCAGCTATGTTAACAATGTGTGGAATTCATACGTTAATGAGTTTGTCAGATTATTTAATGTACAATTATTACCACTTACATCTGTTTTAACTATTATTATCCCTTGTTAGTTCCAGTATTCATTTACATAATAAATTTCAATAATGATAAAGAACCAAGAACAGACTTGTCTGAGAAGACACTGATAGGTCTGCAAATTTTCTATAGCCTCTGGGCATGGATAGTACTGAAACCAGCCCTTCAAAAATCACTTTAAGCTGACTAGTTGGCAGTTGTATAATTTTCTTATATTGACAAAGCAATTATATCTAGCTTCCTGTAATGTTTTCTGTCTTGACTAGAATGGAAGTACATGCATTTTTTATCTTAATATTACATGAAATGCAATTCAAGTCAGCAATTTTATTTGACTGCATATTGAGATAGAAATATATTATAACAGAGCTCAGTGAGTCAAAATGATAATAAAAAACATAGTTCCACAAAATTAACGATCAAAATGCCTTTCATTAGTTTTAGCATTTAAAAAAAGAACCCTGATTAAGAACAATTAAAGTAAATGATTCATTATAAACAATGTTTGTTGTAGAATTATTATAATTATAAATTTCCGGGAAATTTGCCTTTAAATGAGCTATCCACTCACACTCTCTGATTCTTCTGCAGCCATTTATGTTCTAATTCACATTTTCAAAAGGTCTACTTTAATATGCATTTACAGCACTCTTAAAAGTTACACTTGGCCTCCAAAACACAAGATGAAAGTATTGCATGAATATGACTCCTCTTACAGTTCAGTTTTGAATAATTTAATCACCCTTGGCCTTTTAATACTCTTTCATTTCTTGTGCAGAATTTTATTAGCTTGTTCTCAAACTACTCCTCAGACTGTAGAAAGAAAGATGGATCAACTTTGCTTGATACCTTCTCTCTCCCCAAATAAGGTCAACCCTCATTACCTCTTCTTAGGTTGGCCAACTCTCTTTCCATGAAGTGTATTAATTAGTTTAATGTTATTTATTTATTTATTTTAGACAAATGTGTTTGGGAGTCCTCTTCTCTCAAATTTTTATGATCTAACTTGCTCTGTAATTCATTAGAATGTTGATGTAGTCAAAATATTTATTAAGAATTTTTTCTATGTCATGCACAAGACACAAAACAGTAAAACATTCCTGATTTTATAAAGCAATATCCTAACTTCAGTTATTTCTATGAGTTTAGGAAAATAAAGTGGTGGCAAGAGACATCATGTGCTCAGTGTCTATGTGTAAGGGAGCTTGCTCTTTTGGATAGGATAGCCAGTGAAATTACTGACAAGATACCCCAAATTCCATACTGTCTTTAACCTCAGGCGGTTGGTATATTGTTCCTTATTTCAGGAATGTCCCCAACCTCCCATTTCACTCTTCAGCCTTCATCTCTCTGTAAACCTGAATATTCCCAATACTGCTGGTTCCATTCCCTTACCCAAGGCAATTTGCAACTGAGATATATCCACAAATGGTGCCTATACCCCACCAAACCCTCAGAAGCGATCCCTACCTGAATGCCTTAATCCTGGTGAATGGATTGCTTTAAACATATGCATTATGTTAGGCAACCTGCTTGGCCTTGAAGTGAAGAAGATAGCTTCACATTTTTCTTCAAAAAACATACCATTATTTTTTATTTAATTTATTTTTAGTTGGAAAATTTTAAAAAATGCACATAATTATGGGGCACCATGTGCTATTTGGACTTAGGTATAAATTATGGAAAGATTCAATCAAGGTATGATACCTATTACTAACATCATTTTTTGTGATAGCGAATTAAAACTCTGTTCTTTCAGCAATTTTGAAATAAACAACCCATTATTATTAATCTCAGTACAATAGATGGCTAAATCTTACTCCTCTGGCCTAGTTGATACTTTTCCTTCTTGGAGCAAGACTCTTCTAAAACCAATTCTCCCTCTACTCCCTGCTTCTGGTAAATTTCCTGTGCCCTATTTCTACAAGAGTGACTCCTTTAAATTCTACAAGCAGGGAGACCTTGAAGTATCTGTCTTTCCATGCTTGACTTACAGTCTCATAACAGATTTAATTAAGGATGCTAAACTTTTCCCTAAAGCAGAGTAAGAATTTCAATTGCATGGTCAATTCCTCCCTCTAATTAGCTTTTCAAAGCATATATTTCATTTCCTCCGAACCTCCAAGCCTTGATGATGCTTTATTTAAAACATTTTTTAAAATTCCTCTTTTTCGTACACTATCACTGGGATTGCCTCTTGTTTCACCTTATATTCCAAAACACCTTTAAAAGCAACAAAGAGATGCCATTATGGCTGTGTTAACAGGAATCCCTGCCTCCATTCTCACACCTCCTTTAGGACTTGCATGCTGTCACCACATCCTGCATTGTCTAAATCTATTTGCTCCCATGCTCTCCCATTATTACAGTGAAGTAAATAACACCACTTTCACAACAATGCTGTTGGCTCAAACATACATAACTAAGAAGCAACAAAATCAAGATTTAACCAACTGCAGGTGTTAGTTTCTGCTGTCTGTGCCCTTAACCATTTCCTATGCCCAAGATATTTGTTTTAATTACCATCTTTTATAAAAAAAAATCTCTAGGCATAAAAGAGATAATGAAAGAGTTGAAGAAGAATACAAGTCTCTCCTGCAAACAGACAAACGATCTTCTATGACTTATTGTAGGGCTCTCTCCATGTCACCCTGTCATCAGTCACGCCTCCTCCAAAAGTAGCTCGTTCTAACTGTAGTGCCACAACATTCTCTGCAGTGCGTTGTTACAGATAATGATCCATTGCTTCTGCTCCCCTTTCATCTACCCCCAATTCTCAACTCTCTATGGTTTGGGAAAAGCAGATGTCCCTAGTCTCCCTAACAAGTCACAGATTCTGACTCCATGATCCACAATCATGTTTTTGGCTTAACACATAAGCAGTTGCAATTCTAAAAGGGCACAAAGGTTAAACATTTTGTTATAAATCTTCTGATTATTACAAATACTAATAAGCAGTCACCAAAGTTCTATGTCCCCTTCCCTTTTCTTTTTCCTTGCAAGTTGACTTTGTGTTTCTCTAAATTACTTTTATTTCTGAAGGGATATCTATGAAAAAATCCTGTAAATCTTGTCGTAAAAAACAAGTGAGTAAATGAGATAAATGTGTCTTGCATCTTTCAGTTTGTTTAATTTTTCTTCTAAAATATCTAAATCTGTGTTATGTTTTTCATTTGTAGTGTGTAGTCAAGTTCAGAAGCACTCTGATTCAGCATATGTACTCATGTACACTGTTTGATGATTCTGTAGGAACTTAACAGCCTAAAATATAACAACTCTCCACTATCAACTGATTAATGCTGATGAAAGAGTTGGGACTACCTGGCAAGTTGATTAGCTGACATGAGGGGTGAGTAATTGGTGTATTTAGGAGTAGGAACCACACAGATCCAGTGAAGGAATACAGCCTCTAGGCATATTGACTGTGTAATACTGTCTGAATATCAGGAAGAAATTAATGAGTATACTTAAGGGGGGTAATAAATAAGTACATACTTTCAATACCCCTGAAAATTTCATGTGGAGAAAAGTTAAACATTTTCTATTTTAAATATTAGCTAAGATTAACAGAGCATGCCTTCCAATCAGTACAGAAGACAACAACCCAGCAAATATTTGTCTTTGTATTTCAAAAATTCAGAGAAAACATCTGTGAAATATGAAAATAAAGTACTGAACAAGCCCTGAGGAAGAAAAAAATAGTTATTATAATAAAATCAGATCCATGTACCACCCAACTGAGACAAGAATTAATGAGGGTAGAGTGTATGACCCTGTGTTTTCTCCAGATATCCTTCTAATGTCTCTGAAGACTTGTAAAAATGGGGAACTTTATCTTGAAAAATAAAAATTAATTTATTATTAGACAAGACACTTGAAATTCTGTTGTGTTGGGGCAGACTCAAAATGGCTATAGTTATACTCCCTCATCAAGTTTTCCAGAAGGCTGTTATATTTTTAGTGTGAAACCAAGTCCATGAATTGACTATGTAATGGTTAGTGTGTAGGCAGGGTCAGAAACACTCTGATTCAGTGTTTGTACCCAAGGTCATAAACATTTGCTTGTGAGCACATGCCCACTGGTGTAACCTGTTGGCAGTGTGCTTTCTTTGTCTGACCTGTATAAAAGAAAGGCCTATAGAAAAGACCCGGGAGGCTAAATGGAAATGACTGGGGCTACATAGAATTGGCTGGGGCAAAAAATGGAATTGGTTGTGGCTGATACTGAGGCAGAAGGCTGTTGCCACCTCTGAATAAAAAATGTCTACTCTCCTAACTGCATCTTACATCTTGTTCTACCTACCGGCCCCTGAACCTTGCAACCTGACATATTGCACTACATAGGATTCCTTAACACAAAACAAGGTACCACTGCTATAATGACTTTCATAATTTAGTAAAGTCTGTATTTACATGGTTCATCTATGTTTTCAGACTCATCATCAAACTCCTAGTTTGACATTGTGATGCATCTAGCTGTAGAGTCCAACCTCCGACTTCTGAAGCACATTGTGAGAAGCACTATTCGTCAGTTCTGAAATGACCATTTGATTCCTCTCTCATAACTTATGACCACTGAATTAGTTTTTTCTCCCATTTATCTATTTCTTTTATATTGTTATTTATTTATCATTGTTAATATTATTCTATATTTCTATTTTAATTGCAGTTAATAATGATATATTAGTTAATTCTTCTTTGCTAACTCTAATACCTGGGTCATCTCAGTGTTAGCTTACATTATTTTATCTCTTGATTATCAGTCAAATTTTCTAAATTATCTCCTGGAATTAATTTTTTATTGTATTTTATACTACTTACTAGAAGGTCTGTCTGAATTATATTACCTTACTCTCAAGCAGAAGTTGGCTTTTTTTTTTTTTAACAAACTAGAGAGTATTGGAGATCTGAGAACCACGTGGGGTCATAGCTACTTACTCTGCAGTTGTGAGTGAAAATAGATCCAGAATCATGAAGATTCATGGTCAAAAATGTGTTCCTATTAAGTTCCTTACCAAAATGGGCAGCTGGACAAAAAGCTATAGTTGGCCTCTGAAGTACAGAATGCCAACTGATTTTTTTTAAGTAATAAGGCTTTTAAATTTCAAGAGAATAATCTTATTCTGGTCAAAGTTCAGTCTTAGGCTTTATTATAGCAGACCTATTTCAGCCCTCGGATTGGTCGTAAGTTCAGCACTTTTCCAAGGGTTGGCCCATAGGTCTAGGCCACTGGCTTCATGTGGTGCTAAATCAAGATGGCATATTTGCTGTGGTCTTTCCAGATAAGCTAGGCCAGAGACTCAGTGGTTCAAGCAGTGTATGAGGAAGCTTCTCTGTGCTGACTTTCTGCTGGTACATCCTGGGAACTGGGAACAGACTTAAACTTAACCCTACAATAGAACAGTGCCCTCTGCCTAGGAACCCCAGCAATCCTGAACTCCAGTCTCTTTTTCTTAAAACAACAAAATTGCTGCTTTCTGTTTTGACTCCACTTCTTTCTGATGCTACTGGAAATGGATCTTCATATCAGACTGGTAGAATGAGATTCAACTCTTGGGATTTGCTTCTGTCTGCTTTTCACTACTGAAGGCCAGAAGTAGGGTATATTTTTTAATTAAAAAATTATATATTGTTCCTTTTTTTACTATGGGAATGAAACTTTTGAAATGAAATTAAAATAATTTACTTAATAGACAAAACTGAGGAATTGAAAAATAAAATTTCTCCCAGTTACTGAATTAACATTTAAAACATGTTTACACTGTGTTTTGGATGCAACACAGACAAATCTTGAGTTCTTAAAGCTCTAACAATGTTTGAGAATGTTCATAACACAAATACACATTCTTCTAGCAAGAAAGAAAATATTAGCTTAATCAGAATTTTTTTTCAGTCATTTTTTGGCTGTACTGAAAGGGCCCAGGGCCAAATTAATCTCTACAGTTGTGCTTTGGTGAATTTATCAACTATTGCAAATTAACTGTGATGCCTGAGGTGTACATTCCAGGCTGATAAAAACACAGACAGTCTTTGTTTTGGTTCTTGGGGCCAACTTGTACTTTGGTGAAATAATACTTTATTGAGAATTTGGATTAAAAAAAATCTCCCTATTTGTTAAGAAAAAATAAATGAAAGATTAAATGGCCTCCATAAAAATAATAAGTATGGTCAATTCATTTTACTTGTAGGTCTAAAGAAACTAATAAACATTAATTTAAAATAGTTTAACTAGAAAACATCAAAGAAGGAATAAATTGAACTTTTAATGTTTTAGATGCTGTGCTGAATTTTCAAAAAGCTTCATTTTCTTTTAAGTAGTGAACAAAAACACAAACGAAAGAGAAAAAAAGGAGAAACCAGATGTAAAAATCACTGGCTAGTAACATAGTAACACACAAAACCAAAAAACAATTAAAAAATTACTGAGGAAAAAAAGTAGTGCAATTATAAATTCTAAACTTTTCCACACATTTTATAAAATTTAGGTACTTAGGATTTTAAAATTGAATTGATGAAAAGTTTTTAATGTTCCTATTTGACATATGAATATTTTAACAAATTAATTTGTTAAATTATTTTAAATATCTAAAATTACTTGAATTTTCTAAACTTAAAGTACTGAATTTATTTGACAGATAAATTAATTTTCTTTCCATTAAATGTGTTAAGTATATGAAATTATAAATATGTGTTTAACTATATTGAGTATTAACAAATGTTGTCTTTGCAAAAGATCTGTCTGTGAAATTCTAAATAATAATGAAAATAATTTCAATTGAGCTCTCTTTTTCTTATTTAATCAGAAAAAAAAACATTTCAAATGCCATCTCTCTGACTCTTAATGTCAAGAACAGCCATATTATGCTATAAATATTTAATACCCTTGAACACTTTAATGAATATTAAGTTACCTAATGGATATTCTTTAGTTGTATCTTTCTTTTTCTGATGAATTTCTAAACATATATATTTCTTAAGTAATAAATATGCTTTAAAATATATTCACTTTTTTAAAGCTTCCAGTCAAGATGGTAAATTAGATACTAAAATAGAGCTTTTGAGACATCAAGAAGAAAAATTAATTCATCTTTAATTTAAATTATTTGATTTAGACAAAAACAAATGAATAAATTGTTCTCTGTCTTCTTTAGAGAAAGTTTCTTATCATACCAAATGTCAGTTTCTCTAAGACATATATTTGTGGCTGTGCACTGATTTTCAATTATTTTTAAAGATACTTTTTTAAAAGGAGAAAAAAATTAATTAAAATTATTTTATAACTAGCACTTCAATATGGCTTGTTTTCAAATACCCAGGGGACATCTGTGTATATCCTTATGTAAGAAAATGTTTAGCAGCTCTTTTTAACATTGTTTTCCCCAAATCTAGAACCTAAATTAAAAAAAAAAAAAGTTAATATGGTATTTATATCACAATAGCTTTGGGGTTTTGCATGCAATCCTATCCTGCACCATACAAATGGGTTTTCCTCACTTCAATAAAAGAGGACTATTTTGATTAAAATTTGTGCTACATAACTACTCTTCTTGTTTGTTATCCAAATTCTTGAAAACAAGAAGACATTGATTTGCCCTGGGTAAATTACATAGAGGTAAATGCTACCACCATAAACGTTTCATAAGCAGAGTATTTGTCAGGTTAGGTAGACCACATTAAGGTTCATGTTCAAAAACTGATATGCACCTATACACAAATTAAATTTTTGCTAGGTATAAATATGCTTGTCATTCTTGGTGATTATGACATTTCTATATGGAGTAAATCAAAAGGCTGTGGAGTTAAGCAGCAGCTAACTTCTCATACTACTTATGCCCTCTGTATAATCATTGACTGAATATTCACAAACTGATAACTTTACTCCATTATGGTGATAAGAACTGACATTATTAACTGCCCAGTGCTATTCATATCTTTCACTAAAAAAATTATATACATGTTTTTGTCTCTTACCTACTAGTAAATAACCCTCTACTGCAAAGTGTTGTTAGAATTGAGTTTTCTAGAAGAAATAACATAATAGCCATTGCCAAATTCTATACCTCATTGCCTCAGAGCCAAAAAACAGACTCCTTCCAGAAGCTGGATTCAGAGCTCAGATAGATCCCAGCTTAGAAGACAACAGCCTCACAGGAAAAGAAACTCAAAATCCACAAAACAAGAAGTTGGTAGGGCTGTACCTCAGAGAGACCGCTCACCTTGTGTGGATGAGGCCCTGGTTCAATCCCAAGCACTGCAGAAAAGTAATTAGAAAGCAAGAATCGATTCCCTAAGACTAAATTAAATGAGTTAATTATGGCTTCCTAGTATGGCACTGGCCCTTCATTTAGCATACTGTAATTGGGATCCATTTGCAACCCAACACTTGAAGTTCAGAAAGAAAAAAATCCTATGAAGGATTTAAGCATAATGTATTAAGCTGAACATTTTTCATAAAATCTAATGAAAATAATTCTGTAAATATTATTATTTAGACACATTTGTAAAATTTATTCAAAATGGTAGTTAATTTCATAATAAATAAGAAAATTCCTAACAGCTTGACCTCGTTGGATAACAATTCTAGTCTTGCTTTCCTGAAATTTTCACAGAAGAAAAGTTTGAGCTTGTTCAGAAAGTAATATTTTAGTCATCATTTTAACTCATTTGTATACTAAATTGAGATTTTAGACATCAATGAAAATGACAAATATATTGTAATGCATATTTATGGAAATATCACAAATAATGATTCTGAGAAGAAAGTACTAAAGATGAATTTGCAAACATGACTCTTATCAGAAAGTTAACATAGAGAATTCAATCAGAATAGCTGCGAGAACTGTAATACATAGTCCCTGCAGCTACATTTTCTTCTGCTTTAGACAATTAGATGGTAGTTGCCAATCTTGGGAAGGATTTTTAGAAAGGGGAGACTGACTAGACGCTTGCTAATATGGATGTTAGGTTTTGAGACCCAGGCTTCCTATTGCTTACTGCAGTTTTTGTTACTTGTTGTTTTTAAATCATTGTAACTGTGTTAGAAGCTTGAATTTTCTAGGGACATATTGCAAAACATATGTGGTATATTATTTTAAGATGTTCTCTGGTGCTCAGGGTATAACTCAGGGATACAGGGTATTTCCAACACTGCAAAACCAGAATTAAAAGAATGTTCTGTTTTGCTATAAATACAAGAAAATTAATGGAAAAGATGAAAAGTACATGAGATTTTGCAAGTGTATAAAAAGTCTGCAGGTAAATTAAATGATGTGGGCAGAATCTTTAAAGACGTCAGCACAGACAAGAAAGTTAGTAACCTGTGAAACATGATAGGCATGATTAAGTAATTAGGTAAATTTTGAGATGTTTTAAGCAACGATAAATTAAGTAGATAATATCTTTGCTGAACAAATATTTTTAACAGAGGTGAAATGGACAGAAGATCACAAATATTCACGATCCTATGACTATAGAAGAGCCACTCAATATTTATGAAGTAATATACTGATTATCTTATGCCCATAATCACACATGCTCTACCTAAGAAATGCAAATAAAATTCATAGGTGCTTATTAACATTACAGTGAACTGCATCTGTTAGGCAGGTGAAATTGTTCCTTATCTGCCTCAATATAACAAACATATGTTGCTTCTAGACACCTTCTGTTGGCTAAGCATCTTTGATCAACCTCAAGGCTGTTCTTCAAAACCACGCCATCAGCAGGGCAGGTTGATGCAGCAGAAAGAAGGACAGAACTTAAGAGCAGGTACCCTACTCCAGGTGTAGGGAACCCCTTCATCCTTGCACCCTGTTCTGAATATGGTGATCTATTTTTCCCCTGTGTTATAAATTAACAAGCTATGTAGTTATTTTCCCTGATTTCTTAACTTAGAACAGTGCCTAGAAAAAGCCTGGTGTTTGTTAATTTCCTAGATTAAAAAAATATACATGTCTTTTCGATTCTATCATTGCAATTTTTTTTAAAAAATGTAGTTCTCAAGAATCATTAGAATATTGTGTGAAATTAATTAACAACTGTATTACTGTTCAGGGTAAAATATGGTATAGACCACTCTAAGAAATAATTTAACAATAGGTACCATATAAATGGTCCATATAATTTTGGATTCTATATTTAATATCTGGTACTCAAATAAAGTATTTTAGATTTAGGGAATAATGTTAAGTTATTTTCTGTGAAATGGAAACATATCAGCAATTTTTAATGCTTAATTTTATCAGAAAATATTTTAAGATACAAAATTATACAATTTGACCTCTTTCAGAGCACCATTTCAAACATTAATAATCCTATCTCTTCAATATTATTTTTGGCCAGCCATTGCATTACCTTTGCCAATGTTTTACAGTAATGATAGTACACTAGTTTCCAAATGTTTACATCAAATTTAAATAATTCTTTCCTGAAATAAAGACAGACTTTGCAGTTTTCCAAAAACCATAAAAATGATCACTGCTGCAATTAATAATTGTGTTTATTAGTTAGTGTAAGCATAAATAAATTGCAAACACATTTAACAACTGAAAGCATGTGTCACCAGCTTCCGAGTCTTAGAAGCACACATTTATTATAAAGCTGAGAGCTTTAAATATTTTCAGTCTGGACCTATTGCATTGTAGCATGGTTGTATTAATATCCACTACAAATTTGCCCATTTAAAACTTTATTTTTAATGGACTGGATTATATATTCAAGAAAATGAAATGCTTCTCTTTTGTTGATAATATTCACTGATCCTTTAGAGGTATCATTCTAATGTATTGCTGTGGAATTCATTGACCATAACACAGAAGTTTACAGCAACCATTTTATTATGCTGACAGATTTTGTGAATGAAAGATTCAGGTACACTGGGAATATCTTGTCTCTGCTTCAGGACTTCCCATTCCTTACCTGGAATGACTCAGTTGGATTCCTCGAATAACTGAAGATTTGAGGATTGGAGCATCAATCTTTCAAAATGGTTCCTACACTTATGTGCCTGGGCCCTGATTTGGAATAAAGAATGAGTTAGGATAAAGTCTGAAGTATGGACTCTTAACAGAAACAATAAAGCTTAGTCATTCCACCACAACAGCCTTAAAATAGACTTCTGGCATGGCAACTTGGTGCTTCAAAACTGAGGTCCCCAATGTTCAGAAAAGAAGCTGCGTAGTCTTAATGACATGACTCCAAAGTCACATAGCTGGGCTCTAGTTTTCTAAGCAGTTGCAAATCAATCTAGATCCAACAAAGGGGCTATAGACTTCATGTTTCAGTGGGAGGAATATTAAATCACCTGATGACATATTTTTAAGTCAAAGTTTAGAAAATCATAAAAGAAAAAAATGGTTAATCCTAGCTTTGAGATAAGCATTAATGTTGCTTCTTCCTTGCTTTAAAAACAATGAATGTTAATCTGTTTGCCTAATAGAGCAAGTGCTATTACAAAGCTCAGAGGAAGAGTATTCAGGGAGAAGAAAAGTCAGATAGAGAAAACATCAAGGAAGGGGGGAACCAAAAATTATATAGAAGATAATTAGTGGTATTCCAAGAAACCTGAAATTAAGGCTTACATAAACTAAAAAATGATATAAAAATGTTGTGGGTGACAGAGAATATACTTTTAAGTCTCTCAGATTAAGTAACACCAATGTTAAAAGCGATCTGACAATTAATATGGTATGTTCTTCCATTTTATAAAGGAAGCTTGCAAGGGCACAAGAGGCCCTCAAGATTAAACTGGAATTTAAAACAAAGAATCAAAAAACACTGGGTTCCAGTCAAGTGCTCTTAAGTTTAGATATACAAAAGGTGATGTTAGCAACAGATTTAGTAAATAAATGGGTGAATGTGTTTAGAGATACTTTTAAGCAATTCTACTTAAATACATGATATAAGAATACTATATTTATTTACTTATGGTATGGGGAATGCAGGTTTCAGAGTTTTACTGTTTTAATAAAAGATTATTTGCAAAGGGGAAAAATGGTAAATTAAACGACTGCACCTCGCACATTAATAACACCCCTAGTAGAGAAGATTGAATTTAGCATGGACTTATTTTATAATGCAACAGCATTGTCTGTTTGATGATGTTTATCAGTGGATTATGCTTATCAGTGGATTATGCTGGTGACTTACCCAAACTCTAAGGGGTTATGCAATGAAATTAACCCTATGCAATGACCTCAAACACTGCATCTAAGTAAGACTGAAAATATATCAGCATAAATCCAACTTTGACTAGGATATTTGACAGTAAAGAAACACATCCTAGAAACTATTGCTGTGTGTCAAAACCCTAGTATACAACTGGGAAAGTAAAGGGAATAAGACAGGTGAATACATTGTGTGTGCCCGCGCATGCACCATGGCCTACAGAGGGAATGAGGAATATGGAAGAAGTATAGTGTAAATGAAATGGGGAGAACAAGGGTCTAGATTTGAGAATGTTCTAGAGAGAGATCACAGTTGACGTATTAGTTTGCTCTGGCTCAAAAGTAAATAAGGTAGACTGAGTGGCCTAAACAACATACATTAATTTTTGTACTGTTCTGGAGGCTAAAAGTCCAAGATCAAGGTTTCAGCCAATCAGGACTCTTGCAGGCTCTCTTCCTGGCTGATAAATCATTTTATAATCAGAATGAATCATCTACCTATTAACTCACCACTTGAAATATAAGGTTGTGATTTCCCAAAACAGATGTTAATAAGTGAGCTTATATGGTATACATATTAATATCTACATAATATACAGCCTTTCTTCAGAAATGTATAATATTAGGACTGGAAATGTAGCTCACTGGTAGAGCTTGCACTTTGCAGGCCTATGTTCAATTCCTAGCAGCACACACACAAAATTATTGTTTATATATTAATAATTATATATCCAAAATATATCATAGCATATATTTAATAAATAGAGATTCATACACACTATGGAAATAAATTAAATGAAAGATTTTATGTAATAATAAAATTTGGTTCTTTTACACATGATTGGAGTTTTTGTTTTTGATTCATATTACACACTACTAGCATCAGGAATATTCTACAATGTAAGTGAATGTAAAACTATCATTGCAGGTAAGCTGAACAGAAATAAATCACTCGGCAAAGCTGTTGTGTGATCCATATAATGCCACTTGTTAGAACAAATGATTCAGCCCTCTATCTTGTCTTTTTTTCCTTTTTTTAAGTTATAATAATATTAAATAGAGTTGTGAGTATACCACCGTGTTTGGAGACTGATTATCTATTTACCACTCTGCTAAAATGTAGTTAGGTTCAGGTAATTATTGAAATTCAGAGTTTGCCAGATGGCTATTGGTATTTATCTGATTTCCATTAACTCTGTGGTAAGGGAGGGATGAGGGACCTAAGTTGTTTAACATTGTGACTAACATAGTTAATTACCTTAAAAATATATTTATGGCACTTGAACTTTGACCTTTTTCTTTGCCTTTGTTCACTTTGAATGAAGATGCCTAACATTGCATTTCTCCAGAGTACTGAATTCTATAAAAGCTTTCTATCTTTTTAAGTAGCTGTTTTAATTTTCTGTATTCTTTCATTTTGTGTGTGTGTGTGTGTGTGTGTGTGTCTCCTCTCTCCAGACATTCAAAATATTATTCCAGGTAGTACTATTGGATAGAAAAATAACCTGGTTAGTCCACCATCTTTGTTATCTCTTTTAACTAACTTCTAATAGGCCAGTTTGGCTTAATATACCCAAATATGAACTATTTTATCTCTTGCTCACTGTTAAGGGAAAATATTTTGCATGACTAACATTGGTGTCACAGAAAAAAAAGTATGTAAATATATATATGTTAATATATGTATAATATAAGTGATATATTGATTATATAATGTATTATTCATTATATAACAACCAGTCACTATTGATAAAGTAATTATTTTTAATATAATTACATTATATATTATTTAATATATGGTA
Source organism: Marmota marmota marmota (assembly GCF_001458135.2). Lineage (NCBI taxonomy): Eukaryota > Metazoa > Chordata > Mammalia > Rodentia > Sciuridae > Marmota > Marmota marmota. Next base: position 19,457,369 of record NW_026000240.1, on the reverse strand, counting down.
TGTATTAATAAATGTACATTATATAATTGAATTAATTATAAAATTTAGATTTAGGAAGATGGCGGCGAGGGGAGTGCATTGCCCCCGTGTGCTGCTTCACTGTGTGGGAGTATGACAAGTCAGGACGGCTAAAGGCTATCTTGTTAGGAATTTCCAGCAATAGTGGGGTGCTCCGGAACCTGGAGGAAGGATTTCCATCGCACGAGGATCGGCTACGGGGACTCAAACACGAGAGGTTTGTCGCATGGAGGGTAACACTGCTTATTCAGCAAATCGCCAAGCGGCTAGAGTCTGCAGTGCGCGCTGGGAAACGAGGAGATAGCGATGCAGGGATACAGCGCTGCAGTTTCTGCCAGCCGTGCAAGCACCGTACTCAGGGCTGAATTCTGGGTTCGAGACAGGGGAAGGAAGCGGTCCATCTCGGTTTTCCACACCGGTCAGACCACAGAGGAGGCCAGCAGCCACCATGCTGGAAAGCTGACGTCACCATCCCTGTTCTCGACTGACCGCAGCTCATTCAGCCATAGAACAGGTAATTTCAGGCTGCCATTCGCCTGCGGCTTGCAGACAGATTGCTAGGGTTCAGTGCCTGGGTGCTTCTTAGAACCTGATCTTATCAGAGCGAACACCGAGCGTGGGGCAGCCGAGTTCCGGCTCCCGGAACTGCCCTGGCCCAGGGCTAGGAGCCCACGGAAACTGCTTCTC
>NW_026000240.1:19401944-19452607 GCF_001458135.2 Marmota marmota marmota | reverse complement strand
ATGGCAATATGTAAATCAATGGATGTGTAACTGATGTGATTCTGCAATCTGTGTATGGGGTGAAGGTGGGAGTTCATAACCCACTTGAATCAAAGTGTGGAATATGATATGTCAAGAAATTTGTAATGTTTTGAACAATCCACAATAAAAAATTAAAAATAAAAAAATTATAAAATTTAATATTAATTAAATTAATATTATACCATTAATTTGTATATATTATATACAATAGTTTTTCGTTCTTTGGCCTAATAAGGTAATATTAATTTATGAAACATTGGGCCTTACTACTCATCTGCTTCTGCCATTTTATAACTAACTCCTAACAAATTTAATCTGTTGCAAGAGTATATTAAGGGAAACTTAATTAATTTTGATATTTAAAACTTTTCAATAAATACTGCCAGCATTGGGTCAGGAAATTTGGCCTACGTGAATCATTAGTGACAAGGAAACGGCAGAGTTGAATTAATGTGCACATGCATTGTGACATGTGATTTAGGAACAATGTATCCAGTGCAGATCTGGAGTTCATAATGGTATGTGATGACAGTAATGGTAAATTAAGAGAAATGTCTGAGTTAATGGCATCTAGCCATTTAAATCATCCCCCAGATCATCCAGATCACCAAACTGAGCAACAAAAACTCACTTGGAACCCACACAATAAATTTAAGGAAGAATATGTTGTATGCTTTAATTTAAACAAAAGTGAGGAAATAAACTATCAACACCAAAGAAAGTGGTGCAGGTAGTATCAGTGAGATTTCATTCCCAGAAGAACATGGCCCCATTCTGATTATTTCCCTAATCAGTACTTTACAGCCAAACTAAATGTACAAAATGTATGTGTATGTATTTATGATATAGTGCATATGTTTACCTGCCTTTTAATCCATAAATTATATATGAATAAATATATGCATTTACCTTTCATCTATCACTCAAACTTCTGACACTCAACTGTGATGAATGCCCTCCAAATAAAAGAAATAATATATGCACAATTCTGCCTATTCATTATGAAAAATTGAAAACATTGTTCACTTTATGATGATTACAAGTCTTTAGTGAATTATCATTGGAACATTTTAGAAGATCTGCAAAGTAAGCATACACACCATTCAGTATATTTAACATTAATAATCAGCTAAGTGTTTTGTGATTTCAAACTGTTTTGTACATTTTGTACAATAAAATCCAAGACTCATTTTAAATAAATTTTAAAAAGAATGTTTGGTAGTAACCTAATAATCTAACTAGAAAAATGATCATTTGCTGGCTTTTAATGAAAGACTATAAGCATTATCAGGTCCTAAAAGCCATTCACTGAAGCAGGACTAGAGCCAGGTCATATCTCCATCATCCTTACCCCAAAGCCCACATATGTATCTCTACAACATTATTCTCAAAGTGAATACTGGGATTTCAAATGGCTTACTCATATGCCAGCTTCTCTAGTTTAAGTGAGATTTTTTAAAAATCACACTTGGAAACCAAGTAGCTTATCTTCATTTTTTTCTTCTGATGGTAGCTGCTCATAGGATATACATTCAACCCTGCGGCTTCATATAACAGAGTTTATTGACAAGTTCCAGGTACCTGAGGCAAATTGCAATTGATGTAAATTGTACACTAAATAGAGTTTCACTGTAAACAAGGATTTGGAATTAAGCCAGCACATAATACAAAATCAAGCATGGTCAAAATTTTCCTTAAACACAGTTTTCAGAAGCCTAAAAATTTGTGTGCGTTTACTAAACAACACAGCCTGCCTCCAGTGCTAGAAAAGAATCGATAGCTTTGTGAGAATACAAAATAAACAGCTGATTTACAATTGGGGGGGGTGGGACAACATGTATAAAAATAATAAATTTCAAACACTAGAAATAGAGGGTGCTCACATTATGGAAGTTTAAAAGCCATACTGTTAAGATGGGTTAGCACCTAGTAACACCCAAGCTGGTGGCGTTTCTCCTCTATCTGGAGTTCCAGTGATCTAGATTTGGAGTCTTTCTCCTTCACATTTGCACAGAGATCACCTCCACTTCATTTTAAAAATGTGTTCAGTAGGTAGGTAGAGTTTGCACTTGACCTGTGGTCCATTTCCTCCCCATGTGGGCTCTCAGTCTGCAATTATAGCTCAATGTTAAAAGTATTAGAAGCAGCTGATTAATTGAGCACTACAGCTGGAAAATAAGGTTCCTGTTTATGTATGCTACTAAAATCCTGGCCTTTCCTTGATTGGACACAGTGGAGGCACAGTGCACAGCTTAGAGAGAAGATCATCAGCTGAGTAATGGCTCCCATTGTTCTGGGAAGTTTTTTGACATGACTGAGCTATATAGCGTGAAAGGACATCCACAAATGAATCATACTGCATATCCCCAGTGATTTCAGGCACATTCAATGTGTTTCTGACAGTGTAAGTATTTAATATACCTTTCCTACAATCCTGGTCATGTGGCAGGAGGTTGGGATCTTCCTTTGCTTCGTATAATACACACACACACCTCATGAGAATGAGAAATGATTCTATAATAATATAGACAAATCCAGATCCATGTGAAAAATATAATTATTTGCAAAATATAAAATCAAACCTACAGAACCATCCCTGCCTATAAAGGCAACTGTATTTTCCTTTATATGACAAGAAGTACCCTGTTTACCCTTGGTTTAGTTTTCTGCTTTCATTCAGATTGAGTGGGTCAGTGGGCATGGTTATTGGGTAGGGCAGGAGTGAAGTATATTACTCTTTAAAAAAAATCTTACTTTTAACATTTTTTAAGTGTCAATGGATCTTTATTTAACTTATTTATATGTGGTGCTGATCATTGAACCCAGTGCTTGTACATGATAGGCAAGAACTCTTCCACTGAGCTACAACCCCAGCCCAGTTTATTACCTCTTAGTGTAGTGGTCTTCTAGTTCTTGTCTGTGTCATCTAGCATTAGCATCACCTGGGAACTTGGTACAAATACAAATTTTTTAGTATCACTCCAGATCTACAAAATCAAAAATCCTGAGAGTGAGACGTAGCCATGTGAATGAACACACCTTCCAGATTTATCTGATATATGCCAACGTTTGAGAACTACTTCTTTGCTAGAAAGAACCACATTATGTGCCCAAGACTGACTTGTTTCATAACTTTGAATCCACACAAAAGCAGAAGTTCTTTGGGTGAAAGGTGTTCAGTGCAATTCTTGGTAAGTATGGGGTATGTAAGGGATTTAAACCATTTAAAGAATGTTCACTTTCAATATGAAAAAAATGATTACAAGAATGATATTTAATAAATGCTTTGTTAATTTTTTTCATCTGTTTCCATTGTTTTGAAAATATGGTTACATTTTTCAGTCATTATACTTAGAAAGACACATTGAATTATTTTGTCTTAAGCTTTATAAAGTTCCTGACACTCAAATAATTTTTTAAGAGACTTTTGTCCTGGGATTTTATAAAAGGAACTGAAGTAACAGACCTCGAGTTCTCTTTTCACCCCTGGCTCTGAAATCTCTGGAGCTTGGTTAAATTATATGATCCTTTATTATTCAATTTCCTCTTCTATACAATTGGAAAATAGTACCTGAAACCACGGCATCAGGTTTGATTAAGTAATTTAAATATAGTGGCTAAAGAGAAGAAATGGGAGTTAAACAGCTGCGATTTGCTAGAGAAAAATATGACATCTTTAAAGTAATATTTCAGATCTACTATCTCCCTTTTAAAAAGAATGTTCTATTTAATTTATATTGTTTAGTAATATATTTTTTTCCACTTTTGGTGATGTTTTGGTGGCAAAGTTTACATATACTGCAGAAATTCCACTTCTGCCTTCGTAATATGAATCCAACCAATTCCAGTACATTTTATTTTATGGTGCTGGGGATTGAACCCAGGCCCTTGTGAATGCAAGACAAGCACTCTACCAACTGAGCTATATCCTTTGCCCTCCAATGCATTTTTAAATCAAATACTCTAATTCATCTTAGTTTATTAGAAGCATATTTTTAAAAAGACCTGACATATTTTCTATCTAAGCTATACATAATCACAGAGTGAAATAAAGGATACAGATAGATGTGCATAAATACAAATTTTATCTCACATGCTCTGAAGATAATTTGAAAAAACAAAACAATCATCCTAAGTATGGTTAAAAATACATAAAAAATCACAAAAAAGGTTATTATTTCTACAAGAAAAATGAATAAATTACTTTCTCGATATCCTCTTCTGTATTAGAAAAAAATGCAGCACATATTTATTAATTTTATCTGATTTAAAAGTAAAGTATAAATTTTAAGAAACTAATTCCAGTTTAATTTCACTGATTCATGAGTGGATACTACTTCATGAATCAGTGAAATAATTTTCTGTTATCTATTACAACCTTCAACTGCATTCCGTTTCTCTGAAGTCTCTACTCTTTTCTGACTTTATTTTCCCACTAAATAAAAGAAGTAGGTCTTTAATCTAGACATTGGGATGAAGAATGACTGTTTATAAGGTCATAGAAGAACCACTGGAAATAAAATAAATAGCCAAGAGCTTTAAACTTTCAGCTGAACTCAGCATCAGAGAACCAGAGAACTTATTCAGAAGTCCTAAAATAATCCTTTCTGCCTTGCAAACACAGGATCAACTTCAATGACAATTACAACCAAATTTTAAGTCTGGTAGTTAATAATTACACATGTTGAATTCATTTCCATCTTTAGGGGCCATGCGAAGGTTAGGATGGATGGGGTGTGATTTGGTACAAGAACATCTGGGTGTACTTGACAAACCTGGTAATCTGGAACCATTTACCCATGGAAGCAGATTCAGCAACCTGCTCCTTATTCAGTGATCCATGCAGGAGTAGTCCAAGGCCAAACCTAAGCATGATTCTTTATATCCTGTCTTTCTCTCTTCTTCACATCCAGTCTAATACCAAGTTATTTTTAATGATGACTCTGAGAATCTTTTAACTTATTCTTATTTCCTTGGACATTATTCTTACCTATCCCCTAGGGAGAACAGCTCTCTATGTGACTTTAGTATTCTATTCTTGCCTTCTCAGCCTTCAATATCTGTTCAAAATGTACTATATTAAATTATCTGTAAAAGTAATTGATGTGACTTGTGCATCCAGTATCAAATACACTACCTCATCTGAAATGTGTCAAATGCCTGGGAAGTGTTCACTTAGCAATGAGTAATTCTCTGCATAGTCAAGTACTCAATTCATAAGAGAAGTTTGCATTTAGAGTATTCATAATATAACTGTTTATTATGCATAGAAAGCAAGAAAATCATGCAAGAAGAGGGTGCTGAAGGGGGAAGTATATATCCACAGGGTCCAGAGAAACTCCAGTACTTGGGGGATTAGCAGTTGTAGGAATATGAACAGCTAACAACTTATTTGCTTTTCTTGTATATCAGTGTTTCTTTCTTTCTTTCTTTCTCTTTCTTTCTTTCTTTCTTTCTTTCTTTCTTTCTTTCTTTCTTTCTTTCTTTCTTTCTTTCTTTCTTTTTGCAATGCTTGGAATTGAACTCAAGATCTTACTCATAGTAGGCAAACAATAAAACCATGAATTGCATTCCCAACCATTGTTGCATTCTTAGATTTAAAAGTTTGTTCAAAGACACGCTTTTCATAAGTGTGATTAGCATAATAAGCTGATTCAATACCCTAAGTGCTATACATAAATTATCTTTCAGTGGTAGGACTTAAAGGTAAATTTTCTGTTAGAGATTAACTCCTATCCATTTCAGAAACAGGAAAACTAAAAAAAAGAAATGTCAGAGACTCACAACCTCCTGAGTTAATGAAAGAGTCTAAACTAGACCTTAGCTAACTATATTTATTTAAGTATTCCTTCTCTTGGACTATTTTCTGAGAATCTAAAGTATCCAATGTTTGGGCAGGGGAATGGAAGCAAATAAAGAATATCTATTCATTTCCTGACAGAAACATTTTGACAAACTACATGATTTTGATATAGCTTGGCTTTGGTTCTTGAAGTGATCCACCTTTTTATTGTATATGGATGTATCTTGGTCACTGCAAGGGACCACACCTAGACATCCAGGACTCTTTTTTTTTTTTTTAGACTACTGGGCATTTCTACAATTCAATTTATTTATTTATTTTTTATTTTTTTATTTTTTATTGTTGGCTGTGCAAAACATTACATAGTTCTTGATATATCATATTTCACACTTTGATTCAAGTGGGATATGGATGTATCTTGGTCACTGCAAGGGAACACACCTAGACATCCAGGACTCTTGAAGTTATCAAACTCCGGGACTGCTCAAAATCTGTTATATAAAGTGATGTGGTATTTGCGTATAATATGCACACATCTTTCCATTGCTAGATTGTTTACTGTCATAGTTTACACATGAGGTGTTCCTCCAAAGTTCATGTGTGAGACAATGCAAGAATTTTCAGAGGCAAAGTGAATAGATAATAAGGTGTAACCTAATCAGTGAATCAATCCATTATATGGATTCAGTGAGCTGTAGCCTTTAACAGGTAAAGTGTGACTGGAGGAGGTCATTGGGGGCGTGCCTTTGAGGTTTATATTTCATCCCTGGTAAATGGAGCTCTTTCAGCTTCCTGATTGCCATTTTCTTCACTGTACCCTTTCACCATGATGGCCATGATGTTCTGCTTCACCTTAGACCCACAGCAATGAAGTCAGCGATCTATGGACTGAATGCCTGAAACCATCAGTACAAAATAAATTTTCCTACTCTAAATTGTTCTTGTCAGGTCTTTTGGTCACAGAAACAAAAGATGACTAAGACACATAATGCAAAGTAAATGCTAAATAAGTAATTGTTATACTCTGTTATTTCAGAAATAATGACAGGAAAGAAAAGTTAGTATATGTTCAGTACAGATGCAATGGTTGGTTTGTTTTTCAAATATTTTCCATCCACACTTGGCTAAATCTATGGATGCATAACAATGGCCCACTGTAATTCCATTTCTACAGTTGACAGTTGTTCATTTTACTATCTTGTTGGAAAACACTGGATTCATTCATTCCGAATCTCCACTCATCTCCCAATATAGCACAGGCATTAAGGGCAAGGGCTCTGTAGTAAGTTTGATTATGTTGAGACAAGCTACTTTATCATTGACTTTCTGCACAGCCTTGGGACAATTTATTAGCATCCTTTCTCCTTAATTTCCTCAACAGTAGGGAGTATGATAATAATAATAATACCTCACAATTCAAATTAAATAAATTATTACCTTGAAAACACTTAAAAATAATAAAGCACAGTGACCACTCAGTGGGTTGTCATTCTTAATGATATTACGATCAATCTTCTACTACTCAGAGAAAGTGGTGAAAGTACAATATGGTAGAAAATGACTTGTACTCAAATACCTAACAACTAACACGCAATGTTAAAGTTTCAGTTTCTCACAGTTTTCTGAAACTGTTGAATACATTTGATATATGTTTGTTCAAACTTCTGAACTCTGCTGGAGAATAAAAATTAGCTATTTCATACAGTGATTAATGGTTATTATTGAAGTAGTAACTACCATTCTTTTTTGTACTACTTTATTAATTAGATAAGTATTATTATTTCCATTTTAGAGATGAAAATCCTAAGACATATATTGGTCAAATAGATAGCCCTTAGTCCCTCAGGTTTTAGGTGTCAAAACCAAGATGATATAAATTACCTAATCCCAATTTTATTCAGATTTCAAGAAATCTGGCAAATGCATCCATTTTCAATCTATATTCCTATTAGATATAAAGTTTAAAATAACTAGAGTTATTGATAATAATACAACTTATTTTTATTTTTATAATTAATAACTAAGTTTATTCATGATGTTGTCAAATCAATCATAATTATAAAGATGAGACAAGTTCAGTATGATTTTTCCCCACATATTTCTTTTTTAAATTTGTGACATTGAATAAATCACTGAGAATGTAAGTAGTTCTAGTGGGACATCTGTCATTTAAAGGAAATGTCAACAAAATAATTGAATACATTTTTTCTGCTGAAAAGTAGACAAAAGGTCAGTTATAGTGCTATTTAATTTAAATATGAGATATATGACTGTTAAATATGTATTTTTATGGTAAGAAGAACCTGAGGGACTAAGGGACTAACTTAAGCATATAAAATATACTAATTTCTTTTTCTATTTTTAGTCAAAATATATTTGTTGTATCATAGGATTTTTTTTCTTAGTATTCCAGCTAAAGAAAACTTAATATTTTTATCTTCCATGGTCTTTTACAATGTGATACATTTTCTCATCATTTGATTGTAATTTTTCTCACTTTAGGAAGGCTTAGGCTTTTGTTACTGAACAAGAAAGAAATATGACACCAGTCTCACTTATAAACTAAACTCTAAATTGAATTTAGCAATATATCAAAAGTAATAAATATTGTGGTTTTAGGAACACAAGACTGGTTTATTTCATCTCATTAACAGAAAGCATTGAAAAATAATACCCCTGTCTTGGTAGAGGCAGATAATGTTCTTTCAACCCTCATATTGTTTAGTGATAAAACTGTTAGAAAATTAGAAATGGAAAGCCACTCTTAATTCTGATAAAGAGTAAAGGTGAAGCCCTTCATCACACATGAATATTAGAGAATTGCTGCAAGTTTCCACCGTGAAAACATGGAGAATTCAAGTGTGCCCAGTACTGGACAATAACAAACAACACCATTCCTGAAGTGCCAGTCAGAAAGATAAAAAACAAAGACAGGGCTAAAATGTCTTTAAAATGGTTAAAAAGAAGAAAAGAAGGAATAGCACTATTGCTATTCACAGATGATATGATCTTACACATGTGAATATGTGCAAAAAGAGATGTGTACATGAATGTCCATAACTGTTTTCCTCATGATAGCCCAACATACAATGGGTCTGTATCCACATAACTGATTACTATACAGTATAAGAATTTTTAAAACTATTATTATATACACAAAAACATGGGTGAATTTCACATAGGAAATGTTTGGCAACAGAAACCAGATATAGTAATCAACACATGGCCTAATTTCATTTAAATAAGAGTGAAAAGCAGAGGGACTACTCTTTGACAATAGAGTGGTGATTCTCTTGTCTTGGGTAGTTACTGGCCAGGGCAAAGTGGGTTTCTGGAGTACTGGGGATCTTGGCTTTCTTGCCCTGTGTCCAGGGTACCATGAAATCCAGTTTATGAAAATTCATCCTGCTGTGCACATTCACACTCTAAACTGTCCTGTGTGAAGGTTATGGTTTAATAAAAAGATCACATCAATTAAAAAGTTGATAAGTAATCCCATTGAACTAGGAACAATAAAAATGTCTTTTCTCATCCATGTTATATTATCATTTTCTGGAACAAGTAATCTTACAATTACAGGAAGAATTTACAACATTAAATACCCAAAAGCAAAAGACAACAATGATTACTATTTGTTTCTGATGTAATCTATGCACAGAAATTAGAAAAAAAAATTGAGAGAAAATATTGGGAATAACAGAAGTCCTGCAGTAATAAGGCTTAGGATGAAGTCATATAATAATCAAGAGCCTTTCTCAATACATTTACACCATAAAATATAGTGAAAGAAAAATCTGACTCATAATGGAAACATAAAATCTATAATACTTAGGGATACATTTAAAGAATAATTATATAGAAGAGTTTTGTGGATTAAGCAAGTCTCTGCATGTTTTTGCTTCCTGTTATTGGCCACTAGGGATTTGCAATGCCCAGTAATAACACTTAGACAATGTTCTTTTAGGTAGATGGCTCACAACAAAACTTGAGTTTATATTATTGATTCTTAGTCCTTCAGAATATGTCTCAGTCTCCTCTTGACAATATAAATTGAATGTTTGTGGGTTACAAATGAGTTCTTAAGCCATGAATAATAAAACAGCAGCAATACTAACTTGCTATAAGAAATGCCATTCCAAAGCCAAATCTGAATGATCTGTTATGCATACTACTACTCTTCCCACACTCATTAGCAGGGGTAATTTAAAGCTGCAAATACAAAATACTCATTAACAATCTTTTATTATTCTTGCCCCCACCAACATTTTGAGTCTAGTATTAATTCTGGTAGTTTTACATCATTTTGACTCTATGTGAATGAAACTTTCTTATAGTCATTTCCCATTCTTCTCAAGATAAAAGGAAAGGGAACCAGATAATAGTAGAGAAGTAGTTCAGGTATCAGAACACTAGAATGTCTGATTGTTTAAATATATATACTAATGGAGTACAGTTAACCCTCCTTCTTGGAAAAGAAGAGCATGTGAGATGGCCTCTGTTATTATCAGTGCTTTTAAAATAAACGTGTATTCAATTTTACCTTTTATCCGTGATTTCCTCTCCTTACAGTATACAAATAAAATGGCATTTGCTCACATAGCACACATATAATATGAATAATAGGTGAATAATTTTATTCACTTATAGATGAAGTACCTAAATGTTGCAGGTTTTGAAAATTTTTGACGTGATGGAAAAAAGTCTTCTTTATCTACCAAAAAAAAAAAAAATTCACAACACTATTCTGGTCACAACTATCACAAAGTTGATTTCAAGTGATGGAGCCACTATTGTAATTGCTTTTTGAAACTAAGATATTTGCACTACTTTGCTAAAATGGTGAAAGAAACAGAACAGGTAGATTGGTCAGCATATTTCCTGATACTTAAAGTGTTCCTGACTTATTAATTTTGAATGTTATTTTCACTATTAAAATTCTATAACCAAAAATTTATAACTTACCTTGGATAAACTCAAGTGACAGTGTTCAAAATCAAACCACGGCAGTCAGAGATACGAAAATAAGGTAATGTAGGGGTAGGAGGGAATATTTAAAGGAAAACAATTCTGTTTTAAAAATATAGTGAATAGGGAGACGAGCAAGATGGTGGATTAGAGGGAAGCAACATTTCTCAGCTCGGCTACCCAGAACTCCAGCAGTAGGAGTACACGTCTCCCTGAGGCTTACAGTGAAATATCTCAGACTGAAGGGGAGTCTGCCCTCACAGAACAAGAGATTGTTTGATTCATTAATAGAATCTAAAAAGAAAACCCCTCTCAGATGAAGTTCATCAAGTGTTCATGGAGAGTCCACCCATAGCCACCTTGGGACAACAGCAGGCAGAGACTATAGAAACTGGGAACCCAGATCTGTGAGTTTCCACCAGGGTTTTCATGGGCCTGTCTAGCCTAGCAAACCTGATGAAAGTCAGAAACTGGGAGCATCTTGTCCAGGGGGAACACTGGTTAGAGTGGTTCCAGGGAGCCAGGCTTTCCCCAGTTCCCTTGAGGGGACTGGCAGGGCTGGCTATAGTGGACTGAGAGGTTGAAATGGTGGATATGAGGACATTTTGCTCTTGACTCACCAAACCAGCCAGTCTGGCACTGACTGGGTCCCAGAACTACCCTGGTCCTCGGCTCCCTCTTTGGGTTCCCAGGACCCACCATTGTCTGACACCAGTTCAGCACCCTCCAGGGGTCTCTGGCCCTCCATTCCCCAGTCTCCCAAACCCCCAGCCTCTGACACTGCCCACTGCTCCTCAACTAGGCATGCAGCATAACTGCTGTCCCGTACCCCTGCCTGCAAGGCCACTGCTTTGCTGTCAAACCTTCATGGTCCAGCATGTAGCTTCATAGCTGGCCCACAGGTCCTAGCATCCAGCACTCACCCACCAGGCACAGACCAGCTGGGCCACATATTGCTTTACTGTCAGACCCGACTGGTCCAGCATGAAGCCTCATTGTTGGCCCACAGGACCCAGCACCCAGCCCTGATCCAACTCCCAACCAGAAGGACAGCTGCTTTGCCAGCTGCCCACAACCCAACTTCCCCAGCTTACCACTTCTCTTCCAGGCCTGCAGCCTGGTCTGCCCAACACTGATTTTCAAAGAAGGGAAATTGGGAAGTCTTAAACCCCAAATTTTCAAACAGTGAGCAACATAATAAAAGGAATGATACACAAAACATGGCTCATACTCCCACAATTACATTCTTCCTCAAGAAGAAATGAAAAGAAAATCAGGTGGGCATAGACAAGGGACATATACACTCACTGATTATTTTGTTCACTGCAGTGGATATAACTTCTTAATTTCATGACATTTCACCAAGATGTGTTGTTGTAACATAGAGGGACATTAAAAAGAACTACTAAGGTAGAAACTCTACAGCATCAGATTCATTCAGATAGACGACTAGACACACAAACAACATGAAAAAGCAAGGGAAGAAACCATCCCAAATAACACAGGTTACTTCAACAGTAGAATCCATTGACTCCACAGTAGAGGAAATATCAGAGTCAGAATTCAGAAAGTTCATGGTTAAACTGATCTATGAGGTAAAAGGTAACATAAGAAATGAAATTGGAGAGAAAACTCAAGAAGTGAAAATAATTTCAACAAGAAGGTAGAGATCCTGAAGAAGAATCAGTCAGAAACACTTGAAATGAAGGAAACAATAGGCCAAATTTAAAAATCAGTGGAAAGCATCAACAATAGACAAGACCATTTGGAAGACAGAATTTTAGCCAATGAAGACAAAATATATAACCTACAAAATTAAGGTGACCAGAGGGAAAAGACGTTAATAGACCATGAACAGAACTTCCAAGAAATATGGGATTACATGGAAACATAAAACTTAAGATTTATTTGGACAGATGAAGGCTTAGAGATACAAACCAAACAATGCATAATCTTTTCAATAAAATAAAATTAGAAAGTGTCCCAAACCATAAAAAGGAAATAGAAAACCAAATAAGGGAGGCTAATAGAACCACAAATATACAAAATTACAACAGACTCACACCAAGGCACATTGTTCTAGTCAGATTTTTTTTGCTGCCATGACTAAAGGATCTAACCAGAACAACTGTATAGGAGGAAAGTTTATTTGAGGGCTCATGGTTTCAGAAGTCTTAGCTCATAGGAAGACAGCTCCATTCCTCTGGGCTTGAGGTAAGGCTGAACATCATGGTGCAAGAGTGTGGCAAAAGTAAGCAGCTCACGTGGTTATCAGGAAGCAGAGAGAGAGAGTCTTCACTTGCCAGATACAAATATATACCCCCAAACCATGACCCATTTTCCACCTCCTCCAGCCACACCCCACCACTTCTGTTACCATTTAGTTAATCCCTATAAGGGGATTAATTTACTGATTGGGTTAAGACTCTTACAATCCAGTAATTTCTCTTCTGAACCTTGCATTTTCTCACATGTGAGCTTTTGGATGCCACCCCACATCCAAACAATAACATAACACATATTAATATAAAAATGCCTAACATACAGAATAGGGAGGATTTTAAAGGCTGCCAGAGGAAAGTGATAGATAACATTTAGAGGGAAACCAATCCAGATCTCAACTTATTTCTAAACCCTGACCCTCAAAGTCAGGAGGTCTTAGAATAATATATACCAAGCTCTGAAAGAAAATTAATGTCAGCCAAGAATACTATACCCAGCAAAATTAAGTTTCAGTATTGACAATGAAGCAAAAACTTCCATGACAAACAAAACTTAAAAGAATTTACAAATAGAAAGCCTACACTACAAAACATACTCAATGAAATATTTCATGAAGAAGAAATAAAAAAATAAAAGTGAAAACAAGAAAAGGGAGGAACTACACTAGAATAGCAGTCAATCAAAGGAGGAAATAATTCAAATTAAAAAGTAGAAATAAATAAAAATGACAGGAAATAAAAATCATATCCACTTAATGACATTAATGTAAATGGCCTAAATTCATCAATCAAAAGACATAGACTGGCAGATTGGATTAAAAAACAAGACCCAGCAGTATGCTATTTGCAAAAGACTCACCTCATAAACAAAGACATCCACAGACTTAAGGTAAAAGAATGGGAAAAAAACATATTATTCACATGGATCTTGTAAATATCTAGGAATTTCTATCCACATATAAGATAAAGTGGCCTTCAAGCCAAAGTTATTAAGAAAGGAACAAGAAGGCTATTTCTATACTTCTTAAGGGAACAATACATCAAAAAGACATAACAATTATAAATATTTATGTCCAAAACAGCAGAGCATGTATGTATATCAAACAAACCCTTCTCAATTTTAAGAATCAAATAGACCACAACACATTAATACTGGGTGACTTTAACATGCCTCTCTCACCACTAAAAAAAAACAAAAAACAAAAAAACACTAAATAAAGAAGCTATAGCACTAATGAATATAACTTATAATTTAGACTTAATATTATATATATATATATAGATATAGATAGATGGATATATATATATCCATTATAAATATTATATATATATATAATATTTCATTCATCAAGGACTGAAAACACTTTATCCTCAGCACTGAATACACTTTCTTCTCTAGTTCTCTAAAATATACCATATCTTAGGTCACATAGGAACTCTTAACAAATAAAAACATAAATAAATAAACCTAATACCTTGCATTCTATCTTATCATAATGGAATAAAATTAGAAATCAAGATTAAATAAAATAATAGAAGCTTGTCAGCATCTGGGGACTAAATAATATGCTATTGAATGACCAATGAATAGAAGAAGAAATCAGTAATGAAACAAATAAATACTTAGAGGTAAATAAGAATTGCTACACTACTTAGCAAAACTTCTGGGAAACAATGAAGGCAGTTCTAAGAGGAAAGTTCATTGCACTGAAGACATTTTTTTAAAAGAATAGTAAGTCACTAAATAAATATCTAATATTACATCTCAAAGACCTAGAAAAAGAATAACAAACCAACTCCAAAAGAAATAGAAGACAGGAAATATTTAAAATCAGAACTGAAATAATTGAAATTGAAATAAAAGAAACAATTCAAGAAAATTGACAAACCAAAAGTTGGTTCTTTGAGAAAAAATAAATAAAGTCAATAAACCCTTAACCAAGCTAATAAAAGAGAGAGAGAAAATTCAATTCACTAAAATTCATAATGAAAAAATATCACCAAAAACATTATTGAAATCCAGATGATAATCAGAAACTACTTTGGAAATCTATACTCCAATAAAATAGAAAATCATGATGACATTGACAAATTTCTAGAGACATATGACCTACCAAAATTGAATCAGGAGGACACAGAAAATTTAAACAGATCAATTTTAAGCAATGAAATTGAAGAGGCTATCAAAAGCCTACCAACAAAAAAAAAGAAGACAATATGGATTTTCAGTTGAGTTCTACCAGATCTTCAAAGAAGAACTTACACCAATACTCCTCTAATTATTTCATGAAATAAAAAAGGAGAGAACCCTTCCAACCTCATTCTATGAAGCTAATATAACCCTGATCCCAAAGCCAGACAAAGACACATCAAGGAAAGAAAACTTCACATCAATATCCCTGATGAACATAGATGCAAACATTCTTAATAAAATTCTGGCTAATATCATAAAAAACATAATAAGACGTTAGTGCACAATAATCAAGTGGGATTCATTCTAGGAATACAAGGTTAATTCAATATACAGATCAATATTGTTAATTCATCACATCAATAGACTTAAAGACAAGAATCACAGGATTATTTCAATAGATGTAGAAAAAGCATTTGACAAAATTCAGTATCCATTCATGTTCAAAAAACTAGGGAGACTAGTAACAGACCTTCACATGATAAATGCAATAGATGCTAAATCCAAGGTCAACATCACTGTAAATGGAGAACAACTAAAATCATTTCCCCTAAATCCTGTAACAAGACAGGGATTCCATCTTTCACCAGTTCTATTCAACATAATCCTTGAAACCCTAGCCAAAGCAATCTTACAAAAGAAAGAAATTAAAGACATACAAATAGGAAAAATAAAAGAGCTCAAACAATCCCTATTTGCCAAGGACATGACTCTATATTGAGAAGACCCAAAAAACTCCACCAAAAAGCTTCTGGAATTCATACACAAATTTAGCAACTTTGCAGGATATAAAATTAATAGCCATAAATCAATTAAATTCCTATACACCAGTGACAAATCAGTTGAAAGAGGAATCAGGAAAACTATCCCATTCATAAAGCCTCAAAAAAAGGGAGGGTGATCAATCTAGCAAAAGAGATGTAAGGCCTCTACAATAAAAACTGCAGAACACTAAACAAAGAAATTGAAGAAGACCTTATAAAATGTAAGGCTCTACCATGTTAATGGAAAGGCAGAATTAATATTATCAAAATGACCATAATATAAAACGTGCTATACAGATTTAATGTAATTGCCATTAAAATTCCAATGATGTTCCTCATAGAAATTAAAAAAAATTATGGAATTCATTTGGAAAAATAAGAGTCTCAGAATAGCCAGCACAGTCCTTATTAAGAAAAGTAATACAGTAGGCATCATGATACCAGATGTTAAATTATATTACAGAGATATAGTAACAAAAACAGCATAGTATTAGCAGAAAAATATCATTGAAGACCAATGGAATATAATAGAAGACACAGAGACATGTTCACATAAATGCAGTTTTCTCATACTAGACAAGGTGCCATAAATATATATTGGAGAAAAGATAGCCTCTTTAACAAATGGTGCTGGGAAAACTGGATATCCACATGTAACAGATTGAAATTGAGGCCCTAGATCTCACCCTGCATAAAACACAACTCAAAGTGGATCAAGGACCTTGCCATTACGCCAGAGACCCTGTGTCAATTAGAAGAAAATGCCGGCCCAATTCACCATCTTGTTAACTCAGAAATGGACTTCCTCAATAAGATTCCCAAAGTACAGAAGTAAAATCAAGAATCAACAATGAGGTGGCACATGCCTGTAATCCCAGAAGTTTTGGAGGCTGAGGCAGGAGGATCATGAGTTCAAAGCCAGCCTCAGCAAAAGTGAGCCACTAAGCAATTCGGTGAGACCATGTCTAAATAAAATGCAAAGTAGGACTGGGGATGTTGCTCATTGGTCAAGTGCTCCTGAGCTCAATCCCCAATAGCCAATCAAAAAAAAAAAAGAATTAATAAATGGGATGCCATTAAACTAAAAAACTTCTTCACAGCAAAGGAAACAATCAAGAAAATGAACAGAGAGCCTACCAAAGGGGAGAAAATCTTTACCATCTGCACTTCAGATAGAACATTAATCTCCAAGATATAAAAAGAACACAAAAAATTAACACTAAACAAATAAATAACCCAATCAATAAATAGCAAAAGAACTGAACAAATACTTCACAGAAAAAAAAATGAAAAAAATGAAAAAAAAAAATCAACATCTCTAGCAATTAGAGAAATGCAAATTAAAACTTCATCTCCCTCCAGTCAGAAAGGCAATTATTAAGAATACAAGAAACAATATATGTTGGTGAGGATGTGGGGGGAAGGTACACTCATACATAACTGATAGGACTGCAAAGTGATGTCACCACTCTAGAAAGCAGTATGGAGATCCCCTAGAAAACTTTAAATGAAACCACCCATTTGATCCAGTTATCCCACTCCTCAGTCTATACTCAAAGGTATTAAAATCAGCATACTACAGTGACTCAGCCACATCAAAGTCTAAAGAATCTCAACTTCTAATAGCCCCGTTATGGAACCAACCTAGGTGCTCTTCAACAGATGAATATGCAAAATAAAACAAACAAAAATAAATAAATAAAAGCTCTAACTTACTGCAAGTATGTGAGTTTGAAGGTCAACTACTGACAGATTTTTTTTTAGTCTTTGCTGTGACCTAAAAGCCAAATAACAAAGAAGGGAAGGAAGTATAAATAAGAACTGAAGAGCCCACTATACGTCATAAACTCCTCTTGGAATAGAAAAATATGTTAATTTTATGATGTTTTCTTGAAGTCAATATAAATGAGACCATGTATTTTTCATTTGACCTAAGCTTACTTCAGTGACAATGCTTATACTTAATTACACAAATGTAACAGAATTGCTTCCATGAATTTATTAGATGCTGGGAAGAAGCAGGTAGTGTCCACTGAGCATGCCCAAAACAATGTGAACACTGAACTATGAATTTAGGGTGCTAATGAGGTGTGATCCCCATTCATCAATTGTAACAGATGCCCACTGCAGAGAGGGTGATCATGGGGAAGCCATGCAGGTGGGCAAAGAGGGGGAGGGGGACAGGAGGTCAAGAGGACTCTGCCTTCAGCTTCCTTGTGCTGTGAATCCAAAACTGCTTGAAAAGTAGTGTCTCTTCTTTAAATGGGTACTTTAAAGAGCAAATTCACTACAAAAATTAAATGAAGAATCCTACATAATTAGTTACCCATTGTTAAGTTAAATTACTTCAAACTACTAAAATTTATTTTCTAGCATTCTGAGAAACCATAAACTAATCTCCAGTTACCTATTTAAACACTGTACTGAATGAAAATAGATTTTAGGATTGTTACAGTATTCACCATTTTCATGTAAAACCAGTGATCTTTGAATATATCCTTGCATAGTATCAAATTATACAGATCTAGACAAAGCAGATATTTTTCCTCCAACTCTGCTGCCCCTATTCAGGCCTCCTTCTCTTTCACATGGAGAGCTATATAGCCATACATAGAGGAAAAATACATATGTATATTTATATCATTAATATATGTGCATATTTACTTTCATTATAGTTGTTTCTCTTTAATGTGTGTTTTTGTGAATAATCAAAATACATATTAATTTATGCCATTTTTCACTTAACAATAGATATAAATCTGTGGACTCTATTTGCAATTTAAAAACTATGTAATAGTTCATTGGTGGAAAGAAAGTAAGAAAGGAT
This sequence comes from Marmota marmota marmota, assembly GCF_001458135.2. Lineage (NCBI taxonomy): Eukaryota > Metazoa > Chordata > Mammalia > Rodentia > Sciuridae > Marmota > Marmota marmota. The sequence goes on along the minus strand of NW_026000240.1, from coordinate 19,433,814 downwards.
CACATGTCTTTCCTTTCCAAGTGACTGTTTGAGCACATACACTTAGAGTCTCTAATAACTTAATGGCAAAGATTGTTTTTGTTGAAATTCATTTTGATGCTACTGAGAGTGTTTCTTACCTTCAGTCCTATACACTCAATAGGGATTAATTACTCTGCTGTGTTTTTAACAAACACATCTTTATACATGTAGATACATCTATTCAGTTGTTTTTCTATAATTTCTTAATCTTCACTAAGCATTTGTTGCATTCATGCAAAAAATGTAACTGGAGATAGTAATTCAAAGTTTCTATGCTATATAAAGAATTTAAATATTGGGCTGGGGATGTGACTCAAGGGGTCTAACGCTCGCCTGGCATGTGTGCGACCCGGGTTCAATCCTCAGCACCACATACAAAGAAAGATGTGTCCGCCGAAAAAACTAAAATAAATAAATAAATAAATATTTAAAAAATTCTCTCTCTCTCTCTCTCTCTCTCTCTCTCTCTCTTAAAAAAAGAATTTAAATATATATTTTTCATGATTTTACAATACTAAAGGTAATTTTTGTTGCATTCAAAGTTTATACTCTAGGTTCAAGAAATGTGATAATCAAGATGAAATCATGGTATTAATAATAGAAAAAATCATCAAATAAGTAGAGCTAAAGTTAATAGTTTTCTATAATAGCTTTTTATAAAACCTTACTAATTTGCAAAAAAATTAAAATCTGCAATTTGATTTGTAAGTTAAAGACATAATTTCATTAACTATTGCAAATAATCACAGAAGAGGACAGATGTTATCTTTTGCAGCATAATTAACCAACTAGTATGCTGATATTATGTTTCAGATCTCCCTAGAGTGATGTAAAAGTCCACTAAAAATGAGTAATCAGATACAACTTTGAATAGACAATATACATATCAACACCTGATTAATGCTAAAAATAATTTTCACAGGATAGGACTTAAGCTATTCCTATTTTCCTTTAACTAAATATAAAACATTGTAACTGCTTGTGGTTGACTTCTGAGGAAACTCCCTCTTTTCCCATTTTACAAGGATAAAAAGAACATGTATGAGTTCATTCCTTGGAACCATAAATCTAAGCCTATCAGTTGGATCAATACTAGTAACCTAATTCAAAAATATGTGTAATATGATTTTGAAAATCTCATGGCCTCTAATACAATACTCTGCTTCTTATTTAATATGATGTCATAAATAATGACCCTTCAGGCATTTGTGAATTTGTTGGACTGATTCAGAATGATTCACATGTGCTTTTCAGCACCTTATTCCACCTCATGGAGCACTGGGAAGAAGCACCATGAAACTGTAACATGACTACATCACCAAAGAGCAGACAGGCAAATTCCTCCTCTGAGGTCAAGACAAAAAAATTGGTAAAACTAGGTTTTTAAAAGTATGACCAAAAGCATGATTGTTGGTTATATAGACAAAGTAAATGAATATAGTCATACATTTTTTCCAGTAATAGACGCTTATAACTAAGATCCATATATTTCACTTTAAACGATATGCTTATGCTTTTTAGAGTACTCTCATTATAAACCAATAACAGATTAGATAGTGGCCTTATTTTAATTTCTACCATGTCTGTGACTGTTTATTCAAGTCATGTAAATCAAAGAATTACATAAGCAGTTTTTGTAACTGTTTCTGTCAATTGTCTCAAATTTTCAAAGGTGGCTGGCTGAGACTTCTGTATAAAGATGCCTCAAGATTCCAAATAGAAACAGAAAATTGAACAATGTCAAAGGGATACAAGCTGACTTTCCATTTTATTTTACTTAGAACAAGAGAGGCCTGTGCTCAAATAGTGTTATTTCCCAGTCTCATTAATTATATGAAAATGCAGAATGACAATTCTCACAGATTTCAGGACTATCAGTGGACTGTAAATCAGCAACTTCCTCCGCAGTATATAGACCAAATAAAACAATCTGAGGAGTTTATTGGGCTGGGACAAAGCTATTTGTCAAATAAAAGATGGATAAAAACAATGCATATCGTTAGAAAAGCTAAAAAAACAAATATGAACTATTACATCCTGGAGAAAGAAATATTATATGACTACTAGACATGGGTTCTAGGAATACCAGTTGTTCTCTTTGTAAGGGAAAGAATTACTAATTATTTGTTCCAAGCAACTTCAGAGCAAGCAGCATGAATAACACCTCACCTTTAAATACTCATCATATGCTGAGTTTCTTACTATAAAAATCTTCTGTGAATATGCTAAGCTCCTAAGGGATGGTGATAACATCAACTCAAAGAATGGTATGTGTCTTTGGAGTAACTAAAAAAAAAAAAAAAAAAAAACAGAACTTGGAGACAGGAGATAGCAAATGTTGCATTTTAGCAGCTTGATGAATAATTAATAGGTTATTAAAACAACACTCATCACCCACATCTCTTCATCCAACTCCATACTACAAGAGCAAAGGGACACATAATGCCTAGGACTTGGAGAAAATTTAAAACCCCTAAAAGGAAATGGAGTATATAAATGCACACTGAATTATAAATTTGTAGAGCTACAGCCATGTGGGAAATCGCAGAGACAAGTTGTTTAGAGAGATTTAAGGGGGACTTGCAAATTCCTGCTGAGCAACTAGAATAGATAGGCAATATGGAGGAAAAAAAAAGACATTATGAAAAAATTAAGTTCACTCTTGATGCTTTAAAATATCACCTGATCCCTGGTTTAAGCAACAGGGTGTTGATATCCCCCACTCAACTGCAAATAAAAGTGAGAAGACAACAAATTCTTGAAAGTTTCATATTTAATTCAAAACTGAATTTTATTGATTTTTTTCCCCCAGTAAGTTCTTTAAGTCTATATTTTACTCTTCATAAGGCCCAGGAGATATATTACTTTGGCTTAAAGGTATTTCCCATGGATTTTAATTATTTAGTTAAATTCAAAGGACAAAAAGAAAATGCAGTAGATATAAACATCTAAAATAGTAGAGTAACAAATACTTAAACCATAAAGGAATAAATTAAACTCGATTTCTCCAAGTTTTAGCTTTTGCCTTAAAATTTAAACAATTAAAAAAATGAGTACAAAACCATGATGAATTATCAGGAGGGTTTTACAAGTTGGTCTCAATTCTAAATGCCTGGGAAAGGGTAGTGTGTGCATAAAATTAAAAACATTTTGAATAAAAAGATAAAACAGGTTGATTATCTATGAAATATCTGGGGAAATAATATTGAATGTACATGTCAGACACTTAAACTTTACAAACAAGAAATGAGCACTCATACAATACTAAATAATTTTCTTATTTCTTTCCATAGTATCCTGATTAAATAAGATATTATTAGAATATTTCTGTAATACAGTATAAATGTGTGAAAATACATTTCTGCCTTTGTAGAATATATAGTTGATAAAAGACAATACAATTCATTAAATTTCTTTATTCAAGATGTTTCACAATTATATGTATTATTCTTCATAAGATATGAGCACTATTTATGTATAGTGCAGCAGTCTTTTCTACATAAACCCTTGCTAAATAAAATAATAAAACTGAAAGTTATGCTATTAGCCAATCATTAAAAATAGCAATGCTCAGATTTTTTGCAACTCTTACATAGAAAACTTATTACTTTGAATATGCTAATTTCTGAGCCTTCTTCAAGATAATGAGTTTAGGTAATAGGTTAACAAGAAGTTGCCTATAATCTTTAGTTATAAATTTGAACACAGAAACATATTCAACTCCGATTAAAAGGTGATCAATACATATCTCCTATATTTAGGACTTTCAGGTAATTATTTATACAATTTTCAGTTTTATAAATGACAATCATATTTTCTTAGATGTCACAATTTGTAAATTATAATATTTATGAAATAAGCTTCCAAAAATGTAATCATCACCTTTCTATAAGAAGTTAGGATGTGTGTGTTTGTGGAGATATAATTAGAAGATTTACATATTTACACTCCTATTTCAATCCAGTGGCATTTTCCCCGTACATTATCTGACCACAGTTTGGTTTCTGCATTGTATCTGTATATGAAGACATTCAGGAAGTAAGAGTAGTGCTCCTGGTGTCCTAGCCCAGGGTGCCCAGCTGGACCCTGGCTGGCTGGATAAATGAGTTTTATGCTGTTTGATCCAACTGGAGAGAAGCAGGTAGATTACTGCTCCCACTGGCCCCACAGAAGCAGTTACAATTCACTGAAACAAAAGCTAGGTGATAGATATATGCAGATGTGGCAGCCTCTGCTAGACCAGATGCTGCAAAGGGCAATCTCTATGCACTTCCCAGGTTGAGGGGCACAGTCAGCTCTTCAGCTTTTACTCCCAGCATGGATAAGTTCCCCTTCATTTCAGACAGGTTCTTCATTTCAATCTGTTTCAGTAGTAAAGACATACTAAAAAAAATAAATAAATAAAAAGATATTAAACATCAGTTCAATGGGACTCCATCACATATGGTAAATAATCATCTTTCACTTTCTCCTTTCTGCTTTAATATTATACAATCTATATGTATTAGTCAACTTTCTGTCACTTTCACAAAATACCTGAGAAAAGCTACGTAAAAGGAGGAAAGATTTGGGTCATGGTTTCAGAGACTTTCATCCATGGCCTCTGGGCTCCATTTTTTCTGGGCCTGCAGTGAGGCAGAACATCATGGTGGAGTGGACCCCACAACAGCCAGAATCAGAGAGGAAGAAGGTGGGGAGGGGGTTGGGACAAGATACAGCCTTCCAGGACATGCCCCAGGTGACTTACTTCCTTCAACGAGGCCCCACCTAACTTTTCCACCACCAGCTGGGAGGCAGGTCTTTAGTTCATGAGCCTTTGGGGGACAGTCTTAATCCAAACTATACCACTGAACTGGAGTCAAAGGGCTGCCTCTCTCCAACCAATGCCATGTCCCCCTAGGGCTGAGGCAGTAATGGAGCAAGGATTTCCCCCACAGCACTAAACAGGGAAGCCAAGTAATGAAACAGACTTTATGTAAGTAGAAATAGATTTACAATAATCTTATTATTTTTATAATAATCTTTCTGACTGTTTGAATGACTGAAGGTCAAAAACAAATTTTTAAACTTAAGATACTGTTTTAAAAAATCAGTTGTTTCTCCTTTATCATGAAGCTCTCCTCTTTCTCTATTGTTTCGATTTTGAACAATCTTTAAAAACTAATCAATAAAACTCAGTTCTATCTCTAAGAAAGGTATTGATAAGAGCAAATATATTTTAGGTAATTTCTAATCTTATTTTTATGGGTCAATATAAAGTATTTTATCATCAATTCTCCTATTGATGGGCTTTCCTTTTAATAATAAAACACTGTGCGTAATATGTTTATAGCTGTCTCCTGATACATACAAGTAAGATTTTCTCAAAAATAAACTTTCGGGGGCCAGGGTTGTGCCTCAGTGGTAGAGCGCTTCCTAGCATGCATGAGACACTGGCTTTGATCTTCGTCACCATATAAAATATATAAATAAATAAAAACCAGTAAAATGAAGGTATTGTGTCCATCTACAACTAAAAAGAAAAAAATTACAAATAAACTTTCAAAAGGGTTATATCTGGGTCAAATGATGGATCTGTTTTCGTTTTGCAGTTCATAGACATATTGCTCTTTAAAGGCCTTAGGCCAGTTCACCCTTTAACTCACGGATTCTCCAGCAGTGCTCAGCTTTATGAGTTATTTTTTGTACCATAACGTGTCATGCATTTGGATAATATAAATGAAAGAACTCTGGCAATGAAAATATTTTGGCAGTCATTTATAGGAAAGTTTATTTCTTTCCCCTGATTTATTTATTTGGTCTCTTATTTATATCTGCATGGACTAATGGATATTTATTTCATACTTTGGATTACACGACAGTGCCTCATTATTCTGTTTCTGGCTAATTCTTTCAGTTTTGGTGACAGGGGGCATTTTTCAGGTTGGGACTGTGTCCCTTTACAATTCTCCAGCCTTGTGCTTTTTGAACACTATTTTCTGGTACAAAATGTGCTCCAGGCTTAACTGGTACTGTCCCTTCCCTACAGCAAGCATCAGTGATTTCTGCAAGGAATACTAGCCCTTTTTCTTGAATAAAAGTACTTAGATTCCAAGATCTGGATACACTTATTCCTTCTGAGGTATTATTGCTCCCAGGCCTTCGCAGTGGACAGAGCATGACAACACAGGTGTGCATGTCAACCTGAGCACACAAGCCTACCTGTGATTGCTTCTGACTAAACATTGGAATATGCTTTAGGCTAAACACAATTCATACTGATGTTTCTGTGGCATTTCTTGACATGTGTTTTTAAATATTTTCTCTATTGATTTATATTTAAGGTCTAGGCATGCATTGGAATATAAAGGATGTATTTTGAAAGATGATTATATACAGTATTTGTAGATATTTCTGTATTTAATATACAGCAATATTTCAATCCAATCGCTCAGTGAATTCCAAATTATAAGGAAACTGGAGATTAGAAAAATAGATAATTTACCCAATCAAACATCAAAGATGTGTGATGTCTTCATATGATTTGACTGTGCCTTCAAAACTCTTGTTAAAATTTAATGGCCAGTTTAAGTATTGAGAGGAGGAATCTTTAAAAGGTGAGTAGATTTGGGGGACATTGCTCCATAAATACAGTAAGTCTGCAGTTGCAGGTATTAGAGGCTGCCACCTTGCTCTTGGATTTCCCAGCTCCTACAACCATAAGCCCCATAATTTTATGTTGCCTATAAACTACCCAGTCACCAATATTGTATTAGAGTGGGGAAAATAAACTAAAACATTATATTTTCTCAGTTTGGGGGAAAACACATCTCACATCAGCTCTATTTCAAGGATGAGTATCTGTGGTGAGAATGAAGATATAAAATGGGAAAAAAGAGTGGAAGAAGAGAACAATATGAAAGATAGTTATGTTGTTTCACACAACAAATATGAATAAGACCTGAATTAAGCAATTCTATGCTACTAAGTGAAATTAACACATTGGCTCTAAATATTTCCAAGCAGCATCAATGCCTTAAGAAAGATTTATGGTAATAAAGTGTTGACAGTTATTTGAAATTGCTTATGTATATGTTAGCCAACATTAGCATAAGTAAATTGCTTCGTTCTGGAATTCACCTTGAAGCCATTTTTTAAATTAAAAAATTCCCTATCCTCTAATATTCAAGTCATATTTAAATGAAAAATGGGACTAAAACTGTGGTCTTTTATTTCCAAGAATTCATTACATTCATGGCTTTGTAACTACAGGAGAGGATGATAATTGTTTTTATATCTCCAGTGTGTGCCACTATTACACAATACAAACTAGAGACCTCAGTGATCCCCTAAGAAAGATGACTGGGTATGATAATTGATTTTTTACTATATTTGGTTTCTTTGTATTGATTATTATTTTGAAATTCATCAGCAAAGCATCTTAAAACATGTTCTGATAGTATCTGAGCTGGCAGCCACCAACACATTTTTGGTTATTTTAGAGAGGATCCTTTGTAAGTGTGGAGAGAAAATAAACTTGATGGTATGATCAAATCCTCCTTCACTTTGGAAAACGTCTCCTTGTTATGCCTTGATACTTGCCATATGAGTGGCACTGAGACTCCTAGAGAGGTGTGAACAGTGTTTCACAAAATCTACAAATATTTGTATTAGAAAATAATCAGCAATTTACACTCAAGGAAAAGAGGAAAACAAACCTAAACTTTCTTCCTTCTGATTCATAGTCGATTGAAGTAAACATTCATCATATACAAAATTGTTGAAAGGATATCAGCACAATGATTGAGTTGTATAATTCCTTAATACCAATGCAATTTTATTTTACACACTCAAGTGTTTAATCCTCTCTTAATCCCCTGAATTTTTTTTTCTCTTGAAATTTCTCAGCTGCCTCTCATATTCTGACAGGTTACAGATGCGTTTCTTTTTACTTTTTCTATTTTTTTTCAGATATTTGAAATCACCTTTTTTTTTCAGAAGCAATCCAGATATTGAAGTTAAGGATTTAAGTTATTTCCCATTATCTCAAAAGAAAATCTGAGTTGAAAATCTGACTTGGAAATTCTAGCATGACAGTCTTCCAAATATTGATACATTTTATACATCACTAAAATAGACATACATCTATTATAAACCGATGTCTATTACTATGTCCATCAGTCTTTGCAAAAAAGCCTTTGAGCACTTGTCAGTTCTCAAGCTGCTAGCACCAAATAGGAGCTTTCTAAATTTTAATTTCTGCTTGAAATCTCAGGTTATCAATGTAACAAATAAATACCTAGTTTGCCTCTTTCATGTTCAAAAAATATTTGCCAATAATCTGAGTCTGAATAATCATAGTTTGTCAGTTGTTCCTTCAAGGAAAAAAACAACATTCTGTGGATGAGGTTGTCTTTAACTCTCAAGTCAAATGACTCACACATGGGCTTTTGACAACCTTCAATGTCAGGAGATAACAGTGGTATAGATAGTGCTTATTTCATTTTGAAGAATATTTTTAAAACCTGAACTTTACATTGAACTTTCATAAAATTAATACTTTTTCCTGAATCTTGAAAGACACTCCTCAGTGAAAATTTTCCCCCTAAAAATATGTGATGGGAAACATCACATAACTATTTGCTAGTGTCAGGGTCTTGATTCCAATTAAGACCACAGCAGTAACCATCAGTTCAGGTTACTGATGTACCCTGAGGTTCCAGTGGGCTATTCAACTCTGAATGTTTCAGCATGATTTGTGTTCTTTTCCAATCCTCCCCATAAAATAGTTTCTTTGATTGTTAGAGAGTAGTGATAGCCAAAACCCAAACAGAAAGTTCATCCACCAATTACCCATCATTTCATTTATATGTAAGGCATTGTTGCAATTCTGCACATAAGACATGGAGTCGGTATCTACACTCACAGCCTATCCTTTAACTTGTCCAGTTTCTCTGCTGTTGGAGACAGTAGTGTTACTTCTCACCATCAGGCACTCCCAAGGTCAACTGCATTCAGATCTAATAATCCATTAGCTATTGTCTGAATTTCTCCAACCAAGATAATATGAACTTGGACTGTTAAGATGTTCACTCTTTTTTAAAATTCCAGTTTGAAAAAATTATATTCAGTTTAGCTTTCTTTAAAATGTAAGCAAATGGTTAAAAAATTGTGTTATAATTTATCAAGCAGCATAAGCATCTTTGGAAATCTTTTATTGCATAAGACATATAAGATAAATTATTAACATTTAAAAAGCCCCCGAAATGACAGCATCTGTTCATATCTCTGTTCATTATTTACACTATTTTTCCATTTTCTTTGGAGTGCCTATCTTTTGTGGTCATAAATATTTATGCCAATTTCATCTTTTCAGTGTGATTAGACATAGAAGAGTAGAATTGGTGGGCTGAAAAGGCCAGGCTTCAAGTTTTCCCCCTTTTGAATTATATAATCTACTTTGAAATATTAGCAAAGTATATTAGTAATTCTAAAGTACATAATGAGTAATATTAAATTCTAAACTATATTGGACAAAAGTGTAAATGTGAGATCATAAGAGAAACATGTGAGTACGGCGAGCAGGAGCACAATAGAAGTAGCCAGACAAACATGATTTAATATTTGAATATGGACATATTTATTCCCTCTATCTAATAACTTTGGAATTTCTTGAAAGCCAATACACAATTACACACTTTCTAATTAATCAGAAGGCACTAGTGCGATTGCACAGTGTGAAACTTCTGGAAATAAAAATTGAAAACTTCACTGGGCCCTCATGAGAAAATGAGGGTGAAAATGTGGAGCAGTGATTTAATATAATGAAAGCAATTTAATCTTGCTATCTCCCAGATTCACCATTTACTCTTTTAGTACACCTAGCCTAAAATACAAACCATCTTATATATTTTCAGATACGCATGTATGTGTGCATATCTACCTGTGACATAATATGCATTTCTTACTGCCAGTTGCAAGGAAACCAGAGTTCTGATGGGGGGAGTTGAACACTCCAATTCCAGAGAAGCCAGGAAAAGAAAAAGAATGTAGTTGGTTTGTTGCTATGACCATCATGGGGAGAGTAGGCATGGTGGGCTTACTTTGGGTTTTTCAGGTGTCCAACTTACTATTGGAAATAAATTCTTATTAAATAGTTGGCAGCTATTGGCTTTTTAAATAATAAAAAAATAGAGGTGATTAAAAAAATGAGATGATTAAAAAACATAAATATTAACTATAATGGTTTGCTAATACCTTATTTGATATCATAAAAAAGTTCTAAACATTACTCACTCTGGTTTTTGAACTAAGAGACAAGGGTTTATAATGCAATACATACAGATTTAGGCCTGAGAAAATTCACATAGCGTTGACATGTACTTATATTTACATATAAAAGTTCATGTTTACGTAAAATTTCTCCTCCAGCCTACCCTAAAACAGAGGGGACAGCTAGGCTATGGTTTATTTCCTTGGGGCAAAATCTCTGCACTACTAAATAGACTCTTCTTCCCTTCTTAGAACAAATGAAAGTAAATCTAACTTTTTTTTTCTCTCCATTGTAGTTTGGGATTATAGAACCCATATAACTTTCCTTTTAGTTTTACAGTTCTATAGATCAAGGAGAGTCACACCCAAGGAAATTCCACTGAACTTGGACTTGTTTTCAATCATACGATTCTGAACTTGAAACTTGTTACCATAAATCAGACAAGACTTTTGGGAGAACTCAGGGTTAACATAATTTATATGTGAAAGAAATATAAATTATTTTTAACCACAGGTAGAATCTTGAGGTTTGCAAATGATTCCATATTCTTTACATCTTTATTTATACTTCTTTTGTGATCTGACTATGGATTTGCTCTCGTAAAGAAATGGATTCAGTGTCATAAATTTTACCTGTTTGCAAGGGATATAATTTTATGTATGGAAACACCTAAAAACTGCACCAAACAAACCTTCTGGAAATGATAAATGAATGCAGAAATTTTGCAGAATATATATATATATATATATATATATATATATATATGCACTGATAATTTAATTGCTGAGGAAAAAATCAAGAAATTAGTACCATTCACAATAGCAGCAACAATAACTGTAATAAAATAAAATTGCTAGATATGAAATTGTCAAAAAATGACCTTTATAATGAAAATTGTAAAACACTGATGAAAAAAATTAAAGAGGGGACACACACACACACACACACACCAAATAGAAATGTATCCCATGTTCATGGTTTGGAAGTATTAATTTGTTAAAAAATGTCCATACTAAACAAAGCAATCTATAGATTCAATGCAATTCCTATCAACATACCAATAAGATTTCTCACAAAAGTATGAAAAAATAAAAAACAAATAAAAAGAACAAGCACTCCTAAAATATGTACAGAACCACAAAGGACCATGCTTGACTAAAGCAATCCTGATTCAAAAGTACAAAACTGGAGGTATTATAATGCCTGACTATAAAATATACCATAATGCTATAAGAAATTAAACTATATTGTTTTGTCATAAAAATAAGCACATCCACAAATGGAACAGTGCAAAGAATCCATAAGTAAATCCACATATCTGTAGACAATTCAAATTCTCTGAAGTCAGCAAAAGACTATATTGGAGGAAGAAGAATCTCTTCAACAAATGACATAAATGATGTTGGGAATATGAGATATTCATATGCAAAAGAATGAATTTAGACCTTTAACCCTCAAAATACATAAAAGTCAACTTGGAATAGATCAAAGACTTAGATATTTTCAAACCTGTGAAAATACTAGAAGAATATATAAGAGAAATGTTTAATTACATTGGGCTTGGAAAAATATATTTTTGAACATGACCTAAGAAACATAAACAAAGGAACCACAATTGCGATTAGGATTACTACAAACTTAAAATTTTTAACAGCAAAGGAAGCAATTAACCAAGTGGAGACACAATCTACAGAATGGAAAAAAAATGCAAACCATTTATTCAAGTAGGGATTGTATTCAGAATATATGAGAAATTTTAAAAATTCAGCTACAGAAAGCCAAATAAACTGAGTTAAATATGAGCAGTTGATCTAAATAATATTTCTAAAGAGGATATGAAAATGATCTGCAAGTGTATGAAAAACAACCTCAGCATCACTAATCATTAGGGAACTTCACTTCAAAACCACTAACAGATAACATCTCACCCCAGTTAGAACATGGCTATTATCAAAATGACAAAAAATAATATGTCAAATGCTGATGAGGACAGGGAGAATGAAAAACTCAAATACACTGTTAGTAGTAATGTTAACTTAGTTTAGTCATTATGGGAGAATATAGAGATTCTCAAATACCAAGAAATAGACCTAAATCGTATATGAACCAGGAATTGTACAATTTGCATAAATTCAAAGTTATTGACATCAGGATATTGAAGAGACATGAGTACTTACATTTTTTTGCAGCACTATTTACAATGGCCATGATCTGAAAGCCACATAGGTGATGACCAACAGATAGAAGAATAAAGAAAATGTGGAATGTATACAGAATGGAATATTATTCAGTCATAAGAAAAAACAAAATCCTGCCATTTGCTACAATATGGATGGAACCAGAGAATGTTAAGTACAATAATTCAGCACAGAAAAATTCCATATTTTTACATATTAAAAACAGAATATTGACCTGATAGAAAGAACAGAAAAGTGGTACTGGACCCTCAGAAGGCTCTTGATGAGGGGTAGGGAGAGAAGATGGCTAATGGTATAGGGGGACAGTTGGATAGGAGGAATAACATCTAATTTTCCATAGCACAGTAGAACCATACTGTGTTATAGAAAATTAACCATGCAATGGATAAAGAAACTAGCCATACAATTACAATTACAATCATAATTAGGATCAACAATAATTAATTGAAGATTTAAAAATAGCTAGAGACTTTTGAAGATTCCAACACAAACAAATGGCAAATGTCTGAGTTCAAAGATATTACAATTACCCTGTTTTGTAATGTCACAACATAGTCTATCAACATGTACTGTTGTTACTATATGTCATTTTAAAAATGTTGAAAAAAAGGAAATTGAATGGATTTTGTTTCTCCATCCTCAAAATATGAGCTTTGATCTTTTATTTTTTTCTTGGCCAATATGATAATATCAGACATACTATAAGCAGGGACTAAACAAAAGCATTTATCAATTGAGAACTCTTTTCATGCACTTGAAACCAGAGATCACTGTATCTATAAACCTGGTCATCCATTGAGTCATCGAAGGAAAAGTACCCCCATAAGGGGGAGTTGGGTTGTTGTGAACAATATCTGTCAGGATACTACATGTGGCTAAGTCTGCCCTACATTATGTAGCCACCAATAGACTTCCAAAATAACTTATAATGATGAGTAATTCAAAACTGAGATACACAAAACCAGCCTAGACTGCAAGAACTGTGAATAGAGAACTAAATAGAATGATTGCTTTTTAAGTTGCTGAGTTTCAGAGTGGTTTGTTATGCATCAAAAGATCAGTGTACTACATCTTAGCCTATATACCAATGCTTAAAGAAAATGTAGTGGAAGGAAGTAGAAGCTGTCATAAAAATGATCTATTTTCATAGAAGGCATACAGCAGACCCCCAGAATAAAGGTACAGCAGAGGAGAAAGCTAGCAACCCATGATATGCTGCAGAAAGCATGAATAAATTTGTTCATGGAATGTATATCTTATTCTGAGAAGTGTCTGTTCAGCTCCTTAGTCCATTTATTTATTGGGTTGTTTGTTTTTTTGGCATTAAGTTTTTTGAGTTCTTTATATATCCTGGAGATTAGTGCTCTATCTGTCATGCGTGTGGCAAAAATTTGCTCCCCAAATGTAACCTCTCTCTTCACCTCATTGATTTTTTTTCTGAGAAGATGCTTTTTAGTTTGAGTCCATCCCATTTATTAATTCTTGATTTTATTTCTTGCACTCAGGAGTCTTGTTAAGGAAGTCAGAGCCTAATCTGATGTGATAAAGATTTGGGCCTACTTTTTCCTCTGTTAGGTGCAGGTTCTCTGGTCTAATTCCTAGGTCCTTGATTCACTTTGAGTTGCGTTTCATGCATGGTGAGAGATAGGAGTCTAATTTCATTTTGCTGCATATGGATTTCTTGTTCTCCCAGCACTATTTGTTGAAGAGGCAATCTTTTCTTTATGTTTTCAGCTCCTTTGTCTAGTATGAGATAACTGTATTTATGTGGGCTTGTTTCTGTGTCTTCTATTCTGTACCATTGGTCTACATGTCTATTTTGGTGCCAATACCATGCTGTTTTTTAACTGTATCTTTGTAGTATAGTTTAAGCTCTGGTATTGCACTACCTCCTGCTTCACTCTTTTTGCTAAAAATTATTTTGGATATTTTGGGTCTCTTATTTTTCAAATGAATTTTATGATTGCTTTTTCTATTTCTATAAGGAATGAAGAATGGATTTTAACTGGAATCACATTGAATCTGTATAGTGCTTTGGGTAGTATGGCCATTTTGACAATATTTATTTTGCCTATCCAATAGCATGGAAGTTCTTTCCATTTTCTAAGGTCTTCTTGAATTTATTTCTTTAGTGTTCTGTAGTTTTAATTGTAGAGGTCTTTCACCTCTTTTGTTAAGTTGATGATTAACATATATATGAAAAAAACGCTCAACATCTCTAGTAATTAGAGATATACAAATCAAAACTACTCTAATTTCATCTCACAACAGTCAGAATGGCGGTTATCAAGAATACAGAGAACAATAAGTGTTGATGAGGATGTAGGGAAAAAGATACACTCATACAATGCTGGTGAGACTGCAAATTGATACAGCCAGTAAGGAAAGCAGTATGAAGGTTCCTTAGAAAACTTGGAATGGAACCACCATTTGGCCCAGCTATCCCACTCCCCAGTCTATACCCAAAGGATGTAAAATCAGCATACATAGTAATGTAGCCACTTCAATGTTTATAGCAGCTCAGTTCACAATAGCTAAACTGTGGAAGCAACCTAGATGCCCTTCAATAGATGAATGGATAAAGAAACTGTTATATATATATTATTACTCAGCCTTAAAANTATATACACACACACATACATACACATACATACCCACAATAGAATATTACTCTCAGCATTAAAAGAGAATAAAATTATAGCATTAGTAGATAAATGGATGGAATTGGAGAATATCATGCTATGTGAATTAAATCACTCCCAAAAAACCAAAGACTGAATGTTCTCTCTGATAAGTAGATGCTGATCCATAATGAGGGGGGATGGGATAAATGGAGGAACTTCAATTGGGCAAAAAGAGAGGGTGAGTGAGGAGGGGGCATGGTGGCAGGAAATATGGTGGAATGACCTTTGGTCATTACCTTAGGTACATTGTATGATTGCACATATGGTGTAACACTACATTGTGTACAACCAGAGAAGTGAAAAGTTGTGCTGCAATTGGGTACAATGAATCAAAATGTGTTCTGCTGTCATATATACCTAATTAAAATAAATTAATTACTTTTAAAAAAGCATAAATAAAACTGCCAGCTGAAATACTTTAAAAGTTAGGCTGCACAGCAACACAATCCATAATCTTGGAATAATTGGTTGTAATACTTGTTTTTTTGTATGATTTATTTTAGTAATTATTCAATACATGTCCCAGAAAATCAGGAAGATACTCTATCAAACTTTCACTAGGGACAAGGCATTCCATGTGTTCATTCTCTTTTCTTATTCAAATAACACTCTATATCCAATATTCATTGGTGTTGAAACAATTATTACTAATGTAGCACACATAAATAAAATAAAATTAACTTCCACTGGAGATTTAAAGGTATATTTTTAAGGTATGTTTAGGCATAAAAAAGTTTTCTTTTTTAATATAATATTTGTGGAAGAGAGTCTGCAAAATAGTGCCCAATAATCCTGGCCTAATTTCTTATGATCTTCTGCACTTTTCTGCCATTGCAATAGACTTGTGTGATCTATAGGGCATTACTGAGGTAATAGTATGTAACTTCTGAGCCCATATCACAGAATGTATCTGTGGCTTCTGCTTTTGTTTCTTGAATAACTCAGGATGGGGGAGGTCAGCTTTCATTTCTGAGAACGCTCCAGCAGTCCTGTGGAAAGAACCTCATGGGATTGGGTGGAGAGCGAGGCTTCCTGTAAGGAGCCTATTGGCCATGTGAGTGAGCCACTTGGGCAGTAGTCCCCAGCCTCCGTCAAATCTTCAGATAACTGCAGCTCTAACATTGGACTGAAATCTCAGTAGAGATCCACCAGAATTTCTCAGCCAAGTGCTTTCCATATATCTGTTGTGCTAAAACTGAGGAGGAAAAGTTCATTATTAATTGGACTGTATTTTAAGGCAATTAGTATTACAGCAACAATCATGACACACTTTTTAAAAAATTGATTCATACTTTAAACTTTGCTTAAACACTGAATCATTTTGTCTTGAAAAATATGGATGTTGTAAGATTTTTAACTGATTTTGTGAAATTGGGCTGCTGGCTTCTTTTCATATGTGTCATTTCTCAATCTGTGAAATAGAACTGCAGTAGTAATTATGATTGTGAAATTTAAATTAAATAAAATGTGCAAAGAGATTAGAAACATACCTAGAATATAACAAATACTTAATATCTGTCAAAAGTATTTTTTATGGAAAGGTGATAGTTTAAGGTTCAATATTAAACTAATAACATTTGCCTATGTTCTAATATGTTCAGCTCTTTCAAAATGTAAGATGGGATATAACTTTTACAATTTTTTTTCTCATAGAACATTTTTCAAAATTACTTTCACTTCCATTATTATTATTATTATTATTATTATTATTTGGTTTTCTTCTACAGAATCAGGTAAAAAAATAAGCTTTATAAAAAGACAGGCAGTGGTAGTTTTTAAAATGTAATAGTCATTGTAATGCACAGTATGAATGACATATCTCACCTGGAGTCTGGACACTGTATAGTGGCTTCAATGGACACTAAGATGCACTTTTTCAGTTTCAGGTTCACATCCTTTGTCTGACTTTCATACTCCTCGGGAGACATTCAAATTGCAATTTGTGCCTTACCATTTCTACTACAGCAAATAACTTATTCCCTTTGTTACTATTCACTTTGCTTTCATGAATAAAACATATTTTACCTATTGTATATTTTATTAAAATGGAGACCAAATTCTAAGACCAAGGTAAGGATTTTATTCCCTTGCTTTAGCCATTTTATTATTCCTTAAAACTACAATGGCTTGACACTAGGTATACATTGCATGCAATGAATACTCAAAGTCGTTTTTCATTGTGTAACTTTTGTGTACCGTCTAGGCCCTGAAGTGTCGAATTTGTCCTAAATAGATAGTTTTTTCCTGCAGAGCTATTTCTCATACATTTGATGAAAACAATCATGCTCCCTGAGAATAACAAAAATAAAATTCATTAATTTAATTGTATTTTGAATTTTTGAAACGTTTTGCTTTAATCATTTAAGTAAATTATTGACTATTTCAAAAGGCAACAAAATAAAAAAAAATTTGACTTAATGTGACTAATAATGACATAATAATTAAATAACTAGAAATGCAGACTTCTAAATTGAAGTAAACTTTATTAGTTTAACATAAATAATCAATAATTTTAATTCTTGGAAGAAAATTTCAGGTATGTTTTCAATTATATTTATCATATCAATGAATGTAATAAACCAAGAATACTATTTTGAACTTATAACAGGAGGAAATAAGAAAATCTATCAAGTCATTGGTTTTACTTTTGGCTTTGTTATTATCTGGACAGCATTCTTCGCTGAGCATTTGCATGCAAAACATTAAACTGGCATACAACATGAAGTCAAGTTGTTAAGATGAAACAAAAGAAAATCACTTCAGTTTCATTTAAAATTATTACTGTCAAAACAAATCAGTTTCCAAAAGCTATTACAAAATGTAACATTAATCTTAAATTATATTCCATCCTCCAATTCTATCTCTGCTTGAAAGACAATTGAACCAGTGACTGTGGGGAAAAAAAAGCCAGTTGCACCATACAGACTTTTGAAAACTGCTGTTATACAGTTCTGTCATTATATACAACTATAAATATACTTGTGTATAAAGACACACATGTGCACACACATACCCCTACTGGATAGCTTCGCACTCTACAGCTATACACTAATTCTGGAGGGTATGCCATGGGATTATCTCATCTGGTAACATTTCTTCCTAAATAATTTGAAAAAGTGAAAATAAGATGAATAACTATTTTTTATTTCCAAATCAGAGAACATTCTCTTAAAAATAATTTGATGCAGACTCTTTCTAAAGTATATGTAAAATGGAACAATATTTACTAGAATGTTTTCTTTTTTTTTCTAATCATGCTTTAGTACTTTCCTTTTGTGATTATAGTTGTTAGCTAAAATATGAGGAAACAGGTCAGACTACCTATAGCCAAAGAGAAAATTGAAAAAATAATTGCGTGTGCATATTATGTACTTAATTATCAACAATGATAAAGCAGAACCAAACAGGGTGTTTTAAGCCCAATAAATAAGTTTAAAAAAAGGAAGTGAGGGAGAGAAGGAGGGACAAAGGAATGGAAAATAGGAGGAAGTTGAACAGAGGAGAGGAGATTTATAGAGAAAAAAGGAGAGCAGAAGTGGGAACAGGGAACCAAATCTGATTGTTGGACTCACAGTTTCTTTCCCTATGCCTGTTAAAACAGAAGAGAATTGCTCTTAATAATCACTCAGGGAAACTGTGCCCTTTCAGATTAACTACCATCAACCCTATATTTATTTTTGGAAAACGAGCCCATTTTAGGCTCCATTGTGATTATGTGGTAGCTGGTAAAAGTGACTCCACTCTAGTCTGGTCTGTTGTGGCCCATGTAGGAGCTCAGTCCAAAACAATGTGTCTTCCGTACATTTCTCTTCACGAAAAAAAGAGTTCTTGATTTTCTCCCAATGCATCAAATTTACACAATGACAAGTATTTCAGCATATTTTCTGCTTTCTGTCTCTGTAGGAAGAGGAGTGATAGTGACATCTGAGTCTAGAAACTGTCAATGGCTGAGAAGCAGTGAAGACAGAGCAAAGAGGGAGCACTCATGGTGGAGCACCCTTGCTTTTGCCTAGGATTCACCACTCGCTGTGTGGTAATAGCTGTAACTTAGTCAACATGTTTAGATACTTGGAGTCTTTAAAATAAGAACAACAAAATTTCTGTTCTGAAAATTTTTGTAAGATAATTAAATGTAATGGCACATCTAATATTTTTGCTACTAAAGAGCTATTTTAAGTGATAGACAATGTTGGAGACAGTGAACTATCATCAGCCCCAGACCAAAATGGAAGACTGGCTTTCCCCTAAAAGTCTTTCAAAACTGTTATAATTTAAAATTAAATTGTATGTAATATAGATAAAAGTGTGTGTGTGTGTGTGTGTGTGTGTGTGTGTATATATATATATATATATATATATATATATATATATATATATGTATAATTATTTGTTGGGAGCTATCCATGAACCAAATTGACATTGGAAATCTGGTATCTGGGAACTCCCTGTGACACTCCTGCTGGTGAGACTGCCCCAATACATGTGACTTCCTACCCAGCTTTCTCAGGTTCCATACAGCACTGGAGATGGAGTGACTCACTGAAGTCACATAGACACACAGCTTCCCAGAGATGGGTGGTGCTTGCCAAGATGCCAATCAACCTGTTGACTGCAAAACACCATGAAGCAAGTCTCCACCCACCGAAACTTGATCCCTACCTTTGAT
This sequence comes from Marmota marmota marmota, assembly GCF_001458135.2. NCBI lineage: Eukaryota > Metazoa > Chordata > Mammalia > Rodentia > Sciuridae > Marmota > Marmota marmota. The sequence goes on along the minus strand of NW_026000240.1, from coordinate 19,413,993 downwards.
GTCCTCTCCCTAAAATAAGTGACCAGAGCCATTTTCTAGCTGCTCAGCTCCAGCTCCTGTGTGGACTGGACCTGTCAGGTGCTCCATTCCTTTTAAAACTATTTTTCTGACTCTGACTCTCAATTCTTCACTGTTTCAGACTTTCGTTTTCTCAGGTGGCTCATCCCCTCTGAGCAAAAATTCTCAATAATTAATAATATATTTTAGTTGTTATTATTGTAAAAATTGTCATTTGTATTACTATAAAAATTATTATGAAGCAATAATTTAAGAGTAGGTTAAAATGGCACATGACTTGGGAGGGTAAGTCAAGAGGATCCCAAGTTCATGGCCAGCCTCAGCAACTTGGTAAGACCCTGCCCAAAATAAAATGAAATAGACATGGGAATGTAGCTTAGTGTTACAGTGACCCTGGGTTCAATCCCTAGTACTCCCCCATTATATATATATATATATATATATATATANAGTACTCCCCCATTATATATATATATATATATATATATATATATATATATATATATACACACACACACATATATATATATATACATATATATATTTTTTATTGTTATAATTTTTATTTTAAAATTATTTGTATTTTTAAAGAACTTCAAATCTTCAAATGTTTATTAAATGGTCTGACATTATAGGGATTTTCAAGTCAGAAGGATAAACTACTCAACAACAACAAAAATACTCACCAAGGTAAAAGAATTTACGAATGCAGTGAGTTTTGTGAGATTTTACAATAAATAGAATTTAAAAAAATTTTAAAGTAAATAGCATGGTATCCAAAATTTTGTTCATAGCCACTGAAGAATTAGTCAAAACATTTTCCTAAATTGTTTTCTCAATGGCATAGTTTTATTTAGAAGTCTAAGGTAAAGCTGGAAAATTCAAAAAATGCAATGAAATATTCGTTATACTTAATGAAAAGCTCTATAACAATGAAAATATTTTAGATTTTTAAATTAGTTCATAGCATGAACTATTCAGATCACTACCTATATATGCCAGGTTTTCATAGTGTATGAATATATTTGAAAAGTATTTAGGATTATTTTATTTCATAGATTTCAAAGTGGAACTAAAGCAAAATTGGAAGATATATTGCAATGTTATAATTTAATAATACTTCATCTACTTTGAATGTTGTCATTCTAAAATGATAATAGAACTAAATTATTTTCAAGCGAGTAATAACCTAGTTTTTAACATCTTCTGATGAACAGAAGCTTAAGATATTGGATAACTGAAAGGGTTTCTTGACTGTGTTCTCTGGGCTCCTAAATTCATATATTTTTAAAATGAAAATGATGTAAAACAGGTATTTCTAGTAAATCTGAGGAAGATATATGGAAGCAATGACTAAGGAAATAACTTTTCTATTTCAGAAAATTACAGAAAAATACTGAGACACATCAGAGCTTCTATTCTGGATACTTGGCTTGTGCTGCTAGATTTGTCAGAAGCTCTAATGCATCATGAAATATTAATCTTGCTACAGGCATCCTATCCAGTTGCTGCTTTTTATTAAAATGGTTTTAATATTTCAACAAGATATTTCTTGTAATTTCTGATTAGTAATTTATCATACTTAGAATGTTTAATTACTCTGTTTTTAAATGTACTATTAGCAACTGAGTCTTATAGAATACTTTTTCAAGTGTCACATTTTATAATGTGTTTTTTGCTTTTTCTTTTTTTGATGAAATGGATTTGTTATGAATTACTCTTATGTTCTGGGAGTAAACCCAAATAGTTATTGAAATTTAATTTAAAAGTTTTGAGGAATTAGTAATTGAATTCAGGTAATTTTATTCAATACAATTAAACTTCCTACATCAAATTTTTGTTTGTGTTTCTATTTTTATTGTTTTTAAACAAATTTTATATTACTCCTTAGGAGGCAGAGCAAAGTGGCAGCTGAGATGGAACCTGCATTGATAACTTCCCCCTGGACACACACACATCAATTTAATCAACTATTCATGCACTGAACTACCATCACAAGATCTAAAATCCACCTAAAAAATAAAAATGCCCTATTTTAAATATAATAAAAAGATGCATTGAAGTCTGGGAAGAAAGAGTAGCATACATCACCCATCTCCCAACACCAAGCAGCATATGGAAAGATGCCTTCCACTAAAGGGAAGAAGAATGGGTTAAGTATAGTCCGTGGACTTCAAATCCAATGCAAGGTTTGCCATGAATCCTAGTGCCTGGCAGAAGCCCACAACCTCTACCACAAAGCCAGTACTACAGACTTCGCCATGGGAACTGCATTAGTCTGATAACTATGGAAGGTCTCTACTAGGCCTAACCCAACCACAGCAACAGATGGGAGAACAGGCTTCCATCTTTTTGAGAGCAGACCTCCTGACAAAGCACAGGATTTTGCCTTGGAGCTCAATTCCAGGTCTACCACAGTGAAAACCAACACTAGGCAGAAAATTAACAATCCTATGAACCAGCCAAAGATTTCAGACAGAACCTCTAGTCTTTCTCTAGTATCATGTAGAGACTTATACACTAATAGGGTAGACTCAATTTTGGCCTGCATCATTGTCATTCTTAGAGTGGACCAAAATCATCTCCTACCAAGATGGCACACCCTATCATGGCACCCCCTGTGGCTGTGAGACTCTGGTGCAACTCAGCTTAATATTAACCTTGGAGATGTAGGAACTTTTCATCACCTGCCCCCCACCTCTGGCAGCTCAGCTACTAGCAGGCAGTACTCACAGGTAACGATCTAGATCTGCTCTGGTATCAGGTGGGGACCTGTGCCCCAGAGGGATGGACTCATTATTCTGCCGTCATCATTGCCAGCTGTGGCAAGGGCCAGGGAAGTCCTTGCAATTGTTCAGGTCTTTTGCTTATGACAATCAAATGTGATCCAGCTCAGCATCAGTGTTAAAGCCAAGGGATTGGCTTCACCATTACTACAAGCATAGCCTGGAATAAGACTCCATTCACTGGGCATAGGTCCTGGTAGTAAGCAAAGGAACTCAGTACTGAAATGGTAAAACCTAACTCTGGTCACACTTTAACAGACCTCACCCCCATGCCAGTTCCAATGGACAGATCCTGTGTAATTGCCTCGCTGTGAGGTAGAGACATGTGGCCCAGTATCTTGGATATCTATTCCAGTTAGTATCACTTGTGATTAGTTGCAGTGGTCATAAGCCAGAAGTCCACAGCAGTTAGCAGGGCATAGTGTGAGTTTTGGTTCTATTCGAGTAATGTGCTGTGTTTTTCTGGGCAGAGAGCTTAAGGTATGATGCAGCATTGAAGTTTGGGTGGTTATGGGCATGACATTAGGGCTTGCAGCTGGTTCTTTCATGGTGGTTCTGCCCAGAGTTGAGCAGAAACTCCAAGGGCCTGATCACAGGTTGATAATTGTGGAAGATAAATCTGGATCTGCCCAGGCCCCAGGGAAAGACTGATATAAATATGCCACTTTTTTTTTTTTTTTTTTTTGCTATTCCCTAGTTCATGCCCCAAAACATAACAATTGACATACCTAGGCTTGGGTTTCCCTTTAGTGCTGAAACAATTACACCACATCAATGTGCACCAATCAGTGAACTGATCTTATGGTGCCATCTAGTGTTCAAATAGCAAAGTTAATAAAAGTTCAAAGAAAATTAACTGCTTAGTTTCTGGAAAGACAGGCATAAACAAAGCCAGATTGTGAAGACTGGAATATCATTAAATGTTCACATGGTTCATAAACAAAAATCATGAATAAATTTCAGGGGACCCTGATCTCCCTTAATGTTCAAAATAAGAGACCAAAAACTGACTGATGGTAATCAGTATGGAAAAAATGTTGGAGAATTTGAACAGTTCTTTTAAGGAAAGTAAATGATTTGCAAAAGAAATGATTTGATGTACTAATAGAGAAATTTACAGTGACAAAAACAGTTTTAAAATATCAAAAAAATTCTTGAACTCCAACGTACATTGAGCAAAATTAAAATATGACAGAAGGTAGGTCAAAGATTGGAAGGAATTAGTGAAGTTGAAGACAAGTTATCTGATACTATAGTTAAAGAAGAAAAAAGAAAAATATTGAAGAGTAATGTAGAAAGATTGCAGAAAATTTGGGACAACATTAAAAGAGGAAATCTTCAGATAATTGGGGGTTCAAAAGAGATTTGAAAAAGCCAAAAGTAGAAATTTTATTGAAAGAGATCACAGCAGAAAGATTTTCAAAACTGCAAGTCAAAGGTCACCAGTCAGATATAACTCAACCAAATCTAACCAAACACATATTATAATGAATTATAAAAAGTTATAAATACTGAAAAGATTGCCAATTTATCAAGACAAAAGAAAGAAATATCATATAGGTATGTCCCAAGTGTCCTAATAGCAGATTTCTCATCAAAAAGTGAACAGATAAGGAAACAGCAGCATGTGATTTTCACAATTCTTTAGGGAGAAAAAAACAATCTAAGAATACTGTAATCAGCAAAGCTGTGTTTTAGAAATTAAAGAAAGATTAAGATATTTCCAAACAATAGTCAAGAGACCATATCTCAACCAGAAATTTCCTACAAAAATTGCTATAATGAGTACTTCTAAATAAAAGAAAAGGAAATTAAAACTAAAAAGAAAACACCAGAAGATAATCAAACTGACTGGTGAATATAACTGTAAGTATTTCAGAATGCTCTAATAATAAAAATGTAGTACATAAACCATTCATGTCTATAGTGTGAAGAGTATAAATAAAACCATTAATATTAACTTCATTATCATGGTAAGAGGTAAGTAAAATAGAAAGTTGGAAAATGGGGCATGAAAAACTTAAATTTGGAGGAGGAGTGTAGTGCAAGTGAAGAGTTTTATTGTCATATTTAATCTTTTTTTGTTTCTTTTATTTCTAATCATGTCATACTTCTGTCACCATCACTGTTACTTTTCAAAATAGTTTATTATAATCAAAAATATTTTTTCTAAGTCTTTATAATATCAAGAAGGATGAAACTAAAAGAGAGAAATTCAAAATATAAGATAGGAATCAGAACACATTGCTAGAGTAAACCACAAACACACAGGAAAGCTGTAAGGAAGGGAAGAAATAGGAAAAGACCTACAGTTAAGCTAGAAATCAATTTTAACAAATGGCTATAGTGAGATTTTACCTTTCACAATGGTAGAAAGATCCGTAGGGGAAATGGAACAGAGAATCGTGGCAGAGGGAGGAAAGGTACTGGGGACTGAATTAGAACAAGATATATTCCATGTTTTCATAATAATGTCAAAATGGACTCTACTGTCGTATATGACTAAAAAGAGCCAATAAATACAATTTCATAAAAGATCTTACCTATCAATATTACCTTAAATGTAAATGCTTTGGATTCCTCAATTAAAAGACATAAAGTGACTAAAACTGCAACTCTATAGTGATAGTTTCTAACACATTTGAGATTTTAGGTTCAGTCTTCAGTACTACATACATGTAAATGAGTGTATGCAAATACACACACACACAAACAACAAAAAGTGTATTAATGGACACACATGCAAAAAAAGTGAATTAATTAAAAATATAATAAAAAAAGAAAAAACAGGGAGGAAGAGGAGAAGGGGAAGGATGAAGGAAAGAAGATGAAGAAGAAAATATATACCATATATAAGAAACTCACTTCAATTCTAAGGACATTAACAGACTGAAAGTGAAAGAATGCAATAAGATATTTCATGCTAAAAAATTGTTGAAAAGAAGGATTAATCATCCTTAGATAAATTAGATTTTAAATCAAAAGCTGTAATGTCATATAGGAATGTTAACTATATAATGATAAAGATGAATTTGGCAAGAGGGAATAATAACTATAAATGTATACCAAATAGTGGAACAACCAAATACATTAATAAACTTACAGGTAGAAATAGATTCCAATATAATAACAGTAAGGAACATGAGTATCTCATGTTCAGCAATGGACGGATTATCTCAGACAGAAAATAAATAAGAAAATATAATTAAATTGCACTCAGACCAAATGGTCCTAAAGTGGGTCTACATAAATGTTTCAACCAACTCCTGTGGAATGCAGATTCTTCTCATTAGAACATAATGCTTGGTCCTGAATAGGTCATATGAGAAACCATAAATCAAATGTCCAAAAAAAAAATGTATCAAGCATCTTTTCCACTACAATATCACAATGTAATAAAACTAGAAGTCAATAAAAAGAAAAGTTTGGGAAACTATAAAAACACATGAAAATTAAACAACTTACACTGAGCAATGATTGAATCAGGGAAGAAATTCAAATTAGAAGACTTCTTGAAAATCAAATATAAATAGAAACACAACATAGCTAAGACATGGGATTCTGCAAAATCAGTATTAAGAAGGAAATTCAGAACAATCAATGTCCACATCAGAAAAGCAGAAAGATCTTGAATAAATAATCTATCAGTGTCTCTCAAGTGTCAAAAAAAAAAAACAAAAAACAAACTCCAACTAGTAGAAGATAAGAAATGACAAAGGTCAGAAAGAAAGAAATAATAATTCACTTGTTTGTTTGGGAGATAGTCATTTCTGAGATCTTCTGGTATCATCCCCAAAGTCTGGATTACTCTGTTCCTTTGGGTGTATATTAAAGGACAGATGACTCTAACTAGTATGGGGAAGAAAAGTAATTCTGTTTTCCCTGCAATTAGGGAGGGAAGAGTTTAGAGAGGAGCAGAGAGACAGGAAGAGAAACATGTCCATTTTAAAAATAAGCGGCAGTGGCAGAGCAACAAGGGCTATATTCACAGCATAAGTGGACCACTGTCAATTTTTATATTCAATTTCCATGGGAAAATGGCTGACCATATCTCCAAGCTGCTTCCTGCTGAAAAGGGGTAAAGTGGGTGGGGGAAATAACACAAAGTCCTTGTTCTCTATTATGTGGGGTATGGATGGTTAAGGGTATTCAGCATTAGGGCAGTCCAGAAGTCCACAGTGGCAAATGGCACGTGACTGGACAAAGCATTCATAGGACAGTGATCATGCTAAGACAACAATAAACAAACAGTAAAGCACTGCTTCTTTGTAAACAGCACAAAAGAAATTATTATTTTCACTAGTCTGTGAAAACCATGAAGACAGTAGCCTAGAATCATATCAGTGAAAAACAGATTGAGTTTATCAATGTAGGAGGTTAGGAAGATTTGTAGGTCCTTGAGATCAGGCTCAAATTAACTCAGGACAGACTTGCAAATCTAGAGTCCTTTGTGATTGTTATTTTTAGGCACTCCCACACAAGAACCCTTTATTTATAGTGTCCAGTTTTATTTATTTTGGCATGGCTAACACAAGTGTACATCAAAAGTTACATTAAAAAAAACAACAACACTATTTTTCCTTTTAAATGTCCAGGTAGGACTGTGCTTAGTCAATACTTTCCTGACAGGTGATTAAGACTAAATTGGTCAAAACTGACCTTTTTCTACCTACTCTTAAGGTTCACCTGAAATTCCTCAGAAATCACTACTGGGGATGTTTGCAAAGCCTCTTGGCTCCCTTAGATTTCCTTTACCAGGGGTGCCATCAGACAGAGTGTTGTTGATCATATATGGCTCCTCTTGGAAGAATGAGGGACATTTACCTCTCTGAAGACCCTCCTCTCTGTAGAATTTGCACTTGTTCATTTCTGGGGTCCTCTTGATCTTCCTGACTGGTAGATCACATGACTCACCAGAGTTGAAGGGCCCAGGAGGAGTCCCATTATTCTATGTGCAATGGCTGACCTTAAGAAGGTGAGGGCCAAAAATTTGTCTGCTTTTTCCTTGGCCCTTTTACTTCCTTGACTTTGGTATCCAAGTTTTGGTTTTAAAATCCTGCAGGCTGGTTTCACCAGACTTAAAGTGGGAGTAATGGGTTATAACTTAAATATCTATAACTTTACAGTTACCCCTTTAATGTAGTTGGGGTCAGAGTTAGTATTGTATGTAAATGTTACACTCTATCTGTCCTATAGATGATAGCTAATTATCTCAAATTAACTCAGGTTGTTTGATGAGAAGCAGTAACTCTGCAAAACACTGACAGGCAACAGTTACAAAGTTTACAAAGAAATACAAAATGAAATTAACAGAGCAAAAACATATTTAGTTTGTGGAATAGCTATGTGCCAAGTAAAATGAATTTTATAATCTTAAACCTGTATTATTTATGCATTATATCCAACCTTACTCCATGTTAGAATGGCTCCAAAATAGGCTAGACTTGAGTTAATTTAAAGTTGTGTTGAAAAGCTTGATTTTTGTTGTAAAGATTCTGTGATTTCACCACTCAGAGCAACATTCGTCTGAAGGCAATGATGATGCTGAAAACAATAACTTAGAGGAGGAAAAATGTATCTTGTCCCATGGTTTCAGCGGTTTTAGTGATCATGGTGGGCAGGCTACATTGGTTTGGGCCTGAGGTGAGGCAGAAAGTCATGGAGAAAGAGGGTAACAGTGGAAAGCTGTGGAGCTCACATCAGCCAGGAAGGAGAGAGAGAGAAATAGAGAGAGCGCTCCCCCCATTCATTACTACACATGCATGTGCATGCATGCATGCATACACACACGTGCACAATCACATATACAAATAAATAAAATACAAATACAAAAAGAGAAAGACTTTTTTCATCAACTGAGGAATGAGTAAAAGAGAAAATTTGGAGATTTTATATATAGCGATTTCTGATTATATATTCTGTCACAAAAAGGAAAAATAACTTTATCATTTGAGCAATATGGATAAAATTGGAGGTCATTATGTTAACTAAAGTATGCCATATACAGAAAGACAAGTTACAAATGATGTCACTTATATGTGGAAAATAAAAAATGTCAGAGGGCAGGGAAGGCAGAGAGGGCTAGAGAGAGGCTGATCAATGACTAAATTATACTAATAGAATAAGAAGTTCAGTATGGAACTGCATGAAAGGATTCAGTATAGATAGTGATAGAAAACTGCATATTTCAAAAAAGCTATAATAAAGGAGTCTGGATATATTTATTATAGAGAAATTATAACAATTTGAGTAGATAAATTTGTTTTTCCTGGTTTAAATGTTACAAAATATACACATGTATACTAACATCATCACATGGTAACCCAAAATAGCTACAATTTTTATGTTTTATGTGTCAGTTAAAGGAAATATCACCCTGATAACAAAACCAGACAAAGACACATCAAGGAAAGAAAACTTCAGATCAATACCTTTGATGAACATGGATGCAAAAATTCTTAATACAACATTAGCAAACTTCATACAAAAGCACATTAAAAATATGATGCACCATGATCAAGTGGGTTTTATTCCAGGGATGCAAGGTTGGTTCAACATATGGAAATCAATAAATGTAATTCACTGAATAATTCAAAGACAAGAATCACATGGTTATCTTAATAGATGCAGAAAAAAGATTTGACAGTACAAAACCCATTCATGTTTAAACCACTAGAAAAACTAGAGATAAAAGGAATTCACCTCAACATTGTAAAGGCTATATATATAAAACAAACATAAAGCCAAAATTATTCTGCGTGGAAAAAAGTGAAAGCATTTTCTCTAACAGGAACAAGACAAGGATGTACACTTTCACTGCTAGTATTCAGCATGATCCTTAAAACTCTAGCCAGAGCAATTGAGAAAAGAGAGAGAGAGAGAGAGAGAGAGAGAGAGAGAGAGAGAGAAACTAAAGAAATACAAATAGAAAGAGCTCAAGTTTTCTGATGATATGATTCTATGTTTAGAAGACCCCCAAAAAGATTACAGGAACTTATAAACGAATTCAGAAAGTGCTTTTTGCAAAATCAACACCCATAAATCAATCAGGTTCTTAAACACCAATGATGGCCCTGCTGAAAGAGAAATTAGGAAAACTATCCCTTTCAAAATAGCCTTAAAAAAATAAAATAACTGGGAATCAATGTTAGAGAACAAGAGATGAAAGACCTCTGCAATGAAAAATATAGAACATTAAGTAAAGAATTTGAAGAAGGCATTAGAAGATAAAAAGAACTTCCATGTTCTTGGATAGGCAGAATTAATATTTTTAAAATGGACATATCACCAAAAACTCCAGATTCAATGAAATTAGAAGTATACATCATAATATGTCAAATTATACTATAGAGCTATAGTTAAAAAATCAACATGGTACTGGCACCAATACAGGCATGAAAACTAAAGGAACACAATGGAATACATAGAGAAAAACCCACATAAATACAGTTAACTCATACTAGACAAAGGTGCCAAAATTATATGTTGGAGAAAAGATAGCTTTTTTTTAACAAATGGTGCTGGGAAAACTAGAAAGTCCATATGTAGTAGAATGAAATTAAGTTCCTATCTCTCACACTGCACCAAACTCAAATTAAAGTGGATCAAAGATCTAAGAATCAAACCAGAAACCCTGTACCTTCTAGAAGAAAATGTAGGCATGTCAACTCAGGAACTGACTTTGTTAAAAAGCTCCTAAAATACAAAAAGTAAAACAACAACAAAATCAACAAATGGGATGTCATCAAATTAAAAAAATTACCCCATAGCAAAAGAAACATCAAGAGTTTGAAGAGAGAGCCTACAAAATGGGAGAAAATCTTTACCACTTGCTCCTCAGATAGGGCATTAATATTTAGGCTATAAAAAGATCTCCATAAACTTAACACCAAAAATAACCCCAAATAATCCAATCAATAAATGGCAAAGGAACTAAACAGACACTTCCTCAAAGAAGAAATACAAATGGTCAACAAATATATAAATAACATTCAACATCTCTAGCAACTGGGAAATGCAAATTAAAACTACACTATGATTTCATCTCACTCGAGTCAGAATGTCAATTATCAAAAATGCAAGTAACAATCAATGTTGGGGAAAAGGGTACACTCATGCATTATTGGTGGGAGTACAAATTGGTGCAACCACTCTGGAAATCAATATGGAGATTCCTCAAAAATCAAGGAATGCAACCACCATATTACCAAGCTAGCTCACTCCTTGTTCTAAATAATATTCAAAGGATTTTAAATCAGCATATTACAGTGATAAGGCCACATTAAGGTTTATAGCAGCAAAATTTACAATAGCCAAGTAATGGAGGGAGCCAACCTAGGTATGATTCAACCAATATATGCCTAAAGAAAATGTGGTATGTATACAATAGAATATTATTTAGTCAAGGGGAATGACTTTATGACATCATTTCTGGTAAATTGATGGAACACTAGATGATCGTGCTGAGTAAAATAAGTCAATCCCCAAAAGTGAAAGTTTAAATATTTTCTCTGATATACAAGAGCTAGGGGCAAGGGACAAAAGAAAGAAAGAGAGAGAGAGAGAGAGAGAGAGAGAGAGAGAGAGAGAGAGAGAGAGAAAGAAAGATCAGTGGAATAGACAAAGGGGAATGAAGGGAAGGCACAAGGGATGGAAGAGGGAAAGACAAATGTTCTTATGTACTTTCATGAATTTATCAGTGAATCTCATCAATGTGAGAATCTACAAGATACACATTAAATACATACATGTAAATTGGAAAATGATCAGTAGAGTAGAGGAAAGAGAATGGGGTGAGGAAGGGGAGGGGAAGGAGAAGTACTAAATTAGAACAAAATATATTCCACATTGTTAAAATAAATTCTATTGCCATGTATAACTAAAAAGAACATATTTATCTATAACTAATCTATCTATATTTAATTCAAATTTTAAAAAATAAAGAACAGGGGATACAAAAAATGTTTTTACTCATTTTTATGTACAGCAATTTCATTAAAAATAAACCACATTTTAGCCAGGCGCAATGGCACATGCCTGTAATCCCAGCAGCTCCAGAGGCTACTGCAGGAGGATTGCGGGTTCAAAGCCAGACTCAGCAAAAGCGAGGCACTTAGCAGCTCAGTGAGACCCTGTCTCTAAAACAAATACAAATTAGGGCTTGGGATGTGGCTCAGTGGTCAAGTGCCTTTTAGTTCAATCCTTGGTACAAAAAAAAAAAAAAAAAAAAAAAAAAAAAAATTTTT
>NW_026000240.1:19385833-19396481 GCF_001458135.2 Marmota marmota marmota | reverse complement strand
TATATATATATGTATGTATACACACACACACACACACACATACAAAAATCCTTTTTAAAATTCAAACTGACACAGAAAAATAAACTAGTAGATATTGCCTTTTATCAAGTTATTTCAAATTAAAAATGGTGACACATTTTAATTTTTTTCTTGGAGTTATATTCATTTATTAAGGATAATGGTAAGACTAGGAATCTAATAAGGAATTTGTTATTGCTACTTGGCAGACTGGTTAATTTTGTTTGTAATAAAATATTTTAATAAAAAGTATTGATAACTTCCATAAAAGCAGCTTTTGTGGATTTTTGAGAAAAATATATCAAGGCTATAAGAAATGATGTGGGAGAACTTATTATGATGTATTTGAATGTGATTATTATAGTAATCTATGTATTGTAGGGGAGGAAAGAGAACTTTTACTCTTATTGTTCTTTTCCTGATTTCACTTTTTGTTGTTGCATTATATTCCTACTTAATATTGGGGTTCATTTTGACATAATCTTACATTCATGGAGTATCACTTGCTCCATTTCAGTCCTCAGTGCTTCCTTACTCCTTTCTTTCCTCCCTCCCCCTAGTCTCCTTCCTCTACTGCACTGGTCTTCCTTCTATTTACTTTTTTTTTAATAGGTACTTTATAGATAATCAAAAAGGTGGAATTCACTATGCCATATTAATATATGTACATGGCATAATTTTGTTAAGTTGATCCTGCAGGTCCTGCCTTTTCCCATCCCTGTCAACCCCCTTCCTCTACTCCACTGATCTCACCTCTAACTTCATTACATCTGAAGCCCCGTTTTCCCTTTATTTCGGTCTAGTTTCTGCATATCAGAGGAAACTTTCAACCTTTGTTTCTTTGAGTCTGGTTTATTTCACTTAAGATGATGTTCTCTAGTTCCATCTATAAACCCAAAACTTCCATAATTTTATTCTTCATTAAAGCACATAAAAATTCCATTATCTATGGTTTGTGTGTGTGTGTGTGTGTGTGTGTGTGACATATTTTGTTTATTCATTTATTTGTTGAAAAGCACTTGGGCTGGTTCCAAAACTTGGCTCTTGTGAGTTGTGTTATTATAATAATGAATGTGCCTGTATCACTATAGTATACTAATTATAGGTCTTTTGCCTTGTACATGAGAAGCAAGTGCTCTAGCGACTGAACTATATCCTTAGCCCAATTATAGGTCTTTTTGGACAAAGATCCAGGAGTGGAATAGCTAGCTCAATTGGTGGTATTTTGAGGAATCTCCATATTGCTTTCCAGAGTGGTTGTACTAATGTCTAATATGCCAACAGTGGATGAGTGTCTCTTTGCCCCACCTCCTCTTCAGCATTTATTATTTTTGTATTCTTGTGGATTGATAGTCTAACTGGGGTAAGATGAAACATTAATGTAGCTTTGGTTTGCATTTCTGTGATTGCCAGGGATGTTAAACATTTTTTTATATATGTCTTGGCTATTTGTATTTCTACTTTTGGGGAATTTTTGTTTAGTTGTTTTGCCCATTTATTGATTTTTTTTTCTTTTGATATTGTATTTTGAACTCTTCATATGTTCTGAATTTTAGTCCCCTGTCATAAAAGTACCTGGCAAAGATTTTCTTCCATTCTGTAGGCTCACTCTTTATATCTACAATCATTCATATCTACAATCATTTCCATTGCTATGCATAAGTTGTTTTTTTTTTTTTAATTTGATGCTGTTCCACTGATTGATATTTGGTTTTATTTCTTGAGCTTTAGGGATTTTGTTAAGGCAAGCAGTGCAAATTCCAGTATGTTGGAGTGTTGATCCTATGTTTTCCTCTAGCAGTTGCAAAATTTCTGGTCTAATTTCTAATCTTTGACTCACTTTCATTTGACTTTTGTGTAGAGTGAGAGACCTAGTCTCATTCTTCTACATATGGATATTTAGTTTTCCCAGTGCCATTTGTTTAAAAGGTTATCGTTTCTTCAACCTGTAAGTATATGGATTTGTCTCTGTATCTTGTATTCTATTCCATTGTTTTCATGTATATTTGGATGTGGATACCATGCTGGTTTTGTCACTATATAATTTGTGACCAGGTTTATAATTTTTCCAGTGTCACTCTTCTTGCTTAACATTGCACCAACTATTCTGGGTCGTTTATTGTTCTAAATGAATTTTCAGATCCTTTTTTCCAGTTCTGTGAAGAATGCCATTGGTATTTTGACGGGTATTGTATTGACTATGTGTAATGCTTTTGGTATTAAGGCCATTTAACTATATTAATTCTGCATATCCAAGAAAATGGAATGTTTTTCCATCTTCTGAAGTCATCTTCAATTGTTTTCAGCAGTACTCTATAGTTTTCATTGTTGAGATCTTTCACCTCCTCGGTTAGATTTATTCCTGAGTATTTTTTTAAGTTGTTGTGAATGAGATAATTTTACTGATTATTTTTTTTTCTGAAGATTCATTATTGTAGTCTAGGAAAGTTATTGATTTATAAATGTTTATCTTATATCTTCTCTTTTCATTTTTTTCCTGGAATTCTTAAGGCATTATATAGATTTTTAGTCAGAACACTCAAAAATATTTTACAGTTAATATTGTAATCTCAGTGGCCTTCACTGGAAATATTTAGTGTCCAAATATATCACACTGCTTAAGAATACATTGTTGAGAGGAATTGGATAAATCAGTGCTAGGAACATAAGTTATTTTTAATATATGTCGAATAAGTTGATACAAAAACAACAACAGATTCCATAATTATTTGGTGAAAGATTAAACTTAATTTCCTGGACAATCACATTACTGAGCAAAATATTTCCCTGTTTCTTCAGTCGATGGTATTAACTTCTTTGGATATCCCACAAAAGTCTATCATTCTAGTGGTACTGGATTTAGTCTGTTAATAAAATTTTCTTGTGCATTATACTGTTCTGCTTTAAGATTCTTAAAGTCATATAACTAACATATTGGTAATGCAGAAACAGGAACTCTAGAATTAAAAGAAAACAATTTCACCTCTAAATTCACAGAATAGGTATTCTTCATTTATTTTCATTTATTTTTACTAACTCAATCCACATTTGTTAACCATTTTTTGCTTTAGACATTTGTAGTAGGTATAAAAATAAGGATTTCCTTATTTAAAATAATGTGATCTGGTATTTTAATTAGTAGATAGTTGTCCACTAATAGTTTTTCTTGAAAAGAAAGCCTTATGACTGAAGAATTTCAACCAATGTTTTAATTCTTCTGCAGTCTTTGGTCACAAAGAAAATGAGAATATTTCACTCAATGAAAAAGTCCCTCTTCCACATGAGTGGTGAAGAAAACAGAAGTTGGGGAGACCTGAATGGAAGTTTAGACTCAAGTGTTAACCAATAGCATTAGTACTTTTCAAAATTCCTTTTAGCATAAAGTTGGACCAATGGCATTGGTACTTTTCCAAACCCTGAATAGCAAAACTGGAACCAATAACATAGACCCAAGTGCTATACAAACCCCTAGACTAGCACTCTCAGGCAGCAACCCTTGTCTGTGTCCCCTGTTGCCCTGCAAGATTTCTATTTCTATTCTTCACACTTAAATAAACTCTTTTCACTTCCATGTCCTATGATTTTCATTCTTCAGATTTGCAAGATAAGAACCTAGAAAGAAGTTGGCAATGAGCTGCTGGGATCTGTTTCAACACAGGAGGGCACAGCCTGCTCTCCTACACAGAGAGCTACAGCATACCTCTCAGTGGTAGTGGAAAAGAATCAGGCTCTGCTGGCAGTGGTCACCTGCAGGCCTCCGCTGCTGTGATTAGCTGCTAAACACTAAAACAAGCTTTCTTGGCTGCAGAGGCCTGCAGCTTGTACAGGACCCACTCACCAATAGAAGTAGAGCATCAAGTAATGTCTCCAACTCTGGTTTCAATATGATAAGTGTTTAAAGAGATAAATATTTTACTATATATGTATCTAACATCAGAGGATAACCCCATTAATATGTACAACTCTTGTGATTGTGTCAATCAGTTAATAATTTAAAAATGTAAAAATAAATTTATTTAAGAACACTGATGTTAACTCTTTTCACTAGTATGTTTGAAAATTTACAAATTATCTTACAGTATAATTCTTCCACAGTAAACGACCATGTATCAAAATTTTTGTTTCAGATCAATATATTTAATAGCTCTATTTAACCTGTTTATTTATTAAAATGAAAATAATAATTTATATTTTTAGCAGATGGCAAATCACTTCATGATCAAAATATTAATCCAGTAACAGTTTTAAAAACTAGTTAAATGAAAATCTGCCCACATGAAGATTTGGGTAAAATATTCAATATAATTTTCTTTGTAATAGCAAAAATTGATTAGCAACCCAAATATCTATGCACAAGCAACAAAATGGATCTAACTACTAAATAACTAAGCAACTACTAAATACCAAAAAAAAAAAAATCATAAACAGCAGTAGCCAGAAGGAATCCCAGAGGCATCATGCTAAGTGAAAGAAGACAGCCATGAATGACACCATGTTGTATTATTACATTTTTCATATCTTAAAATTGGCAAAACCATAGTGATAGCAGGTGTCTGGCTGCCAGGATCTCTGGCTGAGAAAAGGAGAATGACTATAAAGGAATTCAGAAAGCAAGTGAGTAAACTACTGGAGCCTAGGAGAAGTAAAAAGTCAAATCCCAAAAAGAAGGTTGTCACAGAATGAATTGTGTTTTCCTAAGAGAATTTATACTCAGAGTCAACAAACACTAGAAGTAGGATTGAGTATCAAAATCTTTCAACTTTTAAGTCATGGATAAGCAGAGCAGGATGGAGAGAAACAAGTCTACAGACAACACTGTGTGTCATATTGAAAAGTTTTAGACTAAATTCTATCACAGGTAGAGAAGAGAGAAAATGTACAAGAAACAGGTTATATTACCTCCAAGCTTTCTTTGCTCCAGTGAATCCACTCAATAACAGAATTCAGTGTTTCTCAAACTTTCATCCAGAGAACCCCATGAAACCTATGAGAACTTCAATGAGTTCAAAAGTAGTTTTATAATGACACAAACTCTTGTTATTATCATTGTCTATTTTAGTTTTATTTTCCTACAATGTATAATGGAAAATTTCCCAGCGACTATACATGATGATGACATCACTCCAATGATTAATAAAATCTGTGTATAGATTTTGGGGGTTTTGAAGTTTGTCTTTAAATTTTTTTAGCTATTAATTTTGGACTCATCAGGAACACAGTTCAGTTAGATAAAAGTGTGGAAATGAACAGTAAGGCCCAAAAGTTTGAGAATTGCTAACATAGCTAAATGAATAATGGACACCTGCCAAGATCTGAGTCTACAGTGTCCTCATTCCAGCAGCATGAAGTATTGCATTTGGTTCTAGGTTCAAACTGTGAGAATCACTTTATAAACACAGTGGAATATTTGCATGGGGAGCTCATGTGGATAAAAAGTACACTATAGCCAAGTGTCTCTTCAGAACACTGTAAGGGGCACAAGTGAAAGAGAAAAACCCAAATTGTCCTATCCTTTCATTCAACAAGGTGGGATTACTCTGAAGCACTTCAGCTTACATTTTGTTCTTATTTTAGTCTGCTTCTGGTAGAACACACGTGCCCAAAGGATATCTCTGGGCTGCTCTCTAATGCAGAGGAATAAATATACTCACACAAATGCAAGGGAAATACACAGTTCTCATAGTGGTGCCTTTACATATAACAGCTCAGTAAAACATAATTTGATAATTGTAGATAACAAAAAGAAAACATTTACTATGAATGATTAAAATCATTGGTCCAGTCAAAACTAGACCTATGGGTCCAAGGACAAAAATTAACTACTATGTAAATCAGTATTATAGCAAGAATCAATAGCATCTTACATTTACGAAAAAATAATGAACTCTAAAAGAGGGGAAATTGGCCAGGCATGGTAGCACATGCCTGTAATCCCAACAGATCAGGAGGCTGAGGCAGGAGGATTGCAATTTCAAAGCCAGCCTCAGCACCTTAGTGAGTCCCTGAGCAATTTAGCAAGACCCTGTCACAAAAAAAAGAAAGAAAGAAAAATAAAAGGGCTAGAGGATGTGGCTCAGTCGCTCAGTATCTTTAGATTCAATCCCTTGTATAAATAAATAAATAAATGGGAAAGAGAAGTCATTATAAATTAAAATGTAATTCCTAATAGTAAAACTTTAATAGAATGTCACTAGGAGAGAATGCATGTGTAGGTGACCTGCAACTTAAAACTGTGAGAAATCTCCTAGAAGTTTCAGCAATAACTAAAGGCGATAGAAAATACAACAGAAGAGTTTACAGGGACAGGGAACAAAGTTGCAATTCTAAAAACCCTATAAAAGGAATAACAGCAGGAGAAAGCAGACAGAATTCAGAGCAGAAAACATGACCTGGAAGTATTCCTGACTTGAAGAAATCATCACATTTAGAAAGTCCACTTTATGCCAGACTAGAAAATTATTTTAATGGAACATATATGTGTTCATCTTTCACACAAAAAATAAGAAAAATGTTGAATTTTTCCAGATTAATAATAAATAAATTAGACAAAACACATACTACAAAATAAATAAGAATAAAACTGACATAAGATGTCTCATTATTAAGATTTGATGCCATTGACTGATAGTGGTAAGGTCTTTGTCTCATCCAATTGTTGATGATCACTGATCCTAGAATTATGCAACTGAGAAAACAGTCAAATATGAGAACAATTAAGTCCGTTTACATATGCAATGACCCAAAGAGTTTTCCTTACCCAGAGCCTTTCAATAAGCTCAACTCCCTCATCTATAAAGTAAAACTTCAGGATCTTTGATTGCTCACTCAATATAATTCCAGATGGTTAAAACAGGCCTTCTCTATTTGATATTTGCTTGAAAAACTAAAATCTTAGCAATAAAAAATGAAAAACAGATATGATGAAGTAAACTACAAGAGGTCAAAGAGAAAGTATGACCTAAATCCAGCCCAGGAATGTGGACTTGTGTGTCATTGGACAGGCACTGCAGGTCCAGACAATGTCAGAAATTGGAGCATTCCTAGATTCTGTTGAGTGACACAAGACTTTATACAATTTCCTGTATTTTCTAAGGCTGATGTCTAAAATCTTACTTTCAATCATTTATTTTCCAACACAAGATATGTGAAGCAAGCAAATCTGAGTTCATTATTTGGGAGAGACTGTGATATGCTAAAACTGCTCCACATTCTCAGTGGCTTTGGAAACCAATGCTACTATACTACCTCACTTGGAGTGAATGTCCTTCGCGGGGCTGCCTGGGCTTCAGCTCTGCCTTTCATTCAGGGTGCCAGCTCTGTCTCTGAACTTCTGCATTTACTAAGGTAAGAAGGAGTACCCATGGAAACTATCCTCAGGCTCAACTCCAGAAGCTGAAAGTGTAGATCTCACCCATGTCCTACTTACAGAAGCAGAGCTAACTTCAGGGGCAGTGAATCATAATCCTATGTACTGAAGACAGAATCACAGGTATTTCCCGAATAACATTTGCAATCATCAAAGTGCAGGGTTCTGTGTTTGGAATTGGGGTCTCTGATAAACTTTGAGATTGTGGCATGCTTGGTGGCTAGGAAGTTTCTGTGCAAAGGCACAGAATGCCTGGATGCTAGGAAGTTTCTGTTCAAAGATGCAGAATGCCTGACTGCTGGGAAATTTCCATGTAAAGACATGGGATGCCTGGCCACTGTAGCAATGTCCTTCTTGAGGAAGCTCTGTGTTTAGAGTTTTATCAGCCTTGACCTTGACCTTAGGCACAAAACTCTTGGGAATAAATGAACTTGCTTGCTAGATAACTACAATGTTTCATCAAGCTCTGGTGCTCCTGGATCTGCCAGCTTAACAGTAACTTTAGAAGATAGACTTTCTTAAGAGTTTGACAAAGCTCTTGACATTTCATACTGTAACTGTGGAATATAACTGCAGAATAAGCAACCTTAATGATACTCTAAACAATAATGTAGTTACAGTACTAATGACCTAATGTATCCTACTAGTATATATAAATGTGGTCACTTGGACAAGCAGTCATTTTTCTTCCTGCCTCTGCACTATGTCCCTGTGTCTCCTATTATTATTTTTTCTTTACATCATAGTATATGAGAATCAGTACTCTTTGTTATTATCACATAACCTTTGAGAAAAAGAGTTAAATTTATTTCTGCGAAAGAATAGTATTAACAATTATCACACAGGTTTGGAAACAGATTCTCCTTCATAGTACTTGGTCTCCTAAAAAAAATCTAGACCTGTGCATCCAAGGACAAAAAAACAAATTATTATGCAAATCAATAATATAGCAAGAATCAATAACATCTTACATTCGAAAAATTTAATGAACTCTAAAAGAGGAGAAATCGGCCGAGTGCCATGGAGAACTCACTTTACCTCTAAGAACTTCCGTTTCCTCAGGTATAGAGTGAATTGCAAAGATCTTCAATTTCTTTACCCATAAAATGCTGGAGCATCTGAAAGAAACTTTTCCCTTCCCTTCTTGCTTGACATTTGCCTCTATTTTACAGATAAGAAAGTAAGAATTTTAATGTATGGAAAAGTTAGGTGATGTGAAGAATATCACAGCTCATGTTATTGATGAACTTGTAATCTATTACATTATTTATAAGACTAACATTACATATATTTTATTACACACACACACACACAATTTCCAAAATAAAATAGAAAAGAATAGCAAAATAGTAATAATTCTTGCAACAACAAAGAGAGAATCTGTCTTAACAAGGCAAGGTTATCTGTTTTCTTAAAGCTCTGTTTGCATATCACATGTTGGGTTTCTAAAAGTTAATGATGGTAGCAGAGTAAAAAATGTGAAGTTGATGTAGAAGAGCTTTGAAAAATATGTCATAGTCAAGACAGTACCTAAGAAATGCTGCACAAATCATTTGTCAACAAAATGCACTTCAGTCTCTCCAGGATTCTCTACTCTTGAAAGAACAGATAGTCATTGTGTTTCATGAGCTGAAGAATCTCATATAAATTCAAAATAACCAGGAATGAAGTGACATCAGTAAGTTGCAAAAGCAGTCACTTTGCAGCAAATTTATGATCTACCATTTCTATCTTTCTTGCATATTCTATGCAATATTATAAATAGTTCTATTAACAACGTATGAAGAAAATACTGATTGGCCTTGCTTTGTTTTAAGTTATTAATTTTCTTAATTTATTTTCTCCAGAAGATGGGAGACAACATGTTATAATGTAGGCACAATAGATTACTTTCACTGACAAAAGTAGTGCAAAAATGATAGCATTCTTCTTATAAAAATACAAAACTTGTAATAGATTAGTTAAAAATTAAAATCATCTTCCCTATTCTCTTTTGCCACCCCATGTCATTTACTGTTATCAATCAGTTTTACATGTACCTTCATAGGCAATTATGTATATTTATATGCCTGTGTATAAAGTTAATGTGGATAGATAGACAGATGATAGATAGATATATTTATAAGGTGAGAGTCAATGCATGTATGTAATAGTTTCAGGAGGTAAATGGGGTTATGTTTTACTTTTGTGCATTATCTGTTATCTGTTTTCTTTTTTTTTTCTTTTTAATTTTTTTTATTGGTTGTTGAAAAACATTATAAAGCTCTTGACATATCATATTTCATACATTAGATTCAAGTTGGTTATGAACTCCCAATTTTACCCCAAATACAGATTGCAGAACCACATCGGTTACACATCCACATTTTTACATAATGCCCTATTAGTAACTGTTGTATTCTGCTACCTTTCCTATCCTCTACCATCCCCCCTCCCTCCCCTCCCATCTTCTCTCTCTACCCCATCCACTGTAATTCATATTTCTCCTTGTTTATTTTCCCATTCCCCTCACAACCTCTTATATGTAATTTTGTATAACAATGAGGGTCTCCCTCAATTACCATGCAATTTCCCTTTTCTCTCCCTTTCCATCCCACCTCCTGTATCTGTTTAATGTTAATCTTTTCTACCTGCTCTTCCTCCCTGCTCTGTTCTTAGTTGCTCTCATTATATCAAAGAAGACATTTGGTATTTGTTTTTTAGGGATTGGCTAGCTTCACTAAGCATAATCTGCTCTAGTGCCATCCATTTCCCTGCAAATTCTATGGTTTTGTCATTTTTTAGTGCTGCGTAATACTCCATGGTGTATAAATGCCACATTTTTTTTATCCATTCATCTATTGAAGGGCAGATGGGTTGGTTCCACAGTCTAGCAATTGTGAATTGTGCTGCTATGAACATCGATGTAGCAGTATCCCTGTAGTACGCTCTTTTAAGGTCTTCAGGGAAAAGTCCAAGAAGGGAAATAGCTGGGTCAAATGGTGGTTCCATTCCCAGCTTTCCCAGGAATCTCCATACTGCTTTCCAGATTGGCCGCACCAGTTTGCAGTCCCACCAGCAATGTACAAGAGTACCCTTTTCCCCACATCCTCTCCAGCACTTGTTGTTGTTTGACTTCATAATGGCTGCCAATCTTACTGGAGTGAGATGGTATCTTAGGGTGGTTTTGATTTGCATTTCTCTGACTGCTAGAGATGGTGAGCATTTTTTCATGTACTTGTTGATTGATTGTATGTCCTCCTCTGAGAAGTGTCTGTTCAGGTC
>NW_026000240.1:19375500-19382385 GCF_001458135.2 Marmota marmota marmota | reverse complement strand
AAGGCGGGGCGCACTGAGCTTTCTTTGCCTCGGGTACTTACAATCCACTGCTGATTACACATTCAGCTTCTCCGCCCGGAGCGAAGCGAAAGAGGAAGCAGATGGGAGCAAAGCGCCCGCGGCTCTGAGCATCCAAGCGTCTCTTTTTTGATTTCTTTGTTCTTCCTCCTCCTTGGCAAAGTGGTCCGTTACAGATTAACGGTGAAAGCTCTAAGAGACTGTGCGAAATCTCTATTAAAGCCACTGCTTTGAGCACCACGCTCAGCACTTCAGCAACCCCCGTACGCAGCGGCCATCTTCTCTGTTATCTGTTTTCTTAAATCTCTTTTCATAACAACTTTTACTTTTATTTGTTTAATTAGTGCACTGTGGATAGACATAAATACTCTATATACACATTTTACCTTTGCATTATTTATCAGATATAAAAATCTTTGATCTTTTTAAAAGCTCAGTACTACTCTACCAGCTATTAGAGAGTCAGTGTACTCTGACACAATAGACCAGTTCTTAAAATAAGGAAATAATTCCATACTTACAGATTAAGTAGCAAATCCAAATCCTCCTCCTTCCCCATCCAACACAGTGCTTCTTCCAGAACCCATGACCCAGGAATTAGATTAATATGTGGCCTGGCAGAAGCCTTCAGAGCTTGCTGCAATTTTTGGCTTGCTATCAACTGTTCTGAATGTCCATGTCAGTTAAATATGGACCACATTGCATGGATAGATCAAAATTCAATTTTCATTTGACTGTAGTATGTTAGAGTCTGTAAAAAAGTCAGGATGGCACCTGGCAAAATGCCAGAGGGAGTGGTTTGTGAAGTAACACCAGCGAGCCATTAAGTGTGGAGATTTCTTATTGGTTGACTGATGTATCTAGTTTATGTTAATTAGATAAGCTGTGTGGAATGTATAAATACTGCTTCTGTCCTGCAATAAACGGCTCCCACTCCTGCTGTATCAATCTACACAAGTTCCTCGTCACCCCCCTGATTATTTTGCTGCAGCCGGACTCCGGCAGTAGTATTCCCTCTCCCACTTCCTTATATTATTTCTTTTCATAACAACTTTCACCTTTATTTGTTTAATTAGTGCACTGGGGATAGACATAAATACTCTATATACACATTTTACCTTTGAACAGATTATGAAAGAAAATTGCAATGACATTAATATACTGAGGGTAGAGCTTTTTTCTGTGTTCTTTACTGCTATGACCCAAGTGTCAGGATACACAGGATATGGTAAGTACAGTGATATTTTATTGAGTTAATATTCTTATGCTCTTACCACCATTGAAAAATCTTTATAATTTTGACTCATAACATAAATAAAAATATTACATTTTCAACTAACATTTCTCAGATTATAACTGATATTGAACATCACATTTTCAAAAGTGTGTGTATGTACATATATATGTATTTTTTATTGCCAAATTTCATTTTTTTGGTAATATTTGGTTAACTGACTTATTTTCTCTCTTATTGTCTGATGGAGTCATTGAAATTATCTTTCTTTTCTGATGGCTATTTTGCATCTGAAACATTTCAATAAATATTTACACTCACTCCATCCATGAAAGTTTAGTTTGAAGAGTTAGTTTGATTTCCTCTATAATTGTAGGGTAGACTTTTAAAAATTTCTGCTGTTTAAATTCTTTTCTTTTTGTTTCTGTGAATTACTTGTTTCATTGCAGTAAGTAAGGAGCTTGCATGATTTCTTATTTTGAAATTTTTTAGTTTTTGGAAAGAGTAGTTATATTAGGACTGGTTGGTATGTCCTATGGTATTACACAACTCTAGCCCCACAGTGAGTTTTGATAGAAAAACTCTTTCTCATTCTTATTCCATGTGGATTGATATGGCAGGGCAGTTCCATACAATCACTCACAGTCATGTAGTTGCACCACAGACAACACAAACCTTCTTAAAATAGGAGAGTACGGCCAGGCAAGTAGTGACATGCATCTCTGCCCCACTAGATAATTGGCCAGAACTGGTCATACAGGCATGCTTCCTTGCAAGGGGACAAGAAAACATGAACCAAAAGATGCCCTTTTTGGTGGTTTTATCCATTCCCTGATATTCCCTTCTAGTCCTTAATTATTCTTGTGTTCCTTTCTTTCCTTGGAGGAGGTATATTCTGATATTTCCTTAAATGCAACATAATTAATCATTCCTGAATTGAACCAGACACAAACCCCACTCACTCAGTGTGTCAGTCTCTGGGTGACATCATTATCACTCCCCCATTCTGTAAATGTCTCCTGTGGGTCCAGAGAAATAGATAGGACAAGCTTGTGATCCATCTCCAAGCCCTTCACACACACACACAAACCCCTTACCACATTTTATACAGTGATGGAATTAAGATAGCTTATCGTGATAAATTTCTCCTTACTATAAAGACAAAGCTCTTGATATGGAGTTGTAAGTGTAGATATTGTGAGATCCCCTTTCTTGGAAATAAAGAATGTTTTGTATGTAGACACTTGTTCTTCTCCTAGTAAGGACTCCTTGGACTCTGGCTCTGACTGATATCTTGATAGGCTATTGTAGACTGAGTAGTTGTGTCCCCTCAAATTCTCATGTTAAATCCATAACTCTCAGAGTGGCTGTTTGGTGTCTGGTTTCAGTTGTTAATAGTGAAAGACTGCAGACTATGATTTAAAGAAAGACCTATTTTCGCTCAGGGGTCTATAGGCCCAACATACAAGGGTAGTGTCTGGCGAAGGTCTCCACACTGACAGGCTCCTGCAGAATTGCAGGGCATCACTTGGAGGGAGACATGGAGCACTGTGTGTGTCTTCTGGTGTCTTTCTCTTCTTATAAAGCTACCCATTTTCATCATGGAGGTTCCCACCTGTTAACCTTATCTAATCCTAATCGCCTCTCAAAGGGCTTACCTCTACATTCCAAAGTCAGATTAAGTTTTGACCATATTAAGACCTCACAATGTGGATTACATCCAACATGGCTTCAGAAGGGACAAAACATATTCAAAGTATTAGCAGATTTGAGTAAGTAACAAACTAATGAGGCTATAAGGGTGAGCCCTGCTCTATTAGGATTATCTTCCTTAATGAGAAGAAACACCAGACATGGAAATCTCTCTCTTCTTCTTCTTATTCATGCATGGAGGAAAGGAAACACAGCGAAAACTAGCTTTCTGCAAGCAAAGAACAGAGATCTCTCCAGAAAATGAGTCGTCTGGCATCTTGATGTGGGGCTTCTAAACTTGGAGGAGGTAGATTCTGGTATTGAAGCCACCCTGTCTATGGTGGTGTGTTCTGGCAGCCAAACTGGCTAACCCAGAGGTGTCTCTTGTTGTTCAGGAACATGTGCAGTGTTCTCGGGCTCCTTTCTATTTCCAGTAAGGAGGCCAAGCACTGTTTATTTTCTAGCATTTTAAAAATCTAGTATCACAATTTCCTTAGTTTTGAAACACACTTTCTAGATCAGCTACTTTTCTTTGTGTTTGCCTTAAATGTTTCTACTTAGCACTGGAGAATCTGTGATGAATTTGATTTGTGTTGAGAGATTTTTATGCAGTACCAGGAATTACAAGCTGCCATACCATTATGTTGATATAGTTTCTTGAATCATCTTAATCAGGTGAGAAGTTTTAGTATTAAAAACAGAAGCCACATCTGTAATCTAATTTTTGCCCTGAGGCTGTGTTAAAGACATTTGTTGCTCATATTTTTATGAATTCATCTTCTATATAAAGATTAAAAAGCAATCAACTACTTCAACATTGGAAAACTCCAAATATATCAGATTTCTTCATAACACTTTTTTGATATATTTATTTTGTCTTGGAAGAGTCTAATTAATTTTCAAGCTCATCACTTTCATACAACACCTGGTCAAACCCAATCAATAATGACCACTGCACAGTAGTACAATTTAATTCTTCTATAGCTTTCCCAGGAGTTGAAGTTCATTACTCACAAGATCTGTCTTTCGAGTTATTGCCATTCCATGACAGGGAATATTACCTTTCTACTATTGTTTAGATGATGTATAATCTGTGAAGAGAAGAAGGACAGGAAAATAACATGCCACTCTCTATTTCCAAGGACCTAGTCAAGTTAGGAGAACAGTGCCAATGAGCCTGGGCTGCTTTGTTCCAGTAAATATTATCTAGAAAGATTGTGGCTTTCTGTCTGCTGGGAATCAAGGCAAGCTGATGAGGGAATCTGTGGAAAGATGCTCTCTTGCATGCACACCAGGTTCCTTGGAATGCTGATCATACAATGGGATGAAGCAAGTTAAGCTGAGGCTGCTTTTACCACCTGACCTATAAGTCCCTCCTCCCTGTGGTAACTGGAACAGATCAGAGCACCCTAAGGAATAAAATGCTCATCCAGCTGGCCACCACAGGAAAGAGCATTGGGGGGACACAGGGGCTATTTTTGGAAGAAGCATCTGAGGCACCAATGAAATAGGGTGTGCCCATCCAATCCCTGGCACTGGACTTTCTGGGAAAGCATTGTACAACCCATTGTCTCTGGAATTTCTGGTGAAGCACCTGTTCAGCCTCTTATGACTAGATTTTCTAGTGAAGCATATGTCCAGCACATCGCCCTGAAGCTCCCCGATAAACATTTTTTTAGTAAACATCTCTAAAATCCATTTTGCAGGTGTCTTATTTGGTCTCTTGGCAACCTATCCCACTGTCCTGGCACAGCTGGGCTGCAGATGTTACAGAAGGGTGCTCTCCCAAGGTCCCTATGGAAAGGGTTGTTGTTTCTCAGGGTGGTAGTATTGGTCGTTAAGTCACTGGGGACATGCCTTTAAAGGGGATTGTGGCCCAGACTGAAGATGTGAGCACTTGATCTGAAACAAGCTCCTGTCATAATGTGGTACTTTCATCAGAGGTCCAAATCCATGAGGCCTCTCAATCTTGGACTTGAACTTCTGGAAACATAAAAAACAAAATAAATTTCTCTACTTTATATGTAACCTGTGTCTGGCGTTTTGTTATAGTCATGAAAAGTTTACTAACATGTTTTCCATTCTTGTTTCCTATCAGTTTTCCAATGGCCACCACCTCTTCCTCAGAATAATACCATCTATTTTATACTTCTGTCAGGTCTAATTTAGTCAAGATACAATGGGATATGATAGAATAGAATAGGGTATATTATGCTCTAGGAAAACACCAAAATTTCATTGGCTTAAAACAGCATGTATAATTCCAGTTCTAATGGCTTGTAAAATATAAGTGAGAAGGGGTTTCCACTTCCTCCATCCAGAAGTGGAAACTTCTTCTCTAACCTTTTAATTTGGACTTGGCTCTGTGATCTGTTTTTGCCAATGGGACATCCTCTGGAGCCACTAGGATTATAGGTGTGCACCACTACAGTACACTGTGCTGGTCTTTTCAAATTTCTCCTTTGATCATGTTTCCTACTGTCCCATTGGGCATGGAAATGGGTACAACTGCGGTTGTATTCTGTGGTAACACAGAATAGAGAAATGTGCCCAAAGAACTTGTAAATGTAGCTAAATAGAACATTAGAATTTGTAATAAATTCACAAATATTTATAGCTTTGAATGAACAATATTATCAAATTTCTCAGGTGGTCTCTCTTTGCTGCTACCCTTCTCCCTGGGAGGCAGAACTGTGTGGATCCTGAGTAGCTGCAACTCCCTGGCTTGCATTAGGCTCAACATCTCAGAAGTACTGGCACTGAAGAGCAGGAAGGGAGGGCAGTAAAGCTAGCATGCTTCACACCTGGCTCCTTTCCTGTCAATACACAGGTTCACAGAGACCAAACTTTCTGCCCTACTTACCGCTATGCTTGTCTCTGATTTCTCTCTCCCTGGACGATGCTTTAGGCACCAAGAATGATAGCAGCTTCCCACAGTTGCCCACCCATGAGTGTTTCACATCTCCTGATGGCTGTCTTTTAAGGTTTTCTGTACTCCTTAGTGGTACCCTGAATGACATGTCATTTGAAAGATCATTATTAACATTGATATTATTATTAAAGACAAAGAGCATTTCAAGGTAATGGATTACTTTAACCAGTCTAAGTATGTAAGAATTCTTTGTAAATACTTAGTATTATGAAGATAGTTTCATGAATGACCAATACTATCTACTTTTCCTAAGGCTAAAGAGAAAAAGAAATTGTTTTGTATTCACATGGCAATGACTATTTTAGTGAACAGCTGACATAAAATGGAATTTGTTTTTTAATGCTGAATGCTTGGATTTTGCTAATTAGCACAAACAGAAAAAAAGGCAGAAAAACCTCAAATAAATTCTGTGAAAAGTGAAGGACAGAATAGACTTATTAACAGCTAGAACATGGGGCACGGCCTATTTTGCATTTATGAACCATTGGTACAAATTTCAACATGAAACTAAATGTGCAGTTGAAGAAAACATTTATTTGTATAAAAATCAGTAGAGAGAAAAAAAAATTAATAAAAATCAGTAGAGAAAGAATGGCACTGAAACAAATAAACAAAAACATCAGCTCAATTCCTTCTGCAGGAGGGAGAGAATGTGCATACAAAAGGTTTCATAGTTATGCAATGAATAAATATATACTAAATAAAATAAATAAGAAATATAAAAAATGAACCTGATCCCATGCCATGTAAATATACTGGGGAAAATTAATTAAATGTTGTCTTCTACCATCTACACAATTCTTGTTGAATACATTGAACTGCAGTGCTACTTTGAATTTAACATAGAATAAAACATTTTTTAAAGAAATTTAGGTGAGATTCCACTGCTTAGATGTGAAGTTCTAACTACACACAATCATGCTACTGCATTGTAAAGAAAGATTAAAACTACAACGGGGAGGGGGGCAGTCATGGAAAAAATGGAGGAACTTTGGGTAAAGGGGAGGGA
>NW_026000240.1:19330989-19375475 GCF_001458135.2 Marmota marmota marmota | reverse complement strand
GTGGGAAGAGGGTATGGGGTCAGGAATCAGATGGACATCATTACCCTAGGTACATGTAGGACTGCACTTATGGTGAGAGGCTACATCCTATACAAATATAGAAATGTAAAGTTGTGCTACAATTGTGTACAATGAATCAAAATGCATTCTGCTGTCATTAAAATAAATAAATAAATTTTTTAAAACCCCACAAGTTTCCAATTAGGCTTTTTAAATCATGTACATAATGGAAAATAGCAAAAATACATTCTAGGAAAAAAAATAGTAATTGGCTGCTTGTGTATCTGATGATATCAACAAATCCTTTTCGTTTTAATATTTAAACCAACTGAAAATTTTGTAAACTGGCAATTATAAGAATTTTAGTAAAGATAATTAATGCAAATACTACATTCCCCACTCAAAACAGAACTTTCTAACTAAGATGCATTTAAACCACTTTATCACTAAACATAATAATGCATTTTTAATTTAAAAAGTTTATTTTTTTCATTCACAACATGATATACAATTTGGACTTTTTGCAAGTAGCATTTAATAGGCTTATATTGTTCTGAAAAACTAGTAAAAATTGTCAAAGAAATGTGTTTTTGAGAAATAAGAAATATTATTGCATATCATCTGATTAATTTGTTTTATTTTTTCTTTATATTTTATTTTTTTATGTTTTCACTGGTGTGCTATATAATTGTTATGTCTGCTGAAATTCATCACTACATTTGATCTAGACATCAAGAAGACACATGATGAAGATATACCTATAATTTTAAAATGTTGATTGCTAAATTATATATCTTGAACTTAATGAAGAATTTAAAATAAGTGGGATTTGGAGAATGAACTTGCAGACATATAATATGAATAATATTTCCTTCTCAAAGTTGGTGTTCCCCAGGTCTTAGTGTCTGATCATATTATCTCTTGAGACTTATTCACTTGGTGATCTCACTCAGACTTCTGAATATAAATTTTATTTGTAGCTTGAATGATCCAAAGTTCATGTTTTTATCAGAGAATTTTCTTTCAAATTTCAGACTTGAATATCTAATTGTGTACTTGAAAACCTCTGCTCAGAATTCAAGAAGGTATCAAATCTCACCTTGTGCCCAGCTGACTTCTTAGTCTTCCAAGCCTGCTGCATGCACAACCTGACATTATAACATTTGATATGCAACTCATTCTATCATTTGTTCTGATCAAAATTTTCAGAAGTACCTTTCATTGTACTTATCTCAGTTTCCCATCTGGTCAGTTCATCAGCAAAACCAGCCAGATGGACTTTCAGAATATAACCAGGATCTGACTCCTTCCCTCTACCTCCAATGCCGTGGTTCTGATCCAAGTCACCACAACTGTGGCCTGGACCCCTCCAATATCCTCCTAAATGGACTTGGTTTTCATCTTTGTTTGGCTATTCTAAATCATGATTTTTCTGTTAAAAATAGTGCAGTAGTTCCTCATTTTACTAAGAGTAAAAGCCACAATTTTCCTTTTCATTCTGTTCAATCCACAAGGGCCTCCTAGCTTCTTCTTGATTAGGCTAGAAGCATTTCCATCTAAGGACATTAGTATTGTTTGAAGAATTCTTTCAAAATATTTGCTTTCTTAATTTTCTCATATTTTAAAATCTTCTCAAATGTCTCCACCACACTGAATCAGACACAGGCCAAACTGCACAATGGTTGTAACCTCCTTCATCCACTTCTATCCCTGACAGACAATGCTGCTGCTCAGGTGTGTGTGTGTGTGTGTGTGTGTGTAACTTTATCAAAAGCATTTATATATGTACTGTCTTCAGAATATGTGACCAAAATATTTCTTGGGTAAATAAATAAACAAATAAAGGAACTTTTATGATTAATAGATCCTGAAATTAGTGGGGATATTAACATGATAAAACATGTAATTGGCAAGCCCTTTAATTTTTTATAGAAATGCTTAGATTCATGCAGAATAGTTAAACATATTGGGGGGGTTCATTTTCACATAATCATACATGCATGTAACACAATTTGCTCCATTTCAGTCCCCAGTGCTTCCTCACCCCTCCCCCTCCTCTGTCCCCCATCATCCGCCCTCTACTCTGCTGGTCTTCTTTCTTTGTTTATTTAGCGCATTACTGATATACAGCAAATTGGAATCCACTGTGGTATATTCATATATGTACATAGTGTGACTTTTGTCAAATTCATTCTGCATTCCTTCCCCTTTTCCCATCCTTCCTTCCTCCCTTTCAGTCTACTTCCTTTACTGCAGTGGTCTTCCCTCTACTTTTATGGGATCTTTTCCCACCTTTTTTACGCTTTCTTTGCTCTAGCTTCTTCATCTGACAAAAAACATTCAACCCTTGATTTTCTGAATCTGACCTATTTCACCTAGCATGATATTCTCTAGCTCTGTTCATTTACCCACAAATGTCATAATTTCATTCTTCTTTATGGCAGAGTAAAACTCCATCTTGTGAATAAACTACATTTTCTTAATCAATTCTTCTGTTGACAGACACCTGGGCTAATTCCATAACTTGACTACTGGGAATTTTGTTGCTGTAAACATTGATGTTACTGTATCACTAAGGTACCCTGATTTTAGTTCCATAGGATAAAAGCGAGAAGTGAGATGGCTCACATTTTTGGTGGTCCTAGTCTTAGTCTTTTGAGGAATCTCCATTCTGCTTTCCAAAGTGGTTGTACTAATTTGCATTCCACCAACAATGTATAAGTATCTTTCTCTCTATATCTTCGTCAGCATTTATTATTATTTGTGATTGTCATACTAACTGAAATGAGATGAAATCTCAATGTAATTTTCATTTGCATTTCCTTGATTGCTAGAGATGTTGAATATATTTGTTGGTTATTTTTATTTCCTCTTTTGAGAAGATTCTCTTTAGTTATTTTTTTCCATTTATTTGTATTATTGGGGGTTTTGGGGGATGTTAATTTTTTTTTGGAGGTGGGGGCCTTAACAGGGATTGAAATCAGGGGCATTTGGCCACCCAGCCTTTTTTCAGTATTTTATTTAGAAAAGGATCTCACCTCACTTTTGCTGAGGCTGGCTTTGAACTTGTGATCCTCCTGCCTCAGTCTCCCAAGCTGCTGGGATAACAGACATGCACCACCACGTCCTGCTAGGTGTTAAATTTTTTGTAGTTCTTTATACATTCTGAATATTAATCCCCTGTCAAAGGAGTAGCAAGCAAAGATTTTCTCCCATCCTGTAGGCTATCTCTTCACATTCTTAATAGTTTACTTTGTTGTGCAGAAAATCTCTAATTTAATGCCATTTTACTTATTGATTCTTGGTTTTACTTCTAGAGCTTTAGGAATATTGTTAAGGAAGTTATTGCCTGTACCAACATGTTGGAGTACTGATCCTCTGTTTTCTTCTAGCAGTTGCAAAATTTCTGGTCTAATTCCTATATCATTGCTTTATTTTTGTTTGACATTTGTGTAGGATGAAAGACAGGGATCTAGTTTCATTTTTCTACATGTGGACATACAGTTTTCCCAACACCATTTGTTAAGAAGGTTATATTTTCTCCAACATATATTTTTGGCACCTTTGTCCAGGATCAGGTGACTATAATTATGAAACACTTTAATTCCTAATTTCAAATGAACAAGTCATTTTAAAATTGTCTTCAGTAATTTAAATTATGATAATTACACATTAGCTTCCATTTTTTCTCAGGCAAATCTCATTTCATTTACATTTTTATGCCAGATTAATTTTCCTAATTCTTACTAGTGTATTCATAAATAAAGGTGATTTAAATTTAAATTACCAAAAATAAATTTTAGTGTGATCATTTAATCATTTACATTTAATGTAATCATAGAAAGGTTTCTATGTAAACTACTATCTTGCTATTTTTTAAATATTTATGCCACTTAGGTACATCATATTTTTAAAATTTTTCATTAGGCATATTACTATATTTATAGAAAGATAAAATTTGATACATAAACAATATATAATAATATTTTACTACAACCTGTAAAACTAACACAATGGAACCAAAACACAGAATCCTGTATATATTTGCATAATTTTATTCTCATTGGACAGAATTGCAACAGTACTACTTTTAGCCAACATCCAAACCATTTTTGTTGTCTCAGAACACAAATATTCATCTTTTTTTCCTGAACTTTGAATGAAAGATGTTAGTAAAGACAACATCATGAAGGGCAATAATTAAAATATCAATTTTAAGGGGATGTCATATGCTTTCATTTTTGCATTAAATTTACTAGAATTTCATCACTTGTGGTTGCAGAAAATATTAATTACTATATAATACATTTTAATGAGAGAAATATTGTACTTTAGTCATCACTTAGCTATAATACCCAAGTTATGATTAATATTATTTTGTAGTAAAGAAATGAGCACTGTTGGGGCTTTAAGGTGGAAAAGTATGGAATCTCTCCTCACCCATCATAAGGGTGAAGGTTGATGTTTATACAACAAGAGAAAACTAAAAGAAAAGTATTGAATCAAAGATGGAGGCTCAAAGGCCCAGGGTTGACTCTTTGTTTTGACGTGGGTGTTTGATGAAACATGGACAGTTGGGTATACATGCAGCTGGACAAAGGGGTTTGATCTCAGGGTAGCCTAGCACAGAGGGAAACTCAATGAGCCTGTCTGTATTCTTCTTGACTCATCTAAGTAGCATCCCTTCCCCAATTAGGGGCCAGGATACCTCTGGAAGGAATGTCTTCAAGGGGGAAGGAGGAAAATAAGGTTTCTAGGTTTTATGACTTACTTTGGGAAAGAGGATTTTCAGTTTCTCTAATCTACACTGAGAAAAATATATCTGGTGTCTATGACTCATTTGGGGAAAGAAAAATGGGGTAGGAGATAAGAGGACAGGAACAGGTGACCTTGCTTCTGAGATCTTCCAAATGCCTTCATTTCAAATTACTCAGTGTATCAAAGTACCACACATTGGGGTATCATGTTCTCAGCACTGAAGGCTCAGGGCTTGAGACCAGAAATACCAACTCAAAGTAAACTTCCTTGGTGTACTCAGAGTGGGTTATTTTAAGCAGACATAGGAATAGTCCTGAAAATCTACAAGTTTGTAAAGCAAACTTACACATATCAAGCAAACTTTCTTAAGTAAAAGGTATTTGTATCAGGAAGTGAGCTGCTCTCAAATATCTTTATCACTGGAGAAACTTAACCTGAGTGACAAGACAATCATTATTCACTATCCATTCCTTCCCCTTCCCCTCCCATAATTCATCTCCACCACTAAGGGGCCTTAATCCCCTATTTTTTCTGTATGTCAAAATATCATGTAATATAAATATCATGTATGTCAAAATATCAACCATCTGGTCCTCCTTTGACTTTCTTATTTTTGTAGGAGTCCCATGCATGAGAACATAATTACAATTGTCTTTCTCCTGAGTTATCTCTTTTATGTCATTTTAAGCTATGCCCCAGACATAGAATTTAGAAGGGTAAAGTACAGACATTTTTTCCTTCCTAACAGTGTGAAGAAGGATGAATAAATGGGTAGATGAAGATGGGTGGAAGCACAGATAGATAGATCTTTGCAATTCAATCATGGAAACAAATTATATATAAAAAGAAACAAATGTATGTATATAAAGGAAAATGTAGCTGGGTATGGAGGAGGTATTCTCATCTTTATGTGAGGATGGGGAGGAGATACTGAC
Source organism: Marmota marmota marmota (assembly GCF_001458135.2). NCBI lineage: Eukaryota > Metazoa > Chordata > Mammalia > Rodentia > Sciuridae > Marmota > Marmota marmota. Next base: position 19,369,782 of record NW_026000240.1, on the reverse strand, counting down.
TTAGTCAATACCTGTAGAGCATAATTCCTCTTTGACTCTTGAAGAGTCACTATACCTATTGCAAATTACTATCCAGCATGGACGATGTTAATGGTAAACAAGTATAAGAGGGCTTGGGAAAGCCTGACTTTCTTGTAAATCAGAGCAAAATATCTTCAGAGATTTTCTTTTTCATTTTTTCTCCACCAACACTGCAAATGATCTCTACTTTCCCAAGAGAACACCCTTCTGACCAGCCCATGATCAATGTAAACTACAACACTGTTTACAGTATTCTAGAAGCAGAATCATGCAGGTCACTGAATTGGATAATTTCCATTGAGAAGTGAGAAGTAATTCAATAAAAAGGAAAGCACAATGTTTACATGTTATTTACCAAGGTGATCTTTTATATATCAAAAACGATCCTTTACAGCATGGCTCCTAGTCTTTAATTTCATGTGTCATCTTCTCTTCAAGACACCATTCACATGTTTCTAAATGACAAATAAATACATTTGTGCCTGTGTACACAAAGGCATTCAGATTAATGGAGAGAGAAGGTGGTAATTTTTCTGCATGGAATCACTTTGAACATTTATTTACACACTTTATTTACATATTTCATTGCTAATCCATGAGAGTAAAAAACAGATGGTTTAAGAAAATTATAAAAGGCTTGGGTTTCCAAGGATATTAGTTCCCAGAATGTCTATTGGGGTGAAATAATTATAGATAATTACTAATTTTATTAATTTTCTTGTTTGTATGAGTTTAATCTCAAGTGTATAATTTATTTTATTATTTACACTGGGCATCTCACTAGTTGATTGACAAATGAAACTAAAAGAGTTATTATATAAGAAAAGTTCCTCATGAAATTGTATCATTGAGTTTATCCTTATTGTACCATTCTAGAATCTTAATAATCATTCTAAATACTTGAGATAATCTTCACATCACATAATAAATTTAAAAATTACTTCATTTGGCTTAGCTCATATACGTAAAACAACAATTCAAATAAAAAAACTAATGATGAAGTTGGTTCATGAAGGAAAATTTTTTTTCTTTCTCTCCTTCATAGTTGTAAACTGGAATTCCCCATAACAAAAAACCAGCTAACAAGAAGGAGAAAAGTCAGAAATTTATTAAGTACTATACTTCATGTAATTGTTATAGAAAACCCAGAGACATTAATAATTCTTTAAAGTAGATCTCAAAGAAAGCCTTTCATTTTCAGATTTACATGTCATCATTCTCTAAAACAAAGGGGAAAAAGGTCATACTAGGAAAGCTTAGCTGGTATGACATGGTAGGAAAAGCACCACAAAGTACAGTAAAATAGGCTGAATTAAGTGTGAGTAATGGTGCACTCAGTCATCCCTCTGTTCCTGGCGTAGAGAGGGTAACACATACAAACAGAAGACACCTGTGTCACATAAAATTTGATTAAGATAATTTGTTATTGTTTTCTCTTGTTAATCTGCCTTTTGTTATGGCAGGTTGGTGGTGACCCTTATGGTGTCCAAGGCAAGGTATCATACCTTCCTCCCAATCTAAGTGTATTTGTGGGTAGAACACACCAGAGTCCTACAGTCCTATTTGGGCATGGTATGTGTGCTGAGCTCAAGCACTTTCCATATATTTTTATTTTGGCTATAAAGCAGAAAAAGAAAAACACTGGGATTCTTGATAAAATAATAAGACCTAAAGATACTTTATCATTAAATGTCACATTATGTAAAATTCCCTATGCTTCAGCCATTAAAATTGAGTTTTCCTTTTATTTGTGACTGAAAGCAGCATATACTTGTATGTGCACAAATTTGGAAAATTTAAAAACAAATTAAGATTAAAAATGGATTCAGAAAAGTAAACACATGAAATATTTTACTTTCACTTATGAATGAAGACAAGTCTAAAGAGTTAACATAAGAAGACATCACTGTGTTTTTTAAAGTCATCACTAAATGGCAGTTGTTAGTCAGCTGTTGAGTTGGTATTTCTTTCTTTTATGTTCACATCTATTTTTAGTTTGTGTTACCTAGGGGAAATGTTTACATTTCAAAGAAAATTTAGAAAAAAAAATGATGTGGAAATAATCTTGCCTCCAGCGGTGTGAAATACTCAGGCAACACCATGCAGAGCAGTCACACAGGCTCTGGGGAGTGCACATGCACATCTGCAAAGCAACATTTCAGGAAACTAAGTAAAGTTTAAGGCACATGGCATATGTGAAGGGCTTTTCAGTGTCTTCAAAAATGTTTTATTTATGATAAATTAGGCCCTGTTTTCGGTTTTAGTTTAATCTAGACTTTTCAAAAGCAGTTACAACAATCAGTGCTTTTATATCACTGCAGAGGCCTGGGTCACAGGCTTCCCAAGTCTCAGGCTGGTGGGTTTAACCAGGAATTATGAACCTTCCTGCTGAGGAGCCAACAGACTCCCCAGTGGGCCTCTGCGGAAATATTAGTCTCAGCAGGAGCAAAACTCAGAGTGGGGTTACTCTGATGGACACCCATGTCTTTCTATTTCAAAGCCAATAATCTTTATTCTTGGAATTTTATTTAACATCATGGAATAATTTGAAAAGAATAATCAAAATGAATTCACATCAACAGATGAATCTTAACTAAGATCATCTTGTAACAGGCCCAAATTCAGTCATTCACCACAATGACCAACAGTCCCAATGATTACTTTCTGGGTGGGTATCTGTGTCTGGTTGTTTAACCCTCACACAGGATTTGGATTTGCTTATATTTTATAAATAAGGGCATCAAATATCTACATGTCCTACTAAAATTATTCACGTTTGGAAAATTTATTTCCTTTGAATGTTCAAGGGCTAATATCTGTAGTATATATTCACTTAAAGATAATATTGGTTCTCTGACAAAGAAATAATTTAAGCTAGTACTTCAGGATACCAAAAGGACTCGCTCGGTACCCTTGCTGTGTGGGAAATGGTCTTGATGTAATAGTAAACCCCAAGTAGACTACAAAAGCAGCCTTCCCGGGTCCTCATGAGCCATACAGATGAGCAGATCAAATTTAAATGTTCAAATCACATGGCTTTTGAAGTGCATTTAATACACACAGCATGAAGCAAGGGAAAAGAAACAGAATAAGTTAACACACTTGTGAGGGAGTGAAAATGCATCCGAGGGGCCATGCTATCTGCATTCATGGCATGGCATGATGTTCACTTGACCCATGTCTCTGCTTCCCCTATGATGATATGGATACCAGAGTGAGAAGGCCAGGGACCCCACCAGCAGGAGTGCCCTGGGCAAGGGACATGTTCTTGCTTTACTAGAGAGACACAGAGACAAGTTCCCCTTGATAACAGCTGTAGTTTGCAAGCTGTCTTACTGCACAGCCATGGGTTTTATGTGAGTTTCTTGGGCATAGAACTGTCAGGGCCAAAATGGGTGTTAACATTGGGTGACTGAATGAGACCTCATGAATAATGAGTGCTTTGCATGCCTCATGTATATTTAAAGTGTTCTGCTATTCAGTGCCTCTGGTGCCTCATGCATAATTGATGCCTTATAGATAATCTGTGCCTGTGGTGTTTCCTTTCCTCTCTGTGTTTTACGCACGTGTGTGCTCTCATTCCCAGAGTTATCTATGTTTAACACAGCTTGTGAGGTCCATCCAGTTTTGATTTTTTTTTAGATGGAATAAATGGTTTCAAATAAGCAAATTCACATTATAATACTCTGAACTATTTGAAATCAACTAGAGGAATAAAAATTTTCAAAACTTGGGGAAAATATTTGTATGGATATGATATCATCGGTGTGGTTTGGTGAATAGGTAGGTTGGGAGACAGATAAACAGCTAAGTTAGATACAAGAAGAGGATTGTATTCACATGTAATTATGAGAAATTGAATAAAATGTATAAGAACTATTTTAATTTAGAAATATGGGATTTAGAAGGTATATAGCTATGAGAGAAATTTAATTATTTTTTTTGTACTGGGGATTGAACTCAGGGGCACTTGACCACTTAGCCACACCCCCAGCCCTATTTTGTATTTGATTTTAGAGACAAGGTCTCACTGAATGGCTTAGTGCCTTGCTGTTGCTGAGGCTGGCTTTGAACTCTCCATCCTCCTGCCTCAGTCTCTTGAGCTGCTGGGATTATAGGGGTGTGGTGGCACACCTGGCGAGAATTTTTTTTTAAAAAATTAAATTAAATTAATTGATAAGAAATTCAACAATGAATTTCTCCAAGCTATTGTTTTAAAAGAGTCACATTTGTAGAAACACCAAATTATTTGATAGAATTAAAAATATCAACATCATGACAAATCTTTTATGGTTTTTTTTTCTTGGAAACCTATGTTTCATTATATGCCATTAATTTAACAGTATGTTCCATTATTGCTGAAAATAATACTTAAATAATTGCAGGGAGTTCTGTTTTCACCTCAAATCATTTTCTGCAAAGATAAATCTGGAAGTAATATATAATTGTTTCCAGTTTGTATTTCTGTAAATATCATCTCATTCTTTCTGGACAGAATCTCCTCATCCAGGCATGTTTGTCTGCTTGATACATTCAATTTGCACTGTACACTGCCTGTACAGTTGCATTTGTACAAATTTTAGACCATAGCCAAGTGTGTGTGTGTATGTTGGAGATGAGGGTAGTGGTGATGCTCCATGTTCATGTCCCGACCCAGACACCATCAACAAGGAAGATGATGATGGATGGAGCTTTACCTCTGGAGAAAAAGGAAAGAGAGAGAAGGCATGGTGATATAAAATGTCAAGTTTAAATGATTAGAATTCTATGAAATGACACTCTATTTTAAACAGTAAATCTTTATTTATTTGTTTGTTTGTTTGTTTTGTTTTTATTTTTTATGTGGTGCTGAGGGTGGAACCCAAGTGCCTCACACATGCTAGGCAAGCGCTCTACTACTGAGCTACAACCCCAGCCTTAATTATTTTTAAATGTTGAATCTGTGCAGTTTTGTTCCTTCTGCTATCAGCCAGATCCCTTTCATTGTCGAAAGCTGCCAGTCACTTCTGTTGGTGGACATCAGGTGGTACCCAAGATTTTGGTCTTATGAGCAAAGTTGATGAGATACTTGTACAAGTACTTTTACGATAAAACATTTGTGCCAATTCATCATCATTATTATTGACATATTAATTGTACAAATTATTTTAATTAACTCTGGGATTTTCATACATGCATACATTAGGCATTTATCCTGTCCATCCACACTACTATCCTCACTCCTTCCCATCTGGGCATCCTTCCCTTTCTCCAGTAACCCTCCTCTATTCTCAGACCCACTTTTCCTTGTTAGTTTCCATTCATGAGAAGGAACATGTGATACTTGTCTTTACCATCTGGTTTATTTCACTTAACATGATGTGCTCCAGTTCTCTCAGATTTGCTGCAAATGAGAGGATTTTTCTTCTTTACAGCTGCAAAATAATCCTTTGGGTTTCTACATCATGTTTTCTTCATCCATTCATCCCTTCATGGACACCTAGATTGATTCCATGTCAGCAACTGTAAATAGTTCTCCAATAACACCGGCATGCAGATATCCCTTTTGATGCCAGCTTCATTTCCTTTTGAAGTTGAGAGTCATCTGTGAACTGTGTGTAGACTACATCTTGCATCACAGACTAATGAATAGGAGAATTCGGTGTCTGGGAACTTCTGTTATGGTCTGAGTTAATCAATACAAGTTATAGGTTATAGGTTATAGATTAGAAAATATAGATTAATAAAATAGTAAGTATAGCCATAGTGACTCCATCTTTATGGTTCCATGTGAAGCTGTTATATAAGCTATTTTAAGATATATTTTTCTGTGCTTCATACACCTGCAAATGTACTTGAACCCGGGAGGTACAACCACATCTGTGCTGGAACCCAGGGTGTGGTTGTCTGATTCTGCTCTGCTGCTTTTCGCAGCCCTTGTATCCTGCTTGCTTGCAATTCACAGATTCCATACAATGTGGTTTTCTTCCTTAAATATCAGAAGGCCACTTGGGCTCTGGAAGAAGCATCCCTGTCCAGAAAAAGATAGATAAAATAAAATTCTTTGATTTGTTTTAAATTCAGATTTAGTGTGTTTTCTGAGTGGTCACCCCATAACACTTCCAGTGGATATTTCCTCTGGCTGACTGTCCAGACATGTTGCGAGTCCTATTCAAGCTCTGTCAGGTCCTACACTGCAACTGGAGTCAGGGTGACTTGCTATTGCCATACATCCCCTCTGAAATGGGTATGACCTGCCAAGATTCCAATCAATCTGCTGACTGCAGGGCATCATGAAGCAAGACTCCACCCCTAAAATTTTACCCTTGCCTTTGATGTACCCACCCCCTTAAATAAACCACGGGAGCCATTTTCTAATTGTCCAGCTCCTGTGTGGACTGGACCTATCAGAGCTTCATCCTTTTGAAAGTATCTTTTTGACTCTGTCTTTTGTTCTTCACTAATTATTCTAGATTTTAATTTCTTAGGTGGTTTACACCCTCCTTGGCAGGAAGAAACCTCTAACGAGGTGCTATCTCCCCTATTTTCATATATGCCCAGGGCTAGTATAGCTGGATCAAATGACATTTCTATTTTTAAATTTGTGAGGACCCTCATACTATTTTCCATAGTGGCTGCACAAAGTTGCACACCAAGCCACAGTGTACTTGTGTTCTTTTTCTTCACACCATTGAAGGCATTTCTTTTTTTTTTTCTTTTGTGGGTGTGCTTTGATAACTGACATTGCTAGGGTAGTTTTAATTTTGTACTTTCTAATGATTAATGAAATTGAACATTTTTCATGTATTTCTTTTTTTTTCTTCTTTTTTTATTGGTTGTTCAAAACATTACAAAGCTCTTGACATATCATATTTCATACATTTGATTCAAGTGGGTTTTGAACTCCCAATTTTACCCCAAATACAGATTGCAGAATCATGTCGGTTACACATCCACATTTTTACATAATGCCCTATTAGTAACTGTTGTATTCTGCTACCTTTCCTATCCTCTACTATCTCCCCTCCCCTCCCCTCCCATCTTCTCTCTCTACCCCATCTACTGTAATTCATTTCTCCCCTTGTTTATTTTCCCATTCCCCTCACAACCTCTTATATGAAATTTTGTATAACCAGAGAAAAGGGAAATTGCTTGGTAATGGAGGGAGACCCGCATGGTTATACATTTTTCATGTATTTCATTGGCTATTTCCATTTCTTCATTTAGAAGCATCTATTCAGATCATTTCCCACTTTTTAATAGAATTACTCTTTGATTGTTGTTCTCCCATTCTTTCCTGTGAATTCTTAATCTTACATAAATAACCCTTTTAAAGCACTTTATAATAATTCCTCAATCTGTGTTATTTACAGAATCGTTCTCTGTTAATTCTACCATTTATTGTGGATCATATTTCCTTGCTCCTTCAAATTTCTTGAACTTTTAATAGGATATTGGGTATAAAATAATAGGGCTGTCTTAACAGTATTTGCTTCTAGAATGGAAGCTTCTTTATAAGGCTGGTGGTTTAAGTGGAGTGTGTCCTTCATATGTTTGCCAATAATCAATTTATTCTGTGCCTGAGCATGAGTTTATGAACACTTACCTCAACTTTATAACAGTTTGGCACATTAGCAGTGTTGGTTCATATATTTTTTAAGAAGTGTACAGTTTTGCTACAATTCCATTATTTAAACAGAAGAAAATGTAAAATATTTATAAGCTAAATATTATAGCACTAGCAGTTACCTAGTAAAATGTATACAATATATTTGCTATACATATCCTTAAACGCATGATCTTAATTATACCACATGAAAACAATTCCCAGCACATGTAGAATAAGAACCATTTAAGAACAACAAACATTTAGACAAACATCTTAGCAGAATACAGGGTTATTTAGTATGGAGGGTGCTTTAAAAAATTAAAACCTGTATTGTTTATTTGAATATTTTAATACTTGGCAGAAGGGGTGGGTGAGTGTGTGTGTGTGTGTGTGTGTGTGTGTGTGTGTTTGTAAATGTCAAAATCTAAGAATAATTCATAGATCAACAAAGAAAATATTGTTTAAAATGGTTTTAAAAAATGTCAATGAGCTGGAAAATTAAGAATGTACAAGGTATAAATCATGCTTTTTTTTCAATTTCTTGAATTTATAAGCTTCAGCAAAACTATAAAAATGAGAGAATGAAGAGTCATTTTAAACACTATTGGAATCAGTACAGGAGAGTTGCACTGCCTTAGAATCTGCTTTACAGGTGGTGATAAAGGACAAACTATGTTTACTAGAAATCACAAAAGAGGAGATGAAACATAAAGATAAACATGTTTAGGTTGTTTGATGTTAACTGCTAATTTATCTGTAGTTTCAGTAAAAACCAAAATATTATGAATATCTGCAACCTGATATATAAAATTGACTGTTCTCTTTAAAATTCAGAAGTACTAGAGAAAACATCACCAAGAAATATTGAAAGAAATAACTAGACAGAATGAAAGAAGTAAAGAAATAAAGCATAAGAGATGTCATTATTTCTCCCCTCGAATTCCCCCATGAAATAATCTAGAGTTTTCCTCATGATATATATTTTAATTATGAATTTAATTTTTTAGTAGAAGATTATTCCAGTTACATATATTTTCTTGAATAATCTTCTAGAGTTTTTGATATTCAAATAATGTATCAATTTCACCAAAATTGCCACATTTGATAACATAAATTTATTAATAACTTTCACTTATTTTCCTTTTAGTTTCTGTAAAATCTGCAGTGATATTTCCTCTGTCATTTCTGACATGATATGTTGTATTTTCTTTTTAAAATTTTTCTTATTTTGTTGTGGTTTTGCTGATTTAATGGATTGTTCCAGGGAAAGGGATTCAAGATCTATCAATTTTCTTTTTTATTTTGTTGTTTTATGTTTCATTGCTTTCTGCTCTGATGTGCTATATCTGCTTACATTGAGATATTTTTCTATTTTCTAAATGTGTGAGCTGACACCATTGATTTGATACATTCTCCTTTTCTGGTGTGAGCATTTGGATTGACAAATTCTAGCAATGCTTTAGGATTCTTACCCACATTTTAATATTTTACTATTTTTATTTTTATTCTCTTCAAAAATCTTTATACTTTCTTCTTCCTGTTATCTTTTTTTACTTCAAAGCATTTCAAAGTTTGTTATTCAGTGTAACAGTATTTATAGAACTTCCAGAGATCTTTTTATTAGGATCATAATAAACGTTCACTTGAAATTCTATAGGGAAAGAAGACATTAAAAAAGACATAAAATGGTCTTTTGATTCATATCAAAGTGCTCAATTTAAGTCTCCATTTTTATTGATACGATACCGATAGTGACATATAATCTATATAGTATTCATTAAGAAATTATTAACCATAGTTCCTAGAGTTTTATAAAAACTCAACATAGATTTTTCTTAATTAAATTATTTTCTAATTTGAAAAGACAAAAATAAAATGAATGGCATTACAATCATGAAGAAAAACTGGTAAAAAAAGCTAAAAAGCTAAAAATTGGGAAAAAATGCCTAATATCATAACATCATAGCAATAAATCTCATGTACCTCATTATTAATAGATAAATTGATGTATACAAAGGAGAAGGGGTGAACCATGGAGGAGAAGTTCCTGTAAGATAGAATCCTGTTCCATTGGAAATAAAATTATGTTCCATTTGGAAGTACATGCATACCAAGGGAAAGAAGAATTTCAAAGGACATTAGAAAAAGTGATCTCATTCTTCTTACAAGTAGGTCACAGCTGGACACTCAGAAATACTTGCTGGTGGGTCTGAGTGTGGGCACTCCATTCACACCAATACTCTCAATGTGTACCTTAAAAATGCTAACTGCAATTTGGGACGAATTTTACCACCAAGTAAGAGCCAGAATTATAAAATATCCAATGTTCATACACAAGATATGTACTTTTATGCTCATTTTATAAGTTCTGGTTTTATGTTCTAGGTTTTATGTTCATGAAAGGATTGGATAATTAGAGAATCAGAATAAATATTGTTAGTTCTTATAAAAATTCAGTTATATGGATTGATAAGAGAACTCAGAAATATTCCCAGGAATCACTCACTAAAGAGGCATTATTGAGGCACATGATGATTTTAACAAAATGTTACATTTTACACATCCCAGCTTTCCAGTAATGCATATTTATTTCATCTGTTGGACTAGACGCATCACTTCTCCTTATAAATATTATTCTACATGTATTACTATACTTGAAGTTGAAGTTAACATATTTCCAATACATGTAATTAGTTAAATTCTATGGTATGCTTTGGGAGGAAGAAATGAACTACAATATATTTTGTAATTCGATATATTCTAAAATCTTGCTTGGGCACAATGATCCATGCCTCTAATTTCAGCAACTAAGGAGGCTAAGGCAGGAGAATTCTAAGTTTCAGGACAACTTCAGCAACTTAGCAAGACCCTGTCTCAAAATAAAAACTAAAAGGGAATAGGGATGAAACGCAGTAGGAAAACACCACTAGATTCAAAATCAAGTACCAAAAAAGTAAAATAACATGAAATAAAATAAATCTATGTTTTATATTCCACATATTAAATATTTATCATATTCTAATACCACATTTTCTAGTGATAATTATTAAATAAATTATTGGCACAAGAAAATTTGCAGAGCATGATGATGCATACCTATATTCCCAGTGACTTGGGAGGCTGAGGCAGGAGTATCACAAGTTCAAGACCAGCTTCAGCATCTTGAGGAGCATCTTAGGATTTGGTCCTTAGTATCACACACAAAAAAAGAAAGAAAAAGAAAAAAGAAAAAGGAAAAAGTAAAGAAAATTTGCTTTAGATGTTTTTGAATTATTTTATAGAATTAAACATTTAGAAAGTATATATATATATATATATATATATATATATATATATATATATAATCAATTTTTAATTAGGTTTGTTTAATATATAATAATCTCTTTTCAAATTAAGCAGAGAAGTCATTTATTGTGATAATGTCTGGAATATACTATAGTGCCAGAAATTAATAAAAATCTTTAAGATTATGAGGAAACCCAAGAAACAAAGATACCAAAGTGAAGGAGTGCCAAGGTGAAAATTGAAAGGATTTGTGCAAAAAATAATGATTATTTTACTGCATTTGTCAGCTTACCAATGCTATGAAAAAATACTGGAGAAAAACCACTTGAGGAAGAAAGCTTTATTTTGGCTCACAGTTTCAGAGGTTTCAGTCCATATTCCCTTGGCCCTATCTTGTGGACTTGTGGTGAGGTATAACATCATGGTGAGGAGATCATGGCAGAGCACAACTCTTCACCTCACTGTGGCCAAAAAATAGAGAGAAGGGGGAGCATGGACAAGAAATTGTCCCCATGTACATGCCCCAAGCTTACTCCTTTTAACTAAGTTAAACCTCCTATAGTTCCTAGCACCACCCAGTAGTTCTTGCAGCTATGATTCTATCAACGAATTAATCCTATCAATAGGTCAAAGCTCTCATAATCCAGTCACTTCCCCAAATTCCTACTACCTGTAAACATTGTACTTTGGGTGACAAATAGTCAACACATGAGCCTTTGGGGGACATTCCAGATACAAACCATACCAATTATAATATTAGATTATGATAAAAAATTAAAATTAGTATTCATGAATCTGTACTAAAATTAATAATTCATTGAATAAGTAATTAAATGGATGAGGTTTAGATTTTATTCATAAACATAAGAGGAAAATATAAAATGTCATTAGATAAACAACAGGAATTTTAGCAGCTTGCTAAAGATCAGCAGGTGAAGGTTTGGGGATAGAGTATGAGTAGTCTCAAAGTATCCCTTGGAAGGTATTTTTCAATTGCAAAGGAAAATTAGTAAAATTTCAGTGGTGAATTTCAGGAGACATCACTTAAACTAGTGAAAGATGGATAGAGAATGTTTATTGCAGCTTTATTCTTAATAGACAAAAAATTGAACTAATCTAAATGCCAGCAAAGTGAATGGATATACAAATTGTACTACATTAGTGAAGTTGAATGCCTTTTAGTTATAAAAAGGATTAAAAATTAAATTAGGCAGATTCATGGATGGACTTTAAATACATTTTTTAGATTTTTTAGCTGTAGATGGACACAATATCTTTATTATATTTATTTATTTTTATGTGGTGTTGAGGATTAAACCCAGTACCTTACACGTGCTAGGCAAGCACTTCACCACTGAGCCATACTCCCAGTCCAAAATGCATTTTTAAATGCATTATTCAAGTGAAGAAAACTGGACAGAAAAATACTGTGATTCTATTTCATGCAGTTCCCCAAAAAGCAAGTAACAGTGACATACAGCAGATTTGTAAGGGACTGATGACACATTCCATGGGGAATTTTGTGGTGATACAAATATTCTATACTGATCATAATAAAGCTGGATGAGTCTCTCAAAAATCATCAATTGTACTTTTAACTGGATGATTTCATTGTAAACAAAACTGATTCCAAATACCAGAATTTTTAAAATGTTATCAATTGACACTGGGTTATTAAATGAAGTTAAATAAAACTGTCTTCTAAAAAAGTAGATGGGAATCAATCTAAGAAAAGAGTTGGATGATTTCTACAATGAAAATTATAGAACATCAAAGAAAGCAGTTGAGGACAATTGTAGAAGACAGAAAAACCTCTTATGTTCTCAGACAGGCAGAATTAATCTGGTGAAAATGACCACACTACCAAAAGCGGTATAGAGATTCAATGCAATTATCAAAATTCTAATTATGTTTTTCATAGACATAGAAAAAAAAACAGTCATGAAATCTATCTGGAAAAAGAATAGGCACATAATAACCAAAGCAATCCTTAGCAAGAAAATCAAAGCAAGAGGCATCACAATTCCAGACCTAAAATTATAGTTTAGAACAGCATGGTATTGGCACCAAAACAAGAAAGAAGACCAACAGAACGGAATAGAAGACACAGAGACAAACCCACAAAAATACAGTTACTTCATACTAGACGAGGACACCAATAACATCTATTGCAGAAAAGATGGCATCTTCAACAAATGGGGCTGGGAAAACCAGAAATCCATATGTAGTAGAATAAAATTTAACCCTTATCTCTCATTCTGAACAAAACTCAGTTCGAAGTGGATCACCTAGGTATAGGACCAGAAATTCTTCACTTACTGAAAGAAAACCTTGGCCCAACACAATAACACATTGGCTCAGGAACTGACTTCCTTAATAAGCTCAAAAAGTAAAATTATTATCAATAATTATTATCAATAAATGGGATGGTATCAAACTAAAAAGCTTCTTCACAGCAAAAGAAACAAGAATGTGAAAAGAAAGCCTATAAAATGAGAGAAAATATTTGCCACCTGAACATTAGATAGAGCATTATTCTCCAGGATATATAAAGAACTCAAAAAACTTAACATTAAAAACAAATCCAATCGATTAATGGACAAAGAAATGGAACAGTCACTTCACTGAAGAAGAAATATGAATAGTTAACAAATATATGAAAAATGTCTAATATCTCTAGCAATTACAGAAATGCAAATTAAAATTACACCGGGATTACATCTCACTCCAGTCAGAATGGCAATGATCAAGCATACAACTAACAATAAATGTTGGCAAGTGTTGAGAGCCACAGCCGAAGGGGCCCCAGCAAACTTCCAGCTGCCAGCAAACTTCCAGCTGCCGGCTGATGATTGGCTCACAGCGGCCCCAGCAACATCTAGCTGATTGGCTTCTCTGCGGTGATGCTCATTGGGCTGTTTCCCTGCCCTTTCAGACCACGGAGCTGCTCATTGGGGGACTTTTTTGGCTCCGCCCACGTGACCCAGCCAATCGGCCTCAAGAGCAGGAGGATTGTGGGAGGTGGAGAGAAGCTTGTGGGGGAGAGAGAGGCTTGTGGAAAGCCGGTGGTGGCAGTTGAGGCTCTGAGGGTTTTTCCTGAGAGGCTGTTTTGTTTGGCGTGTGTGGTTCTAAAAATAAAGTTAGTTTCTTTTGACAAGTGGCTCAGGAACTGACTTCCTTAATAAGCTCAAAAAGTAAAATTATTATCAATAATTATTATCAATAAATGGGATGGTATCAAACTAAAAAGCTTCTTCACAGCAAGAGAAACAAGAATGTGAAAAGAAAGCCTATAAAATGAGAGAAAATATTTGCCACCTGAACATTAGATAGAGCATTATTCTCCAGGATATATAAAGAACTCAAAAAACTTAACATTAAAAACAAATCCAATCGATTAATGGACAAAGAAATGGAACAGTCACTTCACTGAAGAAGAAATATGAATAGTTAACAAATATATGAAAAATGTCTAATATCTCTAGCAATTACAGAAATGCAAATTAAAATTACACCGGGATTACATCTCACTCCAGTCAGAAGGGCAATGATCAAGCATACAACTAACAATAAATGTTGGCAAGGATATGTGGGAAATAGTACACTCATACATTGCTGGTGGGACTGCAAACTGGTGCAGCCACTCAGGAAAGCAGTATGGTGATTCCTCAGAAAACATGGAATGGAACCACCATTTGACCCATTTATCTCACTCCTTGATCTGTATTCAAAGGAGTTAAAATCAGCATACTACAGTGAGGCAGCCCCATCAACATTTATAGGAACTCAATTCACAATAGCTAAGCTATGGAACCAAACAAGGTGCTTTTCAGTGGATGAATGGATAAAGAAAATGTGGTATATATACACAATGGAGTATTACTCACACATAGAAAAGAACGACTTTATGGCATTTGCCAGCAAATGGTTCTGGATACTATCATGCTAACTGAAGTAAGTAAGTCCCCCCAAACCAAAAGTTGAATAATCAGGGGCAGGGGTAAGGGGAAGAATAGAATTGCAGTAGATTAGGAAGGGAGGGGGAATAAGCAAAGGAAAGTCATGGGAATGAATCTGACATAACTTTCCCATGTACATATATGAAAACAATACAGTGAATCCCACCATCATGTACATCCATAAAAATGGTCTCTAACTAGAATAAAATACATTCCATGCATTATATCAAAATGGATTCTGCTGTCACTTATCACTAAAAAGACTCAATGAACAAAAACGAAATTGGCAAGAAGTCCATGAAATGGTTTCTACAAATCTGAAGGTTTCCTGGGGTTTTAATTATTGATTTGAGACAAATGAGGCGGTGAAGCCATCCCTAGCTCATCAGGACAATAATTATATGAATTTTATAGTCTCAAAATTTTGTAACTTGAACCTATTAGTACTGTGAAGTTTTTTTTTTTCTTGCTCAGAATGAATTTCTTAAGACTTGGTAATATGAATTGCCATAATGCAAAAAAAGGGAGTAAACATACAAAGAATTGAGCACAGGTGACAGTCAAAAGATTAAAATTATGGAACTTGGATGATGGTGAGATGATAAATTTTTTATATATCAGGACACATCTGGGTAGTCCATTTCAGAGGTAAGGTAGAAATAATGGGTTGATCTTTGGGATGACAGGAGGCTTGGACGTCACATTTGAGACCCCACAGTTAAAGTGGTGTCATAATGCAGCTGGAGAAATTCAGAGAGGAAAGAGAAGCATAGAAGAGTTTGGGACATCCTTAAACACAGGGCATGAGAAGAAGAGGCTAAATCATTCAGTAATGCAGAAAGGGCACAGAAAGGGGGCCCGAGAAAGTGGCTATCGCCAAATGCAAGTGCTCAGCAAGCCACAACTGTGAGGTGGATCCCCAGGGTGTTGCTGATTTTCATCTTTAGATGCTCTTTCTTTTCATCTATTTGTATGTTCCACCTTTAATCCATTTGACACATCCACATTTTTCTTGACAAAACCTAGGATTGTTTTTATTACCAGGGGATTAAGATTATAAGAGTATGTCTTTTTATATTATTCTTCACAATAAAATGCACTTCATAAAACACTATATATTAGTAACTTTGTAGTGATAAAATTTCTAGGACAAAAACAAAAACAAAAAAAAACCCTTCCTATAGTTACTAAATCATTATTTACACATGAGATAGTTACCATGTATATTATTAAGAAATGAAATGGTCTGAATTATCATAAATAACTTACAGTTTTATTGTGTTATTATTTTTAACAAATTGCAGATGATATAAACTACAGTATAAATATCAAATTTAATCACTATGAATACCAGGAAGGTTTTTTTCAAATTTATATGCTAGACCAAATGTATATCTCTTCAGAAAGTGCAGTTTCATGGGGTAATAGAAAGACATACAGTACTATCTATGTAAGAGGTATTTCTAAATATTTCATCATTTTACATATATTAATTCAAGCATAATTATTCTAGATATTAAGTCAATAAAATCTTTGGATTGTGAAATGTTTATTATTATTAATAACAGATTATTTAATCTGTTGGACAACTGCCATGCAGTATTGATCTCCTTCAACTAAAACACATTATTGTCATTTAAGAGATTATAAAGGCGTTTATATTCGGAATAAACAAATTGAGTTATATATTATATATATGCAATTATACAGCTTTTCTACTGCTGTGACTGAAAGATCTGACCAGTATAACGATTTGATAGGGGAGGAAAAGTTTATTTGAGGGCTCCCACTTTCAGAGGTCTTAGTCCAGAGAAGGCCAGCTCCATTCCTCAGGGCTCAGGGTGAGGTTGAACATCATGGCGGAAAAGGGTAGTGAAGGATCATCATGGTGATCAAGAAGGAGAGAGAGAAACTTCAGCTCTAGATTCAAAATATATACTCTGGGGAGGCAGCCAGTGCCTCACAAGGGAGTCCTTTTTCCTGCCCAGGCGGTTACAAACACCTGAGAAAATAAGTCAGAAATAATTAGTGAAGAACAGAAGACAGAGCTAGAAAAATAGTTTTAAAGGAGAGCGCCTGATAGACCCAGCCCACACAGGAGCTGAAGCTGGACAATTAAAAAATGACCCTTGTGGTTTATTTAAGGGAGTACATCAAATGCAGGGTTAAGGTTTCAGATTGGAGTCTTGCTTGGTGATGTCTTACAGTCAGCAGGTTGATTGGTATATTGGCAGGTCACACCCATCTATGAAAGGCTGTGTGGCAACAGCAGGTCACCCCATCTCTGGTGCTGTGCAGGACATGGGGCAGAGATTTAATAGGGTCACATATGTCTGGGTAGACTTGGCCAGAGGAATTTTCCACAGGAAATACCCAAACACCAGATTCTCCTATTCATTAGGCTGTGATACTGATGAAATCCACACACAGCTAATGGATGGTTTTCAACAATATACTCCCATAGCCATGCCCCCAATTAACCACTTCCTCCTCCAGCCACACCCCACCTGCCTCTAATCACCACCCAATTAATCCCATCAGGGATTAATTCTCTGATGGGCTTGAGACTCCCACAATCCAATCATTTCTCCCCTGAAACTTCCTGTATTGTTTCACATGTGAGCTTTTGGGGGCCACCTCATATCCAAATCATAATATTTCTCTCCTGGCCCCCCAAAGCTCAACTCATCTAACAATGAAAAATACATTTAGTCTATTTTCAAAAGTCCCCCATAATCTCAACAGTTCCAAGATTGGTCAAAGTTCAAGTCCAAAGTTGTCTCTGAGACTCAAGGGAATCTTGCATTGGGAGCTCCTGTAAAATTGAAAGCAATTTACAAATATTCAGTATATAATGGTATAGTGTAAACATTTCTATTTACAAAATTAAGGCCATTGAAAGAAAGAATAGGACCAAAGCAGGACCAAAATCCAGATGGGCCAACAAGTCCTGTGGCTCCATGTCCAGCATCTGGGGCACATGACATCATGAAGTTCTCTCCAAATATCTTGTGTAGATCTGCACCTGTGGCCTTATTGGTTGCAGTCCAAGTGGTCTTTCTGTTGGCTTGTCTGTGCTCAATTCCTGCAGCTTTCCTAGGATGATGTTCCATGTTTTGTCTACACATAACCTTTGGCTTCCTCCTTAAATCTCTACACCTTGCCTTTGCAAGAAGTGCCTGCAGGGACTTTGACCCTGAAGCACTTTGCCTGGCTTCCAAGGCCTTCCTTTGAATTCTTGGTGGAAGCTTCCATGACTCCCTAACTCCAGCATCCTGCATTCCTGCAGAACCAGCACCACATGGTTGACATCAAGGTCTGCTACCATCTTGAGCAGTAGCCCAGTCTCCAGGGACCCCGGCTGCAGTAGTCTCTGAGTGTCTGGGTGGCTGAACATGTTAAAAAAAAACTCTCTAGGCCCCATGCAAGAATGATTCCCCATTGGTCTCTTCTCAAGAGAATTTTCACTTTTACTCCCTTGACCATCAGATGGGTGCAGTCTTGCCATTAAACTGCACTGACAACATCCAAAGCATTTTCAGCTTGCACTGCTACACATGTCAAAATTCCTCCCACCATTCCAAAAAACTCCAAAAGCTTCTGAACCACATGATCAGGTTAGTCACAGCAACAACCTCACTTCTTGGTACCAATTTCTACTTTGGTCTCTTTTAGTCTGTGTGACTAAAGGATCTGACCAGCACAACTGTAGGGGAGGAAAAGTTTATTTGAGGGCTCATAGTTTCAGAGTCTTAGACCAGAAAAGGCTGGCTTCATTCCTCTGGGTTCAACATCATGTTGGGAGAGGGTGACAGAGGAAAGCAGCTCACATCATGGTGATCAAGAAGCAGAGAGAGAGACTCCAGCTCCAGATACAAAATATGTACCCCAAAGCCATGCCCCCAATTAACCACTTCCTCCAGCTACAGCCCACCTGCCTCTAGTTACCACCCAGTTAATACCATCAGGTATTATTTCACTGATTAGTTTAAGACTCTCACAGCCCAATCATTTGTCCTCTGAACTTCCTGCATTTTCTTACATGTGAGCTTTTGGGGGACATCTTATATCCAAACCATAACAACATACATATAATCATTAAAAACAAACAAAAAAAACCCTGTGATTTGATATCAGAGGTGTTCTCATACGATGCCAACAGAAGCAAAATCTTCCAATCATTATGTTGTAAAATTATCTATATATTATTTCAATAAGGGGATTGTTTGAATTAATCTACAGTCAATTTTCACTGGGGAAGTCTGACACTTTATAAGTGTCATACCTCACATTAATTGGTAGAGTTCACCTTTGCCCTTCACCTGTAGAAATTTCATCCACAGTTATCATTGCTGTTTTTAGTGTGCATCCACTCAAATCATCTATACAGCCAAAGCTGAATGATTGCATAATTGTAAGTATGATGGTCAATATGGTCAAGTCTTAATAGTTATCTCTCTGTAAATTTCCTGGATTTTATATTCCTACCCATTATTCTTCTCTCCAGAAATCATCAAGCATTAAATAGCAATAATTTTATTTTCTGGGGAAAAATGTTCTGTCTTCTCAGCAGACCCACTGTGTAGAGGTTCTCTGACAAATTCTCAAAACCTCTCATGCTGGCACATGAGAGTATGAGTTTAGTCATGTTAGAATTAGCCATGTTTTCTGAAACAAATATGATGAAAAGATACATCTTTTTGTCTAAAGAAAGATGAATAATAGAACTGAAAATAATACTGGGAGTTCTTGTGGTATAGTGGCTCAGTTTTGCAAATGGAAATTTGAGATTTGGAGAGATCAAGGAGATAGGTATAACAGGAAATGTGCATCAGGCAGGATGGCTTAATGGCCCATAATTATACTCTCCAGAAGAGATTGTGGCAAATCTATCTTAGCACACTAAAGGTTGTACAGAGTATTTCTTTCCTAAGAAATTATATCTTTGAAATTTTGACACTTAGCACTGATTTTCCATCAAAATGATAATGACGGAATGATGGATACAAAAGCTGATATCTCATGCAAAACCTTGTCATATTTATAATTCTGGCACAATCATCTCTTTGGGTGGGCACTGATATGCAGAGGTGACTATATTATTAGTAAGTGAAAGACATTTTAAAAATAGCAGTAAGTAGGCTTGTTCACTTGTGAACTCTCAAATGAACTTGAACTCCATATGGAGGTCATAGAAATCAATAGCTGTAAGTTGTCTCTTCTGCATGGATACTTTTATGACTATAGAGCTGTGATGGGTTGCCTAAGTTGGGAGAAATCGTACATAGGTTTTCTCTTTGTGTTTGCTATACTGAATCCCTCCCTGTAACTGAATCCTTCATGACTCTTTTTTTTATTATTATTCTTTAAGATGTTGATCGATCTTTATTTTATTTATTTATTTATATGGGGTGCTGAGAATCGAACCCAATGTCTCACACATGCTAGGCAAGCTTGCTACCACTTAGCCACAACCCCAGACCCTTCATGACTCTTGATGATGAGTTTCCTTCATATTTCAGCTATTCTCAGAAGCATAAAGGAAGGCTGTCAAAACAAGCATTTCCTACTCGGGTCAATTGTAGAAAATTCCTATTCTCTGATCATTTTGATCAGTGACCAATTTCTATTTTCATTAGGAAAAATCTTTAGGATACGCACACTCATGACTTTTTCATTTTGCAATTTCTTTTTTTTTTTTTTTGCCTTGGCAAGTGATGAGCCTTGATAATATAGATTACAAATTCAGATTTTTCTCTATTTGACTATTTGTGGGAGGTTTCTTCTTAAAATTGCTCCTCTGTGTCATTCCTGATTATAAAACATTTTATGTTTGCTTTCACGAAAATTCAAATTAATTCAAAGTCCTCAGACTCTAGCTCTAAGGAGACACCAATTCAAGAAATCACCAGGCCTAAAACTTTGTTGTTATTTTTAACATTTTTATATTATTCACATTTACAACTTCCTCCCTTTGTTCTTAAATCCTGAATGAGTCTCATTGAAATGTCACTGTGCCTTGATTCTCTCACATATATAACCACTTTTATGAAGTTTATAGGAAAAAAAAAAAACAATATAAAGTGGTAAGGATTTCCTCTAAAATATGTTTTATCTTTGTAACACTTCTTTAAAATTCAAACAGATTTTTTTTCCAGAAATCATTGTGAACATTATTTATATGCTTGCAGGTATATAGGACAGTGGCAGAATTTTTTCTTTAATCCAGAGGAAGTTTTTTGTATTTTCCTGGTACTATGACATTAAATTTTTGAGT
This sequence comes from Marmota marmota marmota, assembly GCF_001458135.2. Lineage (NCBI taxonomy): Eukaryota > Metazoa > Chordata > Mammalia > Rodentia > Sciuridae > Marmota > Marmota marmota. Next base: position 19,348,652 of record NW_026000240.1, on the reverse strand, counting down.
CAGAAAAAGGGGTGCTACATGGATTGGATTACAGTCCAAGGCTGTATTCTAACATATTCCATATATAGACATTATTATAATTATTCAAATAACTTAAAATGTGGAGATTTTCAGAATATGAAGAAATGATCAAAGGATCCCAAAATAAGAAAAAAAAAATCATCTGTTCTACCTGTAAGAATAGTCAAAGCCAGTCTTTTTAAAGAGTATATATCAGAAAGTGAAATGCTGGTTTCTGAGAAGGAGCATTATATATCTGATCCTAACCAAGGGAAATACTAAATCTATGGTGTGAAGAAGCACCTTACTGATTACATATTTGATTGCAGTGGAGCTCTTCAGCACATTCCCATCGGTGTCCTCTGATTATACAACAGAGCACTGATTTCAAACAGACTGATGGAGAATTCAGAATAAAACAAAAATACAAAGAAAAAAATGGTATCTGGGATTTCCTTGAGAAAAGAGACCCGTGTAACTAACCGTTTGTTATTCCTGTTTTCTACTCTGTAAGTTGTTTTTATTCATTTAGCCCATTTTACCTTTATTTGCAAATCAGTTTTTATAACTTGTAACCTCTGATTTGTGATAGAATGTTGGGACTCAGAAAATCATGAATCATTAGAAGCCATTATGATACAACATTTCTCGTATAAAATGAAAAATAAAAAATAATTGCTGTTAGGCTACATGTATGGAGATGTAATGAATGTCAATCACATCTTTCAAGAATAATAGTAGAAAAGGGAAGAAATGTCTATGCCATTCCTACCCATTGGCTTGAAAAAAGGATCCTAGAATCATGTCTATTACATAGCACTGCACTGACACTTGGAGAAACTCTAAGGAATCCAAAGAACATTCATGCAAATTGTTATAAACACAACAGGTATTGAAGATGGGCAGATATGTACCATCAGAGATTTTAGCTCTGGGAAATGGTGGGAACTATGAAGAAAGCAAAACACTAACAAAAATTACTATCTGTCTTACTCAAATCCAGTGATTCTATGTGTGAGTATCTGGGTCAGCAACATTGTCATATGAAAATTTATTAGAAATGTAAAGTCTCAGGCCACATTCCAATTGTCCAAACAAACTGACTCAGAAAAACTGAATCAAAAACTCTGAGGTTCCATTGGAACAACCTGGATTTTAATAATTCTACCAGATGATTCATTTACCAAGCAATAGAGTGAAAATCGCTCGTCTACTACTTCTTCTTTCATTGTGAAAATTAAGAAATACTTGTGACTATTTTCTCCAACACCCATGTTTGAAATACAAGCTAAAATCATGCATCCAGACCCACTCCAGGGAAAGCTAATTATTCTGCTCTGGAACAGAAATCATTTAAAAAATCACCCAGTAACTGATACAAGGATCTTATTTTCCTTATGGCTTAATTTAAAAACAAATAGAAACAGTTTATCTTCTCAAATAAAATGTGGTGATGCTTTTTTCCAATTTGCTGAAACCTAAATAACTAAGAAAATATTTATCAAGAAGACAGTGAAAAAATTATTATGTAACACACAGAGGAAAAGTCAAAAGAAAAAAAAACTATATAAGAACTTCCATTAGAATAATTTCTTAAAATATTACTTCTATACAATGAAAAGTAGTTCTAACCCCATATCTACACTCCTTTTATGTTTGCTTCTCAGATTTATTTTTTACATTCTATGTATCCTATCATTTTTTTCCTCGGCACAGAAGGAATTCTGATGCTGTCAGAGAGGCATAACCTTATCTGGAAACTTCCTTAATGAGATGAAGGGGTCATGCAATTCATGTTCACTGTGACTGACATTAACAAGGTCAAGTAGATTTGTCTACTGGGAACTTGTCAAGCAAGTTCTGATTTTCTTGCAGTCGATTTTGCCTTTCTTCGTAGCACACATGAGAAGCCAATAGACTTTAGTGGTACTGAAAAATAACTAGTTTAACTTCTCAATCTGCTCTAGATGAATTAAAATTTTATTGAGAATGGAAGTTGGTAGGAATTTTAATCCATCTTCCCCAAAGGAATACATATTTCAAAGTGAATCTTCTTATTTTACATAATCTGTTGTACAAATTTGCGATTTTTCACATCACAATAAAGTCTAACATGGGTTTGGGGGTGCACATCTGTCATCCCAGAGTCTCAGGAGGCTGAGACAGGAGGATTGCAAGTTCAAAGGCAGTCTCAGCAATTTAGTGAGCCTCTGTTTCTAAATAAAATTGAGTTCAATCTCTGGTACCAAAATAAATTTATTTAAATATACATAGAGAAAGAGAAGCCTAAGACAGTTCCTAATCTGATTTGCACCTTTAAAATTTTGAGTAACTAAGGAATTTTCAGTCCCAAAGTAAGCATACACCCTACAAACAAGAGATGCAAATTCTGACTTACTACTAGTACTGGAATAGGTTAAAACCACAAGTCTTGGGGAATGTTCAGTAGATGAGCTGGCAGAAAACTTTAGTTTTTGTAATTTAAAAAAAAAATTCAAGGATTTGGGGTCTGAGGAAATTTGGTAGCAATTCCATTCTTAATATTCTCCTTACTGTCCCAGAAAAAAAATGTTGAATCCAGAACAAGGATCATCACAGGCAGCAATTCTGCATGACCAGACAAAGAGAACATTATAATCTTCAAATCACGTGCAAATATAGAATAAAATAGTCTTATCCTGTACCCCTTTGCCTGCCCTCGATTATAACCCTGGGATTTGAGAGAATGAAGTAGAAGGGACTTTGAAACATGATGAAATAGGCAGACAGGGAATCCATACAGAAAGCACAGGAAAAAAAAAAAAAAAAACACAACCCAAAATGACAAATGAGAATGCAGAGAGAGAGACACTGGTTCACAGGCTGCATTACAGCAAGAATGTGACACTGGGGGCATGGGACAGTAGCCTTGGAGGAAAAAAAAATGCCTCTGGGAGAGAGTTAGGCATAGAGAGATGGATAGAATACAATGGTGCTTCTTGAACAGGAAGCAAGGAAGGCAAAGAATCAAATAAGGCAGTAAGGTGCAATTGCAGAGTCTGCAGCAATTTTGATGGAGGTACAAGAACAATCCCTTCTGCCTTCTGCTGTCAACACTGCTCTCCACAGTCTGAGCAGAGGAGCCAGGAGCAGATGCAAAGAAGCACTCTCAGCGGGAAACCATGACCTCACAGTGAACAGGAGCAGAAAGATAAAATCCGCCCACTTCCAAACAACAGTGCAAAAAAGGTCAAACCTTTAGCAATGTTTTCTGTTGTGGAAAATCTTGCCAAAATGTCTCCAGTAAATTGAAGATAACTATAAATTGACATTACAGGATGAACTTGCTATCTCAAATAAAGATTTGGGAATGTGGGGGGTGGGGACTTAGAACTGAAAAATAAAAATTAAGACATGAAGTGGGCAGAAACAAAAAAAATGAAAACAACAGTTGAATGAATTTAGGAAAGTAATTTAAGAAACAACAAAACCATATCAGTAATGAAGACTAAATTATCAGGTTTCCAGGAAGAGTAGATTCAAGCGAAAACTTAATAAAGCGTTTTGAAGTAGAACAGGAAACCAGCCAAGAAAAAAAAAATAAGATTAAAAAAAAAGAAGAAATTAAAAGGTCCAGAGAAGAAGTTTGGGGTGAGAAAGGCCGATGAAGCTTTATACATGCAAGGGGCTGTCTCTCTGCAGGAGAATGCCAACACAAAGGAACAAAAGTAAGTTTTAAAGTAGTAATTCCAGAAAACTTCCCAGAAATAAAAGGCAACACAGTTCTCTACTTTGGACAAGGTTCCTGGTTAACAGAAGAAAGAGATCAAGAACAAACAGCTCTGAGATCTATTCTAGTGAAATTATAAAACTTTATAGGCAAAGAAAATAAATTCCTCACGTTTTCCAGCAAATAGACTAAAGTAGATTAAAAATACAAGAGAAAACTATAACATTAATTCTTTTAAAAATCATTTAGAGAGAGCAAAATGGTGCAGAATTTTCAAGAATGAAAAAATCAAGGAAATAAAGTGCAAACCAAGAAACTGAAAGAAAATACAAACCAAGTTGTTCAAGTTTTAAAGGCCAAATATAATAGTTTGGAATTTTCTGGGACTCGCGAAGTTCTTGAGAAGTGCTTCCAAGGAATCCACTAAAGGATCAGCTTCAACTAGCCAAAAAATGACTAAGAAAACACTGGAAATTCACAGATGGGTTTTCAGTTGATATATTTAAACAGAACTAGAATTAAAAAAAAAAGATAGGTTCATGGATTGAGAAGCAATCATCCAAAATCATTTTGAAAAAGATAAAATTTTAAAAAATCATAAACTAGGAGGACAAAAAATAATATCTAAAAAGTTAGATAACGAAAGTTGACTATTGTTCAGGGCAGTGGATAGAATTCAGGTCACAGTGGTGCACACCTGTAATCCCAGCCGCTCTGGAGGCTGAGGCAGAAGGATTCCAAGTTCAAAGCCAGCCTCAGCAAAAGCTAGATGCTAAGTAGCTCAGTGAGACCCTGTCTTTAAATAAAATTCACAAAAGGGCTGAGGATGTGATGTAATGGTGAGTGCCTCTGAGTTTAACTCCCAGTACCACCCCAACATCCCCCGCCCCTAACCCCCCAAAAAGTGAAAGGAAGTAAAAAATGACAAAGAAAATGGGGGCTTAGGATCTGTAAAACACATTAATATAAACAATAGAAATTAACTTTCCTTAAAAAAAAGGAAATTGGAGGGTGAAAGTAAACATAATCAAATCAAGAAACAAACACAATAAATATAAAATATTACAAATAGCAATTAAAAACTAATGTCATGAAATTCTGATTAAACATGAGGATTGAGTCAACCAGTAGAACATCTTGACTGTGAATGGAAAAGATTATAAAACTGTGGCATAAAATAAAACTTAACTGAGACACATTTAAAATACAGTATTCAAAAGGGTTGAAAATAGCAATGTGCATAAAGATTTAACAGACAAATGAAACAAAAAGAAAACAGTGCTTGCAATCCAGATATCAAACAACATCAAGCCAAAAGCATGAAATGAGGGGACCAGAAGGATGCTTTATAATGTTAAAAGTCACATTCTAAAATGCAGATGGTAGTGAAGCCGATCTGTTCAGGAAATAATATCGACATGTCTATATTAAGCAAAAAATAAAGAAAATGCAAGAAGAAATAAATAGAAACATGAATAATAGAAATGAATAATAAATGTGTTCATGACACAGGTCAAGTGAATAAAATAGAGATATAAGAGATCTAAAAAGCATAATCTGGGAAGTATACCTTTTGAATATTTATGGAACACTGTACTCTGATAATATAGAATACCCCTTCTTCCCAAGTTCTCATGAAATGTTCTCAAGAATGGATCATATTCTAAAGACTGAGGAAAACATCAAATAGTTTTCATGGAGTAGAAAGATTATGAAAAATTCTGTTATTTCTATCCAATCATTTACAAAACAACAACATAAGACTAATCATTAAACTGACACAGAAAGACCCCCCCACACACACTTCTTACATGAATGTAGATCCTAATGACCAGATCTCATGGATACTGAGGGGAGACTGTGGTGCCAGGGCGGGTAGGCAGGAGGTGAGTCTGGTCCATAGGCACCTCACAGCAACCTAGGAGGGGCAAGTGCTGGTGTTCCATGCAGAGCAAGGGCAATATAAATGCATTTTATATCTCAAAATTGTTAGAAGAGAGAATTTCAAATGAATTCATCAAGAAGAAATGATGAAAGTGGTGGATATGTTAATTTCCTTGATCACATCATTGCCTAATATATACAAGAATTAAAGAATCACATTGTCCCTCATAAATACATAGATTTTTATCTGTCAATCAAAAAATAAAAGTAAATGAAATATCTTTGATAAGCAAAAATAAAAATATGTATCAGCAATAGGACAGACATATCATGATATGAATTGATGCACTGGGTTGAAATATGTTAAAATTCATTTCATGAAGAGAATATAGAGTTGTAAGATGTGTGCACATTATTCTAATGTAGTATAGTTTAAGATAAAGACTTTGTAAGCAAAAAAATGAATAACTAGGTTTAAATCTCGATTGTCTCATCACAATGAGGTTTTGAAATAACAGGCTCATTTTCTATTTATATGTATAAGAAAAGCAAGTACCAAGGTCCTTGACATGTGTGCATGGTGTATATGGCAGCAAATATTGTTTTGATAGTTTTCTAAACAGAAAGCACTAACATATGCAGCAACACTAGGATGCCAAAGGGGTGTAGTCAGCAATAGCACACTTTATGAAGGTGACTGACTATGGTGTGCAGGGTTCTTCAATGTAGAAAAAAATTTATTTCAATTAAATTGTGTATGAACAATTTATTCCCAGGTATTAGTAACATGTAACTTTATAAAAAGGGTGAAAATAGCAACATCCATAAAGACTTAACAGACAAATGAAACAAACAAACAAACAAAAAACAGTGCTTGTAATTCGGATAACAAAGGAAATGTCAAGTCAAAAAATTCTTAAATGAGGAGACCAGAAGGATGCTTTATAATGTTAAATGCCACATTCTAAAATGCAGATGGCAGTTAAGCATATCTATTTAACTGCAGCTTTATATTGAGAGAATCAGGATGAGAGCTGAACCAACCTGGAGAAGTACGGGTTAGTATGAGTGACTTCAGAGCCAACTACAACTGCCACACTTGCCTACAAAACACAGCTCTTCATTTCCAGGTGCAAATAGATACATCTTCTTGGAAAAACCTGCCTGCATCCTACAGCAAAGAAGTTTGGGAAACATGTGTTTGCAGACTTTCTCCTTGAAATGTTGGCACCTTCACACTGAGGAGAGATCACAATATGAAGGAGGTAGTCAAACATTTCAGCACAGTTTCAAATAGTAATAGTCAACTGCAGAGTCAAAAATTGTCTTTGCTTGTTTAAATTTTGCCTTGGGAGAATGATAGATACCTCATATTCAAAGAAAAATCTCTCTTCAGTGTAAAAGAATCATATTGGAAAGCTGAATGCCATAATGCTTTTAAATTATGTAAAACTGATTCCTTTCAATAGCTGCGTGCCATGAAATCATCATTTGATTTCTTAAATACTTTTCCTGGAACAAGGGATGTTCACTTCAATTTAAAACTCTACTGTAACGTACAATATTAATAAATATTCACAGGTTGGCATTTTAAATTGGTTTTTGCACTTTAGTCTCTTCCGTTTGCACTCTGTTCACATAGCATTGTGAGCTTGATCAACCTGTGATCCTGATGGTGTGTATGGATTAGAAAGTACAATGACACTCTTATTTACTTTAATTACACACTACTGTTCTTCGTTGGTGAGGATCAGTATCATAGTCCTTCTTCCTCAAGCTTCCAAAGTCCTATCACCCTAACAAGTAGACTTGATTTTGCCATTTCAGGTCTTTGAAATCCACATTTTGTCTTGGTATGTATTTTGTATAGCTTTAATTGTATGTAAGGTGCTTTAGAAAAAATGACCACATACTGGACAGAGTGTTATTTAAAATGAGATCAGTTTTTATGAATTTATGAATACTTGAAGAAATTGCAAGATGGCCTTTTTTTTGACCACAGTTCACTTCCCACCTTGGTACTAAAATTGCCCATCATCTTCATGATTATCATCATAATCTCAATCAGCCAATTTTTCAGTACATATATTAAATTTAACTATGGCAGCCAAATGATGCAAATGCAAATTCTAACTTTATGTACTTTACATACTGCCGTGTGGGGGTGGGGGAGAGTTCATTGGAGTTGTTTTAAATAAATCCAACATTGCATCAATAAATAATTCTGGCATTAATCTGTCTATCTCCCTTATGAGCACAGTATTAAACGATTCCACTCAGTTCTGACTTAGTCACATCATCTTCCTGCAATCTTCCACACTCCCCAAATTGCTGCTATTTATGCATCCCATTCCTTCTAGAATCACTACAGTCAACCAAATATATTGAATAAAAAATGACAAATGAGAAGAAAATCAATACATTGACCCAAGATACCAGATACATTTGGAAGGGTGTATGCTGGCACAGATAGTCAGACAGGTAGACACACACACTCACATTCTCACACTAAGCTCTGAGGATAGTGGAGCCATTTCACTGAAGACATTTCAGCTTTCCCAGATGATATGCTAATGAGTGAAGTGAGCAGTTCTAAGTCATTGATATCACATCATTCAGCACACAATTTCCAAAAACAAGTTAACGAACCAGTTTTTGAAAATCATTTAGAAGCACAGTTTGACACATACCAATGAAGCCAGTTCATTTGCTTGCTGAAATAGACCACATCTTGGGTCTTTTCTAAGCTAAAGCAAGCTTGACTTTGGCTGTCATCAAAACTGTTACAAAAATAAAAAAATGAGTAAGTGTACCCTCAGTCTCTCAAGGGAACTGTTATATATATATATTTTCTATTAGGTTAGATAAACTATAATCAAATGACACTTATAACATCATAGGAACTAAATGTTTGATGAGAAAATTGAGACTAAATATATGTCTTTTCCTTTAGGGTCCTTGTAGTAATAATTCAAAGATCCCAAAGGAGGAGAAAACTGTTTTCCTCATTTGGAGGTTCTTGTGTATCATTTTGTTCTGTGTGTGCTCTGTATCTCTGGTGGATTATATGGACATATAGCAATATTTTATTTGTTTAGCCTATTGATTTAGATACACATTCTCCATGATAAATAATCATGTCAATTCTGTTGATCATGCAAGTGCTTCAATTCAAAGATTCAACTTGAAATATTCTCAGATTAATCCAGGAAGAAATATTCCTTGGAGATGCGAATGGTTTGTCTAGCATTAAATTACCTTTTCTTTAAGCATACATGTTTCTTCACTGTTAGGATACATAACCGTTTACACAAGTCAAGAAGAACCTATCCCCCAAATTCCATCTCTGAAATCGCAAATAGAACAAAGCTCTGACCATGGGGTCCTTGATTTTAACCTAACCCACTTTCCTTATTCTGTACTCATTTTAAAATCTCATTCAGACTCACCCATCCTCTGACACCTGCTTCCACAGAGACCTATGATGCTACACCATGCCATTGTAGTATGATTGAGAGCCAAAATAGGCCATCACTTTCTCAGCTCCTGTGGGTTCTCTTTGCTTAGTATCTCCCCAATCCACCCACCTATTTTCTATCTTTACTCCATTTTTAAGAAAGAACACAATCATAGCTTCCCTGGATAACTGAGGGAGTTCTTTAGCAAAACTTGACACCTAAATTATCTGTGTTCAGTCCATCCTAAGTTATCCTTTCAATACAAGCATCTTATATTCCTTCACCTTTTAAAATATTTCCTGTGGCCATCCCATTGATACTGGAATAAAGAACATTTTTTAAAATGCCTTATGAGGCCCTGGGATATTTTCTCTGTTGTTCTCACTCTCCCCTGCTCTCACCTCATTCCCTGCCCTTCCACACTCGCACACACTGGACTGACTAGCCATGCTGCACTGCTTTGGACAAAACATACTTGTTTATACTCAGAAAAAACACATGTGCTACTTCTATGACTGAAACACAATCCCAGAAGTTTTATTTATTGGTGGGGAGAATAATTCTTCCCTGTTCTTATTGCGTCATTCAGCCAGGTTGGATGTCTGAACTGTTCGGAAGCAAAATTCTGCAAAGATTTATACCTTAAAAATTCTGTGAATAAATAACTAACAAGCATGTCTTTAGAAAGTTGCCCTGATTAGCAAGGGGTATTAGGTTTATTGGGTGCTTTAATAAATAAGTCGTTCTGATTTTACTACATTCACAGTCAAAAGTGTGGACTAACAGTGTAGACCAAACTGTGAGATTCAGTAGCAATTCCATGGCCAAAAATGACATGGAGCTCAGGGGAGCCTGAAGATATTAATCACATGAGCTGTACACCTAGCGGTAGATTTCAGAGACTTAGAGTATGCCTACCATCCATAGCTGAATGAAGAAAACATGAGAAAGAACAGGAGTCCTAATTATAAAAAGAGCTGGTTTTCTTTTTGGATTCAGTAATGAAAAAGAAGAAGAATATATCTTATGAAATTATTGCAAACTAAAGGCCAAGAAGATATTTTGAAACGTGTCCCTGGTAAAATCTCTACCTGTAAATCAGATTTTCTTAGGAAATCAAAGGTTGATTGAATTTGTTTTAAAATGCTTCTTTTAGTTTTCCTTTCAAAATACGAAAAATGTGAGCATAAAACAATTATGAAGGAAAATAGCCAACTTAAAGCAGAGGAAGAGTAATAATTCCTTAAGAGAACATTTAAGATATGGGAGAAAACAGTAGACAGATTTTAAAGAGAAAAAGAAATGAACCTGGGTATAATTGCTTTTGAAGAGATTTCAAAAGAAAGACATCTTAGGTGTTAATAGAGCCAAGAGAATAATTGCTATTCAAACAAAATTGAAGAATGTTGGTCTGGCTACTCTTTCAGTGAGATCACACATCCAATAAAGTGTTTGGAGTTAAATCATTAATGTATAGTCCATAATGAGAGCAGTTGCTAAACTAGCCATTAAAGACCGAGGCAGCTTTGCAATAAAAGATGGTTAGATTTAAGAGGTAAAAGTGGAGATATCAGAAAAAGTATCAATTTTTTCTTTGGAGAGTTTCACCTGACAAAATTACCACAGTCGGAATTACTGCCATTGCATAAGTCCTGAAGATATCTACAATATTAATTTGAAAAATAAACTTTAAGGGAAGTGATAGATACTGAATATTGAATAGGAGACATAAGAGATGAATCTGAGAAGGACCAGGAGAGATTGAATGGTGAATTAAATTAGTAGTTAACCTGAATGGAAAATGCTTCCTGATGTTCCCACTGTCCAACTCAGGGAAGTAAGATAGATTACATGGTATTTGAACAGCTAATGTATTCTGTTATTTGTAAGGAACTGAATTCATGTTTCTTACTCAGAATGAACCCACAAGAAGAAAATATAGTAGATATGCTGGAAAATAAATGTCTGAGCCTGAAAGCAAAAGCTATATGAAAGGCAGGCACAATGACGTAAGCCTGTAATCTTATTTAGAAAGACTGAGGCTAGAAGATTGCAAGTTTGAGGCCAGCCTCAGCAATTTAATGAAAGCTTATCTCAAGATAAAAAATAAATTAAAGGGCTGTGACTCAGTGATACAGGGCCTCTGAGTTCAATCCCCAGCAACAGACACACACACACACACACACACACACATCCCTAAGTAGTGCCTGAAATAGTCACCGTTAAGCAGTAACACATACACAGAAGTCTAACTCAACCAGATTACATTTAAAAAAAAAATACAATGCATGCCCTGTTGAAAGGAGTAGAATCAGAGAAAATGCCATGTACTGATGTATCTCACAACTGCTTAGGATAAAGCAGAAGAATGATCAGCACATTTTCATGTAAGTTGGAAAAATATCTTGTTCCAAGTTCATTTCTCCCCAAATGTGGCCATATCTGAACTACAAAGGAGAAATAAAAAGTTATCCAGCCTGGAAATCATATGAGTCCTTATATCAGTTTGCACTTGCAATGTAATTAATCACCATCAACTTAATTACTTAAAACAACACAAATTTATTATCTCCTTTGCTGTAAATTAAAATCCCAACAAAAGACTCACAGGAATAAAGATCAAGGTTTCAGGAGGGCTGTGCTCCTGTCTGGATTTTCTAGAGGACAGTCTATTTCCATGTCCTTTCCCACATTTGGATGCTGCATGCATTCCCTGGCTTGTGGCCCCTTCTTTTATCCTCAAACTCATCATTCTGCCCTTCCCTTCTGCTTCCCTTTTGCACTTTCAGGTATGATTCTGATTACATTGGGTCTACCCAAGTTCAAGACAGTTTCCCTACTACAAAGTCAAAACTGGTGGCCAAATCTAACATTCATAAATTTAACTCCCTTTTGCTGTGTAACAGGTTAATTGGTTCTGGGGGTTAGGAGGGCATCATTGGGGACTGCTATTTTGCTACCCTGTGACAGGAAGTGGGACAAAAATGATTAAGGCTAGTATGGGCCTGAAGTCAGAGCTCACCTGAGAGTTTGACTTTTGAGAGACATGAAGTGTGAAATCATCTATTAGATATAAAATATGTGTAATTAAAACATATAATGAGTGGTCTTGGGAGACTTAGATATTTATATGGAAACAGGATAAAATTCTTCATATATGCCAAGATAAATTTCCAAAATTTAAACATAAAATAAAAATCATACAGTATTCAAGAAAAGCAGATGTCAGGGCAATCTTCCCATTTGTGACTCAAAATACACACAGGCTGAAAAAAAAAAGATTCATAAACTTAATTTAGGAAGAAAAAATAAAAATACTGTGAACTAGCTTCATAAAATTGGGAGCAGTACTTTCCTAAGATATTATTAATCTCCTCCCCCTAAAAGGCAATGTTTTCGCTGGGTAACTGGAGACCTAAAGACCAAACAAAATTAGGGAGTGTTACAAAATGTCTTCTATCACCTGGTCTCGTTTACACTGGAGTAATCATGTGTAGTCACAGTACCCAGCCTCCTCCTACTGTTCTCTTTCCTGAGGAAATTCAACATCCCTCGGATATTAACATTTTTAAATTGATTGGAACTAACACATTAAATATTAAAAGAGAAAATTCTTAATTTATTTTTGGTTATTTCCCAATTGTTTAATCTTTGAACATCCTCAAAGTGCTGTTAGGTAAAATTTCCAACTCAGATTTATTGAATCAATTTTTACATTACATGGAATATTTTGAATAAGGTAAAGAACACTACTTCTCTACCTTTAAATCATAAGCATATGCTTCTACATTTTTCTTCTGAAATTTTAATAGTTTTGCTTTTCCTATTAATTGGCAACTCCACATTTGTTTGCAAGTGTTTGCACCCATTTTGGGACACCAGCCAGGGCATGGGGACTGGGTGCCAGCAGGTTTACCACCACAAAATCCTCTGTCTTGGGACTCTAGCTGGGACCTTCAGGTCCAGTGTGGGGGTGCCTGCGGGTTTGGAGGACCCTGGGGTCTTCTTGCTGAGAGTGCTGGTGGCCCTTGTCTTGCTGCTGCATCTCGGGGTTGCTCCTTTGCATGAGTGTATGTCTGGTGGTCTCTCTGCAAGTAGGAGCAGCATGGAGATCTTGGGACTGCAGCAAGGCCAATCCTGAGGTATATGAAGCTGAGATTGGTGGAAGAGAGCCTGGGTTTCTGAGGGTTTATATAGGTTTCGTGATCCTGAGAGATTTCAGAGACAGTGCTGAGAAAATGTTGATCACTGACAGACAGTTTGACTTTCCAGGAAGATTTATTTTATTTTATTTTTTGATTCATTAGTCTCTCTATCATATTTGGAACAGGATTTTTTATGCTTCAGTGTGTGGAGGACAATGATATATGAATGGTGTTTTGCATTTTTGTTGTATTCTTATGTCTTCATTTTTTTCTCTTTGTATTCTTCCTCTTTCTTTTCTATTTTCTTTCCAACTTTTCTTCATCTAACAGCAAGTCTCTGTTGGCTCCTCTTCCACTCTTCCTGTGAATTTTTATTTCTCTTCCTCCCTTGCAAATATCGCATACTACACTACCTCTGTTATCTCATCCTCCATTTGAAATTGTAAATCATTTTATCAAATATTCTGTTTGTACTATAGATAGTTGTTGAACTCATCATTTTGGTTTAATTAGAGAAAGTAGTAGACGCATTAGTGGGAGCTATTAGGTTGAAAGCATACAATAGGTGCTTTTGATATTGGTCTCACCAGTAAAGGCAAGGTTCTGGAAACCTTCAGGAACACTATAGGTCTACAGGGTAGATTTTTTCTCCTTAGATCCATACATTTAGATGGGAAAACACACTAACAACATAAAAAAACAAGGGAATAAAGCACCCCAAACAAACCAAGATGCTTCAACAACAGAAGCTACTGACAACACAATAGAAGACATGTCCAAAAAGGACTTCAGAGTGTACATAGTTAAATTGATATGTGAAGTAAAGAACAGTATAAGGAGTGAAATCAAAGAAAAAATACAGGAAGTGAAAGACCACTTCAATAAAGAGTTAGAGAGTGTGAAAACCAAGAAGAAATCCTCAAAATGAAGGAAACAGTAAACCAAATTATAAATTCAATAGAAAGCATCACCAACAGACTAGACCACTTGGAAGACAGAACCTCAGACAATGAAGACAAAATATGTAATCTTGAAAGTAGAGTTGACCATGCAGAGAAGATGATAAGAAAAGAACATCCAAGAATTATGGGATAACATGAAAAGTCCAAATTTAAGAGCTATTGAAACAGATAAAGGAGCACAGATACAAACCAAAGAAATGCACAATCTTTTCAACGATATAATAGCAGAAAATTTTCTAAACCTAAAGAATCGAGTGGAAAACCAAATACAGGAGGCGTAGAGGGCACGAAATGTACAAAAGTACAACAAACCCACACAAAGACACATTATAATGAGAACAACTAACACAGAGATTAAAGATAAAATCTTAAATGCTGTGAGAGGAAACAAAATTAAATTACATATGGGGGAAACCAATTTTGATCTCAAATGATTTCTCAACACAGACCCTCAAAGCTAAGAAGTCCTGGAATAATATATTTCAAGATCTGAAAGAAAATGGATGCCAACCAAAAATTTTATATCTAGAAAAATTAGGTTTCAGATTTTAAGATGAAATTAAAACATTCCATGATAAACAAAAATTAAAATAACTCACAACTAGAAAGCATGCAATACAGAGCATTCTCAACAAAATATTCCATGAGGATGAATTGGAAAAAAGAAAAATATATGAAAACCAGCAAAGGGAGGTTCTACACTAAAGGTATATTCAACTATATGAGAAACTAAGACAAATCAAAAACCAGAAATAAATCAAAAGGGAATACAAATCATATCTCAATAATAACCTTGAATGATAGTATCCTAAATTCATCAATCAAAAGACATAGACTGTCAGATTGGATTAAAAATCAAGATCCAATAATATGTTGTTTTAAAGATACTAACCTAAAGGGCAAAAACATCTACAGACTGAAGGTGCAAGGATGGGGAAAAACTTATCACTCATATAGATTGTGTAAACAAGCAGGGGTTTCCATTCTCATCTCAGATAAAGCAGACTTCAAACCAAAGTTAATCAGAAGAGACAAAGAAGGACACTTCATACTTCTTAAGGGAAGTATATAGAAGCAGGACATAACAATTATAAATATTTATGCACCAAACAATGGGACATCTATGTACATCAAACAAGCCCTTCTCAATTTCAGGAGTCAAATAGACAACAATACAATAATACTGGTTGACTCTCACTACTGGACAGATATTCCAAACAAAAACTAAATAAGGAAACTATAGAACTAAATAATACATCAGTAATTTAGACTTAATAGATATATAGAATATTTTATCCATCAATGAGAAAATATACTTTCTTCTCAGCAGCACATGGCTCCTTCTCTATAGACCATATGTTATGCCACAAAGCAACTCGTAGTAAATATTAAAAAAAAAACAGAGACAAGACCCTGCATTTTATCAGATCAAAATATAATGAAATTAGAACTCAGTGATAAAATAAAAAATAGAAGCTACTATAACAAATGGAGACTACATAATACACAATCGAATGATGAATGGATAGTTGAATAAATCAAGGATGATATAAAATAATTCTTAGAGGTAAATTAGAACACTGATACAACAGATCAAAATCTCTGGGACACTATGAAGAAAATACTAAGAGGAAAGTTTATTGCATGGAGTGCACTTATTAAAAGAATAAAAAGTCAACAAATAAATGACCTTACCCTACATCTCAAAGCCCTAGAAAAAAAATGAAAAAATCAACACCCAAACCAGTAAAAGACAGGATATAATTAAAATCAGAGCTGAAATTAATAAAATCGAAACAAAATAAACAACTGAAAAAAAATGACAAAACAAAAAGTTGGTTCTTTGAAAAAATTTAAAAAACAGATAAATATATGGCCATGCAAACAAATAGAAAAAGAGAAAAAAAACTCAAATTACTAAAATACAGGATGAAGAAGGAAATATCACAATGGACATGTCTGAAATACAGAAGATAATTAGAAAGTATTTTAAAAATTTATACTCTAATAAAATAGAAAATATCAAAGACATTGACAAATTTCTAGAGACATATGACCTACCCAAACTGAATGAGTACATCACACATACCAAAATTCATACCCAACAGTAGCTCCTTTTAAAAACTTTCTTCTGCTTTCTCCTTCTAATTACTGAAACCTTCTCATGTGCCTCCTACAATCAACACTCAAGTAATGAAACCACTTTATGACCTTTGATTCATTTATATATGACAGGTTTTCTCTATTGCACATTGAACATTGAGACCACAGACAGATATATTTTGAATTCCACAAAGAGTAGAACTTCTCATTCATAGAATTAATAATTTTGTTTATTAATCAGAGATTGAAATTGAATTGTACATCAAAAGCAAAGAATTGACATTTTTGCAAACAATTAGAACAATCTTATGGCTAAGGTCAGATCATGGAGGAAGTGGTAGTCCTGATGCTTTGATTCATTCATTAATTCGGAGAGCAGAAGTTGAAGAGCAATGCTGGCAGTAGGGTGTATAAGTTGGACAGAAGAAAATATGCTATTGTTAACCAAAAAGCAATGCATCTTGCTTTTTAGGAAATGTCAATAAGGCTGTGTGTGTGGAGGATTGGAGTAATGGCTGGAGTATGTTCAGCACATAGAGTAGCAGTGTGTGAACTGCAAAGTGTTTTACAGGAAGTTGTCCTCTCTGGATAGAAAATTACAAAAAGGCATCCTTTCTTCTGAATTGACACAGATACACCTCAGGCATGTGGATTAAGAGCTAGGATACAAGTAGAACTTTAGCTTCACCTTCACTTCTCTGTGGAGTGGACTTGAGCAGGGTATCCCTACATAGAGGTTTCTTCAGTGGACTGGGTCATGGGAAGCAAAATGATGTGGTCCCTGTGGATTCCTATGATCTTTAGATTGATTCCTATCTACATAGGTTGGAAACTGAGACCTTGCTAACATCTTACAGGTGCAGCAAGGCTTAGATAATTGTATTTCCAGCTCCCTTGTGTCTTCATATCTATTCTTATTTCCCACTGATAACCCTCTGCTTGGGAAAAACTCAACCCCTTCTTCCATCCAACAATTCCAGTTCATCCTTGAAACTTTCCTAAGATTCCCTATCCCAACAAGGAAGATCTGTCTGTCCAGCCTACACATGTTATGTGCTCCTGATATCACTTTAATGGGACCTCATTTATCTTTTTTTTTAAGAGAGAGAGAGAGAGAGAGAGAGAGAGAGAGAGAGGGGTTTTTTTTAAAATTTTTTATTGTTGGTTGTTCAAAACATTACAAATTTCCTGATATATCATATTTCACACTTTGATTCAAGTGGGTTATGAACTCCCAGTTTTACCCCATATACAGATTGCAGAATTACATCAGTTACACATCCATTGATTTACATGTTGCCATACTAGTGTCTGTTATGTTCTGCTGCATTTCCTATCCTCTACTATCCCCCTCCCCTCCCCTCCCCTCCCCTCTTCTCTCTCTACCCCCTCTACTGTCATT
>NW_026000240.1:19319490-19325796 GCF_001458135.2 Marmota marmota marmota | reverse complement strand
CTACCAGGAGACCAACTGTTTCTGTCGCCGCTGGTATTGATGAAGTTTTCTCCTCCGCCGCTTTCTGATGACATCAGATCTCTGCCTTGTTGGTATCCTATGTGGATGGCAGCATTTTGTTCCCTTTGCCGGGTAACCAAAGCAACGGGTGAGTCTTGACCGGCCCTCAGCAGTACCCTGAAGGAGAAGCAGTTTCCGCGGGCTCCTTAGCCCTGGGCCAGGGCAGTTCCGGGAGCCGGAACTCGGCTGCACCGTGCTCGGTGTATGCTCTGATAAGAGCAGGCTCCAAGAAGCACTCAGGCACTGAGCCTGAGTAATCTGTCTGCAAGCCGCAGGCGAATGGCAGCCTGAAATTACCTGTTCTATGGCTGAATGAGCTGCGGTCAGTTGAAAACAGGGATGGTGACGTCAGCTCTCCAATATGGTGGCTGCTGGCCTCCTCTGTGGTCTGACCGGTGTGGAGAACCGAAATGGACCACTTCCTTCCCCCGTCTCGAACCCAGAATTCAGCACTGAGTATGGTGCTTGCACGGCTGGCAGAAACTGCAGCGCTGTATCCCTGCACCGCTATCTCCTCGTTTCCCAGTGCGCGCTGCAGACTCTAGCCGCGGGGCGATTTGCTGAATAAGCAGTGTTACCCTCCGTGCGACAAATCTCTCGCATTTGAGTCCCCGTAGCCGATCCTCGTGCGATGGAAATCCTTCCTCCAGGTTCCAGAGCACCCCACTATTGCTGGAAAATTCCTAACAAGATAGCCTTTAGCAGTCCTGACTCGTCATACTCCCACACAGTGACGCGGCACACTGGGGCAATGCACTCCCCTCGCCACCATCTTCCTCCGAAATGAGAGAGGTTTTTTTAATATTTATTTTTTAGTTTTTGGTGGACACAACATCTTTGTTTGTATGTGGTGCTGAGGATCGAACCTGGGCCGCATGCATGCCAGGGAGCGCGCTACCGCTTGAGCCACATCCCCAGCCCCCAAGACCTCATTTATCTTTATCACATCATTAAACAAACTGTATTGCAACTATTTTCTTTGAATGGGCTTTATTGGGTGACATTTCTGGAGGCTACAATTTCAAAACCAAAGATATGTGCAGAGTCCTGCTCTTTGCAAACTTTAGATAAGAATCCTTCTTTGTCTCTTCCAGTTTCAGGGTTGCAGCAATCTTTGCCACATGTCAGTCACTCTAGTCACAGAGCATCTTCTCCCTGTGTTTTCACATTGGCTTACTTCCATGCATGTCTGCTTCTCTATCCAAATTTCTCCTTTCTAAGAGGCTGCAGTTCATATTGGATATAATCCATGCAAATGACCCCAGTTCAACCTTTTGTCTTGTAAAGACCCAATTTCAAAATATAGTCACACAAGACTGCAGATATTCACTGGCATGGGTACAGTTCAATCCCTAAGATCAAACTTTGATGTGATTCCCTTACAATATTTAGAATCCATTGAGTTTTAGACAAACAGGTTATTTGTGAATTACAATTTTTCAAACTTGTTTTCAAAACAAGAATCTTGTCCATAATTATATAATAAGCAATTCCTCTTGATATTAATATTAGAGCTTAGAATTATAAGACACAGATAAAATATGTGGATTTAACATCTAGGAATATTCCAATACTAAATAAATGGGTAAACTAACATTATCTTTGCTGCTAAGAGTGAATCCTGAATGTACTGCTACCCCTCATTCAACCCTGCCTTATGTTTTGTTCTTTTGGAAGATTGGATTTTATTCCTGAGCAGCAAACCTGATACAGTAAAAATTTCTTTTAAAAAGTACAAAGAAGGAGGGAAATAACTTTTTAAGATATTGTCTTTTCAGAGTCACATTTGTGATT
Organism: Marmota marmota marmota; assembly: GCF_001458135.2. Classification (NCBI taxonomy): domain Eukaryota; kingdom Metazoa; phylum Chordata; class Mammalia; order Rodentia; family Sciuridae; genus Marmota; species Marmota marmota. The sequence continues at coordinate 19,323,942 of NW_026000240.1, read as the reverse complement.
AAATTGAGCAATTTCAACCTACTGTTTAAAAAAAGACTATATAATGCAAAAATTATGCACAGAGAGAATAATAAAAGATGTGACTGGAGAGATTAAAAGTTAAAGAAACCTGCAGAAATCACAGCATGACAGCAAATTCCAGATGGCTGCAAAATCCCCAGGGTCCTTGAAGAGCTTTGAAAGGGCAAGTTGCGTGTCATCCAACAGATTTTCATCTTTGAAAGCCTGGAAAGGAAGAAAGAAATGCTCCTGAAAATACACAACTTGAAAAAGTCGTTGTTTTGAACTCAGTGTGCAATCTTGGTAAGTTCATGACCCATTCATCCAAGAAAGCCCAGGCCCAAGGGATCAGAGTTGTGCTATCAAGACCCTCCCCGCTGTGGCCTCAATGCTATTCATTTGTTTTGCAGGTCAGATCATAGAAAATTCTTAAATCAGATCTTGCATTTTCTTTTGTACCCCCAGCTTTGCTGAAGTATAAATGACAAACAAAAATCATATGCTTAAGGTACGCAATGTGATAATTTAATACACATGTAGGTTTCAAACTGATTGTAACAATCAAGGACAAAGCCATCACTTGATATAGTTAACTGTGTGTGCATAGTGTGTGTGTGTGTGTGTAGTGTGTGTGTGTGTGTGTGTGTGTGTGTGTGTGTTGAGAATACTTAATATCTACTCTCCCAGCACATTTGAAGCCCAAAAGAATATTATTAACTGTAGTCACCATGTGATACATTAGATCCTCAGAATTTATGCATATTCTAACTGATAATCTGAGCCCACTGGCCAAATTCTCTCCATCTACCTCCTGCTCCACAGCTCCTGGCAACCTCTGTTCTACTCTCCCCTATGAGTTCAATTTTGTTAGACTTCATATAACATTGAGATCACACAGTACTTGTCTTTCTGTATTTGGCTAAGTATACTTAGCAACATTTTCCTTGGACATCCGTGTTATCACAAACGATAGGGTTTCTTTCTTTTCAATTTTTTTTCTTCTTTTCTTTTATATTTTTGGTATTGGAATTGAAGCTAGGGGCACTTAACCACTGAGCAACATCTTTAGCCCTTTTTAATTTTATATGAGACAGAGTCTCAGTAAATTTCTTAGGGACTCTCTAAGTTGCTATGGCCAGTTTTGAACTCATGATCCTCCTGCTCCGGAGCTGTGTACCATTGTGCCTACCACTTTCTTCTTTTTATCCTTTTTTTGTTTTGTTTTGTTTTATTTTGTTTTTGTGATGCTAGAGATCGAACCGAAGACCTCACAACAACAGGCAAGGACTTCAACAATGAGTTACATCCCCAGACCCTTTTCTTTCTCTCTCTTAAAGGTTAAATAATATTATATTTTATATATTTCCTAACTTTAAATAAATTCTTTCCTCAGTAAACCCCGGTGTTTTTTTTCCATATCTAGGATACGGGGAACAGTATTGCAATCACATACAGTAGTACAAATCTCTCTTCAAAGCATTGCTTTCACTCCTTTGGATATATAGCCAGAAATGGGATTGCTGGTTCACGGGGCTGTTGTATTATAAATCTTTCAAGAAATTCTCATGGTTTTTTCCATGATAAGTGTGCTCATTGCATTCCTACCTAATACTGGTAGGAATGTTTAATACTAACAAGTTTCCTCTTTTTTCCATACCCTCAGAAACATTTATTATCTCACAACATTTTTTATACTAAACATCCTAATAGGTATGGGATAAAACTGTTATGATTTGAATATGGAATGGCACCCAAAATTCATGTATCAAGAGCATGGTCCCCAGTGCTACAAGGTTCAGAGGTGGGGCTCTTAGATAAAGATTGAACAATAAGGAATTAATCCATTAAGTAGGTTAGCTGAATGGATTAGTGAGCAATGGGGTATAGCTGGAGGAAGTAGGGCACTGAGGGCACTGATGGTGTGCCCAGGGAATATTCATCTTTTCCCTGCCCACCATTCCCACTCCCATCCCCTGCTCCTTGGCTATCTTTACCTGAGCATCTTATTCCCCAGGAGTCTTCTACCATGTTTCTGCCTTGACACCTGCTGAGCATGGAAAATATCTCCAAAACAGTGCACCAAAACAAGCCTTTCCTCCTCTAAGTTGTTCTTGTCAATTATTTGGGTCACAGCAACAAAAAGGTGATTAACAGGAAAATTAGTCTCATGATGTGGGGTCATTTCGGTGGAAATACTTGACCATGGGATTCAAAAGACTTTGGAACTGGTTTTTGGAAGAAGTTTGGAAAGATTTGGGAGATGCAGGCTGGAGAATCCTTGGATATGTTGTGAGCATCAATTAACATGTGATTCTGGTGGGAGCTCAGAAGACCAGAATGCCTATAGAAATGCAGACAGCTGAGTGCTCATGAGATTCCAGATGGGAACAAGAACTCCTCAGGGAATTGGAATAGAGACCATTCATATTACATTCTGGCAAAGAAAAAAAAATGTCTGCATTTTGTCTATATCCCTGAGATTTTCTCTGAGGCTAGATTTAAGAGTAATGGACTAATTTATCTGATAGAAAATTCAAAGCAACACAGCATTGAGACAGTAGCATGGATTTTGCTTGCAGTTTATAGCCAGAGTAAATGGGATGATCTAGAGCAGAAGGCAAAGGTGAAATATTTTAAAAACTTGCATTTCTGCCAGAAAACACGTGTAAAATTACATCCAAGGAAGATGCACTTGCTGGAATTAGGTCCATTAAAGAAAAACCAATTACTATTCACAGAGACTATGGGAAAAAGGCCTGAGGGCTTCTCAGGAATCCGCAAGACCCCATCCACAGCAGTTGTAAAACGTGTGAGAAGATTGAAGTCATATCATATATATTTTCTAACCAAATTGAATGAAACTAGAAATCAATAACATGAAACAAACTAGAACATTCACAAATGTGTGGAACTCATACAAAATCCTCCTTAATGGTCCATGTCTCAAAATGGAAATTAGTTGGGAAATTTTAAAATATCTTAAAACAAGCATGGAGAGTTAACATACCAAAACTTATGGGATGCATCAAAAGCAGTTCTAAGAGAGAATTTCATAGCAATAAATGCCTACATTCAGAATAAAGACATGCTTTGTGGACTAACACACAATTTATCCCCAAGAAACCTCTAGGCGCACTTGAAGAGACTATGTATCTTGCTATTTTGGATGAAATTTGTGAAGAAATGGATGAAATCTATTGGATGGAATCTCTGAGTTTCATTTGGTCTAAAGAGCAGTTCAAATCTGATGTTTCTCATTGATTTTTCCTCAGGGTAATCATTTGCAATCTCAATAAATCTCATATACATGAGATACATACATATGTACAAATATTATATATATATATATATATATATATGTGTGTGTGTGTGTGTGTGTGTGTGTGTGTGTGTGTGTGTGTGATATCTAATCACATAAATAACCTGCACATAACATGATGACATATAAAATAACATGCATTTTAAATGCATATGGGTATTTGTGTGTCTGTGCGTCTATGTGTGTGTATGGAGAACAGAAACATCTTCTTTTGAAAAGACTGGAATAGACTCCACAACAGGACAGACACTGTTATATACAAAGTTATCTCTCTATTGCAGAACTACACTTAGGAGACAGGATGAGAGTTTGTGAATATTTAAGTTCTGAGCTTTGTTGGATTTGACAATTATCTGCCTAAGGAGGTTCTTGGTTTCCTTCCCTCTTTACATGCCTTCAACTTGCTTTTCTTTCAATCTCCTGTTTTAGGTACATTTTTAAAATATTTTTTTTAATTGTTGACAGATCTTTATCTATTTATTTCTATTCAGTGCTGAGAATCAAATCCAGTGCCTCATGCATGCCAGGCAGGTGCACTACCACTGAGCCACAAGCCCTAATTCATCAGGCACTTTTTGAAGGCAGCTTCCTCTACCTAGAATGCTCTTCCTGGCTCTTTTTGCCCTATCCTCAACAAAGCTTTTGTTTCTTTAGTCTAAAATAGCTCTTTTTGTCTTTTTTTATTTAAAATATACTGTTAATAATCCTTAATACCCTTTATAAAAATGCTAATTCGTTTTAGTTTTCATGATTATTTGTGTATTGTATTCCTCTTTCACTAAATTGAAATATTTATGAAGGCAAGAATCATGCCCTCCCCCCCTTTTTTAATCATTTTCTTTTTTTAGCATCTTGCTTGGCATCTAATAAATACTAAATATTACCTTAATAAAATCTGTGCCTTCTTATGGGCAGTCACAGTATGCTGTCATATGTAAAGTCATGTTGAATGTAATTAATGCTATAAAGTAATTTAAATTGTTACTGAAGCCTGTGGAAGATTCACCATATGGGCAATTATATCACATGAACCCATCTCCTGGGTCTCCAAATCAGTCACTCCAAATGTTTCCTCTTTCTGGCTCTCTCTCTCTCTCTCTCTCTCTCTCTCTCTCCTTCTCCCTCCCTCCCTC
>NW_026000240.1:19267815-19319244 GCF_001458135.2 Marmota marmota marmota | reverse complement strand
CTCTCTCCCTCCCTATCTATTATCTCTATCACCTATCTATATTTCTCCATGTTATGACTCCATTTTTAAATCAATAGATAGATTTATTCTCTTTAGGATTATTTAAATGCCTCCATATGCCAGTCCACATACAGAATCTCCCAACAATTTAAAGATAAATACAGAAACAGGCTATCAATCTTCTGGAAAGTTGTGCATTTAAACACTTTAAAGTATTTGTCCTTTTCAAAAATGATTAAGTAGTTGATTAATAGACCCATATTCTACATGTGATTCAATGTATTGAAGTGGACCGGCATGTATTTTAAATCACTCTGTCTTGACCTCAAACACCTTCTGTGGCTCTTATAGAAGGCTAAACATTGAAATGCTAATTTAACTCTCTAGAATGTTTTTTCCTGCTCTACAAAAATGGAACTAAAATACATATCACATGAGCAGGATGGTGAGAGCTGCATAAAATGACTGTAAATAACTAGCAGATGATTTTCACTTTATAGCATATTAGGAGCTTGACAAATATACAATGCTTTCCTCTTTAAAAGGCAAATAACCCCATGAACATTTGTGCTACTGTCTTTTAGCACTAAAACTATTTCAAATATTGCAATTGTTCACATAAAATACCTCACTTTAAGAAAGCAGTGCCAGGGAAACTGCATTTTTCCTTTCTTGAAGGGGAGAATACAATCACTGGGTGTTCTCCATCACTGGTCAGAAATCACTTAGAATCTCTTTACCAAAATGACCATATATATTTTATAAAATTCCAAAAGAAAAGACTCTTTCAATTAACTGTATGAGTTCTTACATATCACCTAAGAATGAGATACTTTCTGTGATTTGAAGAGAGAAGCAGTATTATTCTGTTCCTCATTCTTCTGTTTATTCTTTCAGACTTTAAAGGAAAAAAAAATCTAACAATAATACCCAACTTGCTCATGTCCATCCTGCAGTTGAGAATGACTGGGCTCTGAAAGATAATTAGTACCTCCAGGAGGCTCAACATCATGCAATTCAGAGACTCTTTGAGCCTGAATTAAATACTGATGTTGCTGTTTATTCTCCACATGAGATGACAATTGACATATAATATTTTCTCTGGGGGAAAAAACACATCCTTAAGAAACAAGCTTTGCATACTTAATGGTGAATTATGCTCTAGCAGCAATGAAGGCCTATCTTCTTTTGAAAATTTCAGCAACAAAAGCAAATGCAAGATATGATGTCATAAAGAATATATTATAATATTTGTTATGATGGTAAAAGGGGAACTACATGTTATTGTAAAATAAAATCCAATTTACTGCCTGATGCCTTCAATTTTGATTTGACAAGTGCTCAATCTTTTGCTGTTTCGACTGCGTTCATTTATCTTTTGGAGCATGTACTGTAATGTCTCCTTGAGGCAAACAAAACAATCTTCCCATTTAATTTACTCAACATGCTCAAGTACATTTGAGTTTACTAGATACAAGTACGTTAAAAGCTATTTATGTTGTTAAAGATCTCTTTGGCAGTGTGAAATCGATCCTAACTTTATTGTTTCAGTTCAGAATTACTGATTGCATCCCTGTTTATGTGACAAGAAACATACATAACAAAACCATTTTCATTGTCCCCATATGCACATCATACAATTCAGTGAACCACAGCTATTGTATGGGAAGAACTTTCTAAGGTCAAGGTATTTAATAATCTTCAAACGATTGAATGTGCTTCTAAAGTGAAAGTAAAAATTTTGCATGAGTTTTGATTATTTTCGAATAAACACTTAATAAAAGGAAAAATATCTTTGGGAGCATAGGAAAATGTTACTTCTGTTTATGAATTTACTTATAGACAATAATTTCAGAAAATGCAACACAATATGCGAATGAACATCTTAGAAACTAATACCAAAATTTTAAAATAATTGTAAAGACTACCAGGCAATTTTTAAAAATGTTTTTATTAGTATACTATAGTCATACATAATAGGGGGTTTATTGTAAAATAATCAAGCATGCAGGGATTAGAATTTGCTTCATTTCAGTTCTCAGTATTTCCTCTTTCCCTCTCCACCTCCCTCTATCTGCTCCCCTTCCTCAACTATCCTTATCTTCCTTTTAATTTTTAAAACTCCATTTTAATTGGTGCTTTATAGATAAATTTACATTAGGATGAAATTCATTGTGATATATTTATATATGCACATAACATAGTGTGATCAATTTCATTGTGAAGTTCCTTCCTTTTCTTGTCCCTCATCCCTCCCCTTCTACCTCTTACTCTTTTCCATTGAACTCCCTTCTATTTTCATGGGTTCCTCCCCTATTTTTTTCTTTCTTATTTTGTTCTAACTTCCATCTATGAAAAAAAAAAAAAACTTTGACCCTTGACTTTCAGTCTGACTTATGTCACTTATCATGATGTTCTCCTATTCCATCCATTTACCAACAAATGACATAATTTCATTCTTGTTTATAACTGAGTAAATATCCACTGTATACATATACCACATTTTCTTTATAGAGTCAGCTGTGCAGGGGCACCTGATCTTCTTCCATAATTTGTTCATAAACCCTGATGTACAATTATCCCTATAGTATGCCGATCTTATTTGGATCATATGGTTGTTCAATTCGTAGCTTTTTGAGGAATCTCTATACAGCTTTCCAAAGTGGTTGAACTAATTTAAAGTCCCACCAGCAATATATGAATGTACCTTTTTCCCCCACATCCTCATCAGCATTTATTATTATTTGTGTATTTTTGATGATTGTCATTCAAACTGAAGTGTGATGAAATCTCAGTGTAGTTTTGATTTGCTTTTCCCTGATTTCCAGGTATGTTCATCATTTTCATGTACTTTTTGGCATTTATTTTTCTTCTTTTGAGAAATATCTGTTTAATTCTTTGCCAATTTACTGATTAGGTTATTTAGGGTGTTTTTTGTTGTTGTTGTTTGTTTTAACTTTTTGGAATGTTTTATTTATCCTGGATCTGGATATTAATTTCCTGTTAGAAGAGAAGCTGGCAAAGAGTTTCTCCCATTCTATAGGTTCTACCTTCATGTTGTTCTTAATTGATTTCTTTGCTGTGCAGAAGTTTTTTCATTTCACTTATTTATTTTTTACTTTGTTATTATTTCTGAAGTTGTTTTAAATTTTTCAGAATCTTAAAAACTTATCACCTAATGCATATCTTCCCAACAAGAAATTTAATGGATTTTAGCTCTTCTATAATGTTTGTAGGGAAAAAAGAAAGATTGCTTATGTATTGTTTGATAACACCTATGGTTTCCTCTGGAGTTTGGAATGTGGGTATATTACTTATCACAAGAAATTATGTTATTGGTGTTTACTTCTTTGGACCTTAGAGTACTCTTCATTGCTGAACTACATGCAAGTAATAACCAAGTTAAAATGAAAATTAAGCAACAAACAAAACATACAGTGATTCAAAAACCTCTCTTAATTGAGTAAGGAACTCAGGTAAGCATTATATAACTTGGAGCCATAGAAGTCCAATCATCTTTTGGAATCAAGTTCTACAGTTTAGATAAAGCATCTGTCTATCTGTGACTTTAATTACTTGATTAAAATAATGCTAACAAAAGAAAGAATGAAAAGCACAAAGATACATACAATTTCTAAAGCCAAAAAACCAATAAAAATGTGTCCCTTGAAGCTATACACATATTATTTCTCATATCCACTTTATTTAGTAACATGAGCACTATGAGCTGACACATGTTATTTAATACCCTTCACAGATCTAAGCTCTTTGGTTCCAAACATTACACTCCTTGGTGATAAAATTGTGTCAGTTAATCGCAGGTTTAATGAATAAAACAGAGGTGACCTCTAGTGCAATGACAAAAAGGTAATTAATAACAGGTCCTACCAAGGAAGTCAAGCAGGAAATTGCTGGGTCTATTTTAAAGAGAAGATAAAAGGAATAGCAAAAGACTAAGACAGTTGTGTGCTGCTCTAGTTACCCATCAATTAGTAATTATTTGGAAAGACACATAAATCTAAAGTGGACTACCATATGAGTGGTAGTTGGCTTCTCTTCGAAAATTATCACTTGAGTGAGATTATACCTCAGTGTAGTTTTTATTTATATTTCCCTGATTGCTAAGGATGTATAACTTTTTTTCATATATTTGTTGGACATCTGTATCTCTTCTTTACAGAAATGTCTCTTGAGCTCATTTGTTCATTTATTGACTTGGTTGTTTGTTGGGTTTTTAGTGTTTTTAGTTTTTTATATATTCTGGATATTAATCCCTGTGTTAGAAGAATAGCTGGCAAAGATTTTTTCCTACTTTGTAGGCACTCTCTTCTCATTCTTAATTGTCTGTTTTCTATGCAGAAGCTTAGTAATTTGATGCCATTCTGTTTATTGATTCTGGTTTTATTTTTTTTTTTTTTTGAGTTTTAGGAGTCTTATTAAAGAAGTTTTTGACTTTATGTTTTCTTCCAGCAATTGCAGCATTTCTGATCTAATTACTGAGTTTTCCATTCACTTTGAGTCAACTTTTTTTTGCAGTGTGAGACATAGAGATCTAGTCTCATTTTTTAATATGTGGATAACCAGATTAAGTAGCACTGTTTGTTTTTAGCACCTGTGTCAAGGACCAGATGTCTTTTTCTATTAATGAAAAGGTACAGTTATATATTATTGATGAGACTACAAATTAGTACAACCCCTTTGGAAAGTAGTATAGAGATTCCTCAGAAGACTAAGAATGGAATCACCATATTACACAAAAAACTAAAATTATAGTATAGTGATGCATACATACCAATATTTACAGGAGCATAATTTGCAATAGCTAATTTATGGAGTTACCCTAGGTGTTTTTAAACAGATGAATGGATAAAGGAAATATGATATGGATACATATATAACAAGAATGAAACTATGTCATTTGCTAATAAATGAATTGGACTGGAGGACAACATCCTAAGTGAAATAAGACTCAGCAAATCAAGAGTTGAATGTTTCCTATCATTTGATAATAGCTATGGTTTCCTCTGGAGATTGGAATGAGAGTATATTACTTACCACAAGAAATAATCACAGATAATAGGGAGAGAGAAAGAAAAAAGGAATGAAAAAATGGACTTCACAAAAAGGAAAGAAGATCAATAGAGTACAGAAAAGGGATTGAGAGAGAGGGACAGAGGAAGGGACAACATGAAGAAATACTGGGGAATGAAAGTATAAATTATGCTATGAACAAATATATCACAGTGCATCCACTTATTATATGTAATAATAATGCATTAGTTAAAATAATAATAATAATAATAATAGGAAAGAGATCAGTAGAGTAGAGCAAATGGATTGAAGGAGGAGGAAGAGACAGAAAGGGAAGGTACTTGAGAAGAATATTGAGGGAATTACATTATGCATATGAATATGGCAAATAAATCTACTATTATGCTTACTTACAATGTGCCCATAAAAATAAATAATGTATTTTTTAAATAATTTGAATTATTTGTAGAATGATAGGGCATCTGTGGAATAAGCACTTTTATTTATATCAATATTTCCTTTCCATTTTTTTAGTAAATATTTGAAACAACGAACTGGATCCTTGTCTAGGTTCTTCAGTGAAGCTTGTCGCTTCTCTATTTGGCCCCCACTTATTTAGTTTGCCTTGTGGACTATAAGTAACACTGTATGTTCCACACTGGGACATTCGAGAAGTTGTCAAAAGGTGGTAGTCCTATAGTACGTTTTAGTATGCAGAACAGCTGGGGTGGAAATATGTAGTGGAAACTGCCATTTCACTGCAGGGGCTTCTCAGAAGCAAGAAGTGTAAGAACATAGGATTTTCTGATATTAACCAGGATGTAACCAGAGGAATGCTAAGGAGATTGGTAGTGGCAGCTGTAGACAACAGATACAAAAATCAGGATGAGGCTACTCTTCAGAACAAAGCATTAATTGTTTTATCATATTTTTTAAATAACATTTTTTGTTCATGTTATAGAATCACTTAATATCTCTATAAGAAAAATTTTCTTACCATGAAAATTATTTGTAGATTATTTTACTCAGTCATTCAAAAAACTCATTCAGAAATATTCATTCAAAAATTCAAGTTGAGCTCTCACTTTATACCGGGCTAGGAATAAAACCATATTAAGAGATGCTATTCCCACTTGATTCAAGCTTAACATTCTAATGAAAAATGGGAAAGGTTGGTAATAAACAAAATAAATAACTGAAATATATATTATTCAAGAGGAAGAGAAGGATGGAAGCCAGGTAGGGAAAAATGGAGGGATATTTCAATATATAATATTGAATTAATAATAATCAATATATATTAGGTTGGTTCAGGGAACAGGAGATGCATAAAGAGTTATTATAAAACATTTAAAAATACAATTTTGTAAGTTAGATCATTGATTCAAAGAAAGCAACTTGGATGAATTGATGTTTACCTGAAACATTTTTTTTAATAGTTAATGTTAAAATTTAAGTCTGTGGGTACAATTTTCTAAACATTGTAACTTGCTGCCCATGAATCTATAATTGAAGAATTAACCTAAGTCCTTAAAAAATGGATTAATTAGCTTGTCTGAACTCCATTTTTTTTAATTAGTTTTAGAACTTTTAGCCTTTGGGTAAAACAAACAAACAAACAACAACAACAACAACAACAAAAAAAAACCTTTAGTTGTTTGTGACAATCACCTGGCTCACTTATTAATACTGAAGATTCTTGAGTTTCACTATGGACTCACTGAAACAAAACTTTTATATATGGGACAAAAATCAGCAGTTTTAAATAAACAGCCCAACATTATTTATACATATGGAAGTCTGACAACCACTCACTTACTAATGGGACAAGATATGATGAAGTCATACAGTTTATACTCTCATATATTTTGACTCTCGGTTCAAGGTCAATAAGAAACTGTCTTTCCAGTACTATAATATGCTAACATGTATTTTATTGTTTTATTTTTTAGTGCATTATAGTTATACATAACAGCACTTAATATGATTTTGCACTCACCACCAATAGAACTAATATGATTTTGATATATTCTTAAGTGCATAACAAAGTTTTCTCCATTTTATTCCCCAGTATTTCCTCTTCCCCTCACTTCTTTTCCCTGCCTCCTGGATCCCTTCTCTATTGGTCTTCCTTCTATTAATTTTTAAACTTTTAATTTCTACATTATAGTTTATATAAAACTTAAAATCATCTTGATATATTCATACATGTATATAGTATAAATTGATCAACTGCATATGCATTTATTTGTAATCAGGATATTACCATAAGGATGAATTTTCAAAACTACAGGACCCCTCATTTTCATGAGCTTTTTCAAGACCTTCTGCTTCAATTTGTGATGATTCCAAACTGTATAAACCTATGATCTCACCAAACATAAGGAATCTCTTTTTACATATTATTCTGTAGAATAGTCTTTTGAAAACTATAAGCAAGAGTGGAGGTACAAAATCACAGAGCCAATATCAAAATCATGATCTGGCATTCAATTTAAACAAGTTAGCAATTTATGATTTGAAATTGCTTATTAGCATTTCATATTAGGTAATATTAACATCTTTAGATGAGAATGAAACGTTGGTATTTGAATAATAATCTATGTATTAAAATGTAAATTTTTTCACTTTTGGCTATTGACTATTACCACTACTATTGCTACTGTTACATAAAAAAAAATCACAAAAATTACATTTCACATTAGAAGAGGTCATTGAGTATAGTATAATTAGTTGTAGTTAATTTATTATTGTATAATTTTAAATGTGTAAAAGAATAAGTGAATACTTATAGAAATAGATGTCTTGATGAGGTTAACATCCTTAATTGGTATAATTGTTTAAAATATGTTTTCATATTTATAAAGAATCTGGGAGTTTATCTTGCCCAATAAAATACTGAAAAATTCATTTTTAAAAGACATGAAATTCTACATTGATTTACCTAAATTTACCAGAGCCTTAACATCAAATATTAATTCAATTTTTGTTGTTATCTTGAGACACATACACATAAGCACTCTTCAGGAAGCGTATACACAATTACTCGCAGATTATTGACAATGTAATTGCCAAGCCTAAAAGACACATTTATAGCAAACTAAGAGGACTTCAAGGTGAAAAAAATGGGTGTTATTAGAATCATGGCATAAAGGATAGCGATTGCAGTGAGTACTAACTTGAAATTTAATGAATGTTAGAAGACAAATGAATAAATGAATAAATTCTGACCTATGTTCTTGACTGGAAACTAAGGTGACTTCTTCATCACATGCTTGAATAAAGATTTTTGTGTATAAACTAGATCATGAAAGTTGCTTCATGTAATGTTTTGAACAACCAATAATAAAAAAAAATTTTAAAAAGTTGCTTCAATAGATTTTAGATGCTAAAATACAATAGCCAGATCAATTTATCTCGAAACCTCTATTCATGATCCAGCATGATTTTCTCATGATTGAGAACTAATGGGTTCTTCTGGTATAAACCTCCAGATTCAAAAATAATCAATTTACAGGAACCAGGCTGACATCCAATTTCAGTACCTATAGAAACACATTAGAGAAAATGAGCATTTTTTAAAGAATTGTTTTCCCTGACATGTGTTGCCGTGTGATATTTACGCTACTGTCTGTGCTCATTATGGACTGCATTGATTACACAGCAGGAGTGTCAGTGCAACAGTACTTTATTCATCCATCAGACTGTCGCACAATAAGTAGTCAGGCTTATTTCAGTGTGTGCTGAATGCCTAAGAGAAATTTTCAAAAATAAAATTGAACCAACTATACCTCTTTCCAAAAAAATAAATGTTGTTGCAGGGATTTTTAAAATTAAGAGAATAATACATTCATTGCTTTTTAAAAAATGAACTAACAAAAAGTAGTCTTATTTATATAAATCAGGCAATACAAAATTGTATCAATGCATGTTAATTGAAGTCCCCTGTGTAATTCTTAAAAAAAAACTATAATAAAACTTTACAATTTTATGTAAAATGACCTTTATGATCTTAGGTAGAATTTTTTTTCTTTTTTCGTGTTTTAAAGAGAAGATCCTAATAGAGAATCCTGGTACTTTTTACCATATCATAACATCAAAGGATGTTATCCAGAAGGAAAATAACAGCCAGGGAATGGGTGAAGATGGTCACATCACATAAAATACACAACGGTTCTGTGTTTAGCATATAACAAAGCTCTCACCAGTCATCAAGAAAAATAGAAAATGACACAGTGATATTTCATAAAAGGGGATAAAAAGCATAGCTGAGAGGTCAATAAGTGTAAGGCTATTTAATGTCATTGAGGGCAATGATGTAATCTCATTGATATACAAAGAATAACTAAAAGCAAAAAGTCTAATAAGGTTGTGAAACAAGGTCTTTCATATTGCAAGAGGTAGAGACAATTGAAATAATCAAATTATAAAAATGATTGGCATTATCTACTAAATAGGAAGATATGAACTCTTTTTATTCAGCAATCCCTCAGCTAGATATATAATCAACAATTTTGTGGATACATGTGTGTCAAGAGGCATTCACTATCATACCAAGAGGCGTTCACTACCATGACTATAGCTCTGCTATTTGCAGTAGTGAAAAATTGGAAATACTTTTATGTTCATCAACAATAAAATAAAAAGAGTGTATTCATACAGTGAAATAAAGAAGTAAAAGTAAACTATATAATTACACAATACAAACTAATTCCTCAAACATAGTTATTACTAAAGATGCTCAAATAAAAAAAAATGTTATGTACTATACAGACCATTTCTTTGAGATCTATCCAAAACATAATAAACACTAGGTTTTGTAATTTGTATTAAAAGACTGAAGGAAGATCCCACAGAAGGGGCAATATGACTCCAGCCAGCTCCCCTTTCTGTGAAGCACCTTGATCTGTAGCAATCTCCAGAGGGCAAGGGATTCAAGACCTTCAACATGAGTAGAGCAACCAGCATCAGAATCCCTATCAATTTACAGAGCTATTATCAACAGCCACTGTGGAAACCCTCAACTATTAACAAGGGCTGTATCCCATAGTTAAAGTATAAATAGCTAAATGACTTGTGGAGGAAATGTAGGATATGAATTGAAAAAAATCAATAAAGAGAATTTTAAAAAGAATCCAAAAAAAAAAAATCTTGGAATTGAAAGCTCAATAAGTCAAAGATAAAATTCAGTTGAAAGCCTCAACAACAAATTAGCTCAAGCAGAAGAAAGAATATTGAACACTGAAGACAGATCTATTGAAATACTACATTCAGACAGTAATGTAATAAATAAGAAAGAATGAAGAGAATATATAGATCTCTGATTCATCATAATTGGCATACTGGAGGATTAAGAGCTACATGTGTTGGACACTAACCGCAAAAAATTCCTCAGTTCTCAGGTAATGTGGATATCCAAGTACAAGAGGCATTTAGAATCCCAAATAGATATGCTCAGGGAAAAAAAAAAACTCTCCTCAACATATTATATTATTTTACTAAAAATATAGAAAAAAATAAAATATTCAGAGCTACAAGAAGTGCCAAGTCATATCCAAAGGCAAATCTGTCAGACTAAGAACAAATTTCTCAGCAGAAATTTTAAAGACAAGGAGGGGAAAGGAATGATGTATTTCAAATCCTCAAAGAAAATAAATGTCAACTGGGATTATTATTCTACGCAGAGGGTTCTCCTTTAGAATTGAAGAGGAAATAAAGATATTCAAAAATATACATAAACTAAGGGAATCCATAACTACTATACTAACATTATAGAGGATGGTTTATGGGAAACATACTCTCAGAAGAGGAAGAAAGGTGAACACAATCATGAGAGCTTGCCCCACTTGAATGTAGATATACAAATGAGAAATATGAAAGAATCAAATTTCATCAGCACAAAAATCCATCAGATTTCTAAGATGAATAAGAGAGAAAGACACATATCTACAATATTCTGAAATACATGTCTGGGCACCCAAGTGCATTGCTTAATCTACAAATTCTTTGTTACCTTTAATTATCAAATGCCATTTGTCCTTCAATTTAATCCCTAGCAAGCTGTAGGAAAACCAGAAATGTACACTTTTATTCACTTTTAAGGTGTGCAAATTTGGAAATACTCAGTTATACTTTTTCTTGTATTAGAGAATCTTCATTCCTCATTTAATTCTTTTGACTAAGATAATTGCAGAGGACCAAAATCTAAAGGTCATAGAAAACCCAAGCTTCAGAGTATAGAATTACATCAGAGCACATCCTTCTGAAAAGGTCTTGTCTCTCCATTCATGCTTTAAAATTTTGCTTTTTGTTTGCATTTATTTTCTTGTCAAAAGATTAAATTGAAATATATTGTGAATTAGGAGTATAAGGATGCTAGTTACATCCAATTATAAACTACATTTTCATACAATTCATTTTTCAATATGGAGTGTTAATATAGCCTAAGTAGTGAGAACATGGAATAGAATGAAATAATTATATCCAATTTGTTTGCTGTGTTTTCATCAGAGCCTGTGACCTACACTAAGCCTTCCTTTTAGGGAGGGAGAAAGTCTTTTTGTCTAAGAAGACATAACATAAACTATCACTGTTTGTTTCTTATGTTTCTTACTGTATTTACCAAATTTGTACAATTAGCTAATGAAGATTGGGCTCATAAAATCCTCCATTCATTACGTAGGCTTAATTTGTCCTCAGAGTGGTCGTATATTTCGATTTAACACACTATCCTGCAACTATTTTCCTAAACCTTTCTATTTGTTTTCAATATGAGGTGATGATCTTTTCAAAATTTATTTTAAGAAATACATATTTTAAAGTTTATTGATCACACAGGTATTATTCATATAATTCAAATAACACCACTCTTTTATATTATTAATATAGGTATCCTCCTAAGGCATATCAAGAATCTGTTGACTTTATTTATTAAATTTTTGGTGTGATGAATTGGAAACCAGAGTAAGGATATAGATTATTTTACCTCCATTTTCCAAATTTCATAGATCACAGATTTAATTATATCTTACTATGCTTGTTTTTCAAACTAAAATTAGTTTTAACAATCATTCAATCTTTCCTTGAATCTAGCTGTAAAATTTTGATACTGTATTAAAACAGTAAATTCTGAAATTTTATCACATAATATATTTGGGAAAATAATAATTTTTTCTTAATTTACTTTTGGTTTTTTTCGTGATTACTTAGTTTTTTCAAATAAAATTATCCCATTTTATGTTTGCCTAATTTTATGGATTTTCCTCCATTAGAGAGAGAGAACAAAATAAATGCCAAAGAGACATTAAGTTCTTTGATACTAAGAAAATCTTTTTCCTCTGGATGAAGATTATAAATGCAAAAGTCTTAAGTACTCCATTTTTTCCCAACCCCATCCTGCTAGTCTAAGAAAAAAATCTCATCAAATATATTGTGTTTGCTTATTAAAATAATTTTATAGTAAGTTTCACTTATAAGGTGAAAGAAAATTTTATTTCAGAGTAAATTATATAAATTTTTTTTTTAGTGAATTTGAACAGAATGTCTTGAACAGATTGGAGGAGACTCCAAACTAGAAACTGATGTTTTTGAAAAATAAAAACATCATTTTGTTTTCATCATGCTTGAAGAAACCCAGGTGAAAAGTAAACACTGAATGCTACTTAACATTATTGAATGTAAAATCATTTCTCATTCCATTGTTCAACAACATATTATGTTCCACATCATCATTGATAACATTTAACATTTTTGAACTAACACTGTGTATAAATTAAATTCTACCAATGCCAGATACTTCATATGAACATAAGGACATTCCATAAGCCAGGCACAGAAAGATAAGTACTATGTAATCTCACTCATTTGTGGGATCTAGAAAAGTTGATCTCATAGAATTTGCTAGTAGAATAGTGGTTACCAGAGGGTAAATTGAAGTAAGCAAAGACTGATTGGTGGATACTAAGCTACAGTTAGATAGAAGCAAGAGGTTCTGGTGTGCTACTGCATACTTTGGGTAACAATCATGGACTCCACAATTTGAAAAACTAGAGTAAAGGGCTTTGAATATTTACAACACAAAGGCTAAAATTACAAATAGTTGAGGAGATAGTAGTGTTTAACCTAATTCAAAAATTACACAATACACTGAAATCCTACAAGGTATCTCATTATTATGTACACTTTTTATATTTTTTATATTTCATTTAAACTTACTTAAAAATGACATTTCATAAGAACATGTATACACAGCTGACAAGGCACAGTTTCAATCTCTTTGCATGTATTATTTTAATCAATCCTCTCATAATCCTGTTTTAGTTTGCCAATTTACTATTAAAACAACTGAGTGATGTAAAAACTCAGATAAATGCCCCATCATTATAAGACCTAAACAATTTTACTTTAACATTTTTAATCACTACTCAGGCAGCCTGGCTCCAGAACCCACACTATTAATTTATGAAATTTCCTTTGCCTTCCAGTAGGATAAATCTTCCAGTTTGATAATCCATGGATTTTATTTCTGCTCCTTTCACTGGTATTTATGCCTTCTTTTACCTGTACATGTTTTCACAAGTCAGAAAACAGTCTACTGAAAAATCGTATGATCTTGAAATTTCAAAACTTGAAAAAGTTAAGTGGTTTCTCAGTTGAGAATTATTTCAAACTAATGATATAATTTTTGAATTTCAGAATTTTTGCTTGTCTCAAGGTGGAAATAATTTCTAGTGTTATTTCATTTCTTGCCACTGAATAAGAATAATCATCTGTTAATTTTCATTCTTTTATGAGAAATATAAATGTTTATAATGAAAATAGGTTAATTTAGACTACATAAGTTCTAATACTTAAAACCCAGGCCAATCAATGTATTAATAGGACTAACAAATTTGTATTAGTATAATTCAAAGAAAAGGATGGAGTGGCTACCAGTGTCTTGGCCCCTATAATCAGTTTTTTAAAAAAATGTGAGTTCAAGAGGTATGTTTCTTTCTGACTATGGCCAATATATCTCAAGTTAGTGTTCACAAATTTAGAACTGAATTAATTAAAATATAATATTATTTTTGTTCATGGCATATTACTGATAGTGGTCTTGGAAATCAGAATTGGGTCCTTGTCCCCTGATGTTGAAGAGTAAACACCCAAGAAATAGTGCAGCAAGCAAAGAAGGCAAGTTTTGTTTAAGAGAAAAGACAGAGACAGTAGACTCCTTAAGAGAAAAGCCTGGGAACCAGAGTTGGTATCCCTGCAAGTGGAGGTGTCTTACTTTTTTTTATAGACCCCCCACTCTCTCTTTCTTTGGAAGGTAGGAAAGGGTAGCCCTAGAGAGAAATCAGTTCTGTTGGAAAGTGTGATCCTTCCCTTGCCCTGGAGGTGTTAACAACCCCTTGGGCAGGGAACAGGGAAGTGATATCTATCTGGAGGTTAGTTGTTAGCAACACATTGCTTTTCTTTTCTTTCTTTTCTTTCTTTTTTTTTTTTTTTTTGATAATCAGCTACCAGTCCTTTTGTCCCATCACATTATGATGTGATATAAATAAATAAATAATATATAAATGTTGGCTTATAGAATTTCCTTTGCCTTCTAGTAGGATAAATCTTATAGTTTGATAATCCATGGAATTTATTTATAACATTTATAATATTGTCAGCTTCCAATTATTAGAGCTAGATTCTTGACCCTCTATGCTGGCCTCTACATATTGGATGAACAACAGCTTCTCCCAGTACTTCCAGACTGGTCATATAGAGGAAATGATTCTCAACACACAATCCAGTCAGAGATGCTGGGGGCCTCTCCAACCATTTTGCCCTTCAAACTATTCTTTCTTTTCTTAGTGGCCTCAAGAGACTAGAGTATGCCCAGGCTCATCAATGACCCAAGACTAGTGAGGTAGGAATGAGTCCCTTGAGACGTAGCCCAAACAGTGGTGCCACATATGTGGTCCAAGTCCTTTTCTCCTTAGGGAGAAGCTGGGAACTGCATTTATTATTTGTCCCTTCTTCTTTGGATCAGGGAGGGAGCTGTGACAAATTAATGCTGGCTTGTTTGCACTGTACATTTCCAAATAATTTCTTTGTTTTCTGTTGCCCCAGGGACCTATAGTCAGCCCTCAACTATATGGGGTTAGAGGCCAATCTCTCTGGGATCAGCCAGAATTGTTGGAGGATTCCATGAATAGTCCAACTTCTAGAGAGAAATTGGAGTGGTGTCATTGCTGTAATGAGCCTGTAGGAGTCCTTGGATGTTTTCAAACTCTTGAGGGAATAAGAATGACCTGCTTCCTCATAACCCAAAGACAGGTTAGTTGGAGGCCAGATTCCCAGGCAGTACATAGAAAAGAGGCATTAGGTTTACATTCTCATTCCTTCCAGGCGGAAGCTAGAATTTGGCCTTCATAGCTTGGTTGCTCAGCACTAAGCAAGGGATGAATGGCATTGGACATCCCCAGAACCTATTTAAAACTACCTCTTTGTTCTCTAAAGTTCTGGGAACCTACTGAATGCTGGTTCCCTTGGATTCCAGAAATAGTGAAGCTAGGAGTCAAACCTCTTATCCAGAAACTTGAAAGTCAGGATACTGCAAGATTGGTTTTGCTTCTTCCAGGAGGGAAGCTGGAGACTTGGTTCATTTATTACAGTTCTGGAGAAAAGATCAGGACAAATGTCCTCCTTCTATTCATGCTCCTAGAAGAGTCTATCTATTTCAAGATGTGGGCAAATTAGAAGCCAGACTCTCTGCCAATAGTCAGAACCCCCAAGATGTAAGATATGCACTCTAAATTCCTCTAGGAAGAAGGTGAGGCTGGGCTCTATTTCCTTCTCACTCTGTTCTGAGCCAGAGAGATGAGGCATGAGAAGTGCTGATGGACTTATTTCAAACCTTTTCGTTGTTCTCCATGTCCTGGGATCTATGCATGATGGCCAGCTTCCACATAAAGCCAACTTGAGAACCAGTCTCCTGACTAGGACCTGAAAAACTGCAGTGATAGATGTGTGGTTTAAATTCTTAGGGGCTGGGGATGTGGCTCAAGCAGTAGCGCGTTCGCTTGGCATGCGTGCGGTCCGGGTTCGATCCTCAGCACCACATACAAACAAAGATGTTGTGTCCGCCGAAAACTAAAAAATAAAAAAAAATAAATAAATTCTTCACCACTTGAGAAGAAGCAAGAGCATGAGACTCCAGTCCACATTGTACTGTGATATGTCAGGGTTGGGTTCATAGTGAGAGACTCATTTTATTTATTTATTTACTTACTTACTTACTTATTTATTTATATATGATAGTGGAATGTATTACAATTCTTAATATACAAATAGAGCACAATTTTTCATATCTCTGGTTGTATACACAGTATATTCATACCATTCATGTCTTCATACCTGTACTTTGGATAGTAATGATCATCACATTCCACCATCATTAATAACCCCATGCCCCCTCCTTTCTCCTCCAACCCCTCTGCCCGATCTAGAGTTCATCTATTCCTCCCATGATCCCGCTCCCTATCCCACTATGAATCAGCCTCCTTATATCAAAGAAAACATTGGCATTTGGTTTTGGGTGATTGGCTAACTTCACTTAGCATTATCTTCTCTAACTCCATCCATTTACCTGCAAATGCCATGATTTTATTCGCTTTTATTGCTGAGTAATATTATGTTGTGTATATATGCCACATCTTTTTTTATTAATTCATCTACTGAAGGGCATCTAGGTTGGTTCCACAGTTTAGCTATTGTAAATTGTGCTGCTATAAACATTGATGTGGCTGTGTCCCTGTAGTATGCTATTTTTATGTCTTTTGGGTATAGACTGAGGAGTGGGATAGCTGGGTCAAATGGTGGTTCCATTCCCAATTATCTTTTACTGTCAGTTTGAAAGCAGAGATTTTTTTCAGTTACTTAATATATTACTCAATATATAGTCTGTCAACTTCTGAATTTCTCTCACATGGAATTAATCCATTTGCAATTCTTTATTTAGAGTTTCTGTATTAGGAGAGGCTTGAACCTCTTGTTCTGTCATCTTTCTGATGTCACCTCTCAGATATAAACATATTCTTAATAGATGATGCAGCAGTCACATTTCTTGGTGTTTGTGTATAAGCAAACTTAGGTCAGCACAAAAATTTGTAAATATATGTGTACAGCATATTTATTCATAATTGCTACACTTGGAATAAGGATGTCTTTTGGTAGATGAATAGATAAATGAACTGTGTACCTCCAGATGATAGCATATTTTTTAAGTGCTAAAACAAGTGAACTATTAGGCCATTTTAAAACACTGAAGAAATATAAATGAATATTATTAAGTGAAATAAGCTATAAATGTAGAAAGACTTTTGGTTTCAACTATATAATATTTTGAAAAAGATAATACTATGGACATAGGAAAAATATCAATGTTCTCTAGAGGCTTTGGGGAAGGAGGGAAGAATAGGTAGAACACATAGGATTTTTGAAGCAATAAAATTACTCTTTATGATATTATAATGGTAGATAAAGGTCATAATACATTTGCTAAAACCCAGAAAATATACAACACCAAGAGGAAACTCTGTAAGCTATAGATTTTCAGTGATAATGATGTTTCTATATAAGTTCAACAATTATAACAAATGTGCCACTCCCAGTGGGCAGAATTGGCATTGGGAAGACATACATGCACCATGGGAAGCATCCCTTCTGTACCTTCTGCCTAAGGTTGAAACTGCTCTAAAAAACTAAAGTCTATTAAAAAAATTAACTATTTTCATTCGCTAAGGATCCCATCATAAAATATTGTGGACTTGGGGATTTAAACAGCAAGAATTTATTTTTGTAAGTTTCTGAAGGTCAGATATCCAAGATAAGATGTCAGTACATCTTTTTTTTTTTTCCTGAGATCTCCTTTGCTTCCATAATGACCATCTTCTAGCTGCATCTTCACACTATCTTTTCCCAGTCTAATGTGCATCCTGGGTATCTTTCTTTGTATCCAAATTTCTTCTCCTAATCATGACAGCAGTAATATTGAATAAGGCCCACACTAATGGCCTTATTTAGCATAATCACCTCTGTATGAGGTACTGTGAGAGCTTCAATATATAAAATTAGTTGTGGTGGTGGGGGAGCCAATTCATAATTCATCACATATTTTATTTGACATTTATTTGTTCGACAAAGAGAGAACCAGTACAATATATTGAGTTAATTTGTGTGATTAATATCTAATGGTAATGCAAAATTAATAAAGACAGTGAACATGAAAGATGAAATAATAAACATTTCTTTCTGTCATGATTCTAGAAGCATTTGGTGAATGAGTTTCCATCTTTCTAATATCCACTTTCAACTACATTAATTAGTGCAAACTGCATTTTTCTCAGATGTGATTGTCAATTCATTGTGAAAGAGGAGCTTATACTCTTTAATTCTACACAAGGACTGAACTTGTACTTTGCAAAGACTTCATGTATAAATGGTTCCTAACACAGTGTTCACATGGAAGATTATATACAAAGATATTTATTTTATGTGCTTCTGTGTCATAATTTTTGGAATTTTTGTATCAACACACAATGAAATTTAAATAAAAACTATACTGTATAAAAAATCACTTCAAGTAAGGGTAGACATAAAATATCCCAAAGATGATAATATCTCATTTTAATTAGATTATTGCTAACTTTTAATCGCTTAAAGCATTAATTTGTGATAAAATTTTCTGAAATACAATTTACCAATGTCTGTTTAAACAGATACATAATGGTAAGCTTTCACTTTAGTGTAGCTATCTCATGTCTTCAAGTTTCATGGGAAAAAATTTTGAATTTTATATATATATGTATTATATATATATAATATAATTATAATATATATATATAGTTTGTGTTTTCTATTTTTATAAAAGGAATTTCCATTTTCAATCAAACACTTAAAATTATGCTTATACAGGATTTATCCTAAATATTTCTTAACATAATCACAAAAAGAAAAGATTTAGAAAAAAACAGGTTACTTCAAACATCCTGCACTTCAGAATTCTAATTTTGCAAGTCCACTGTTAAGTTAGAGGAAATGAATACAATTACCAGTAGAAAATAAGTTTCAAAAGATCAGAGATTACAGAGAGAGAAGCTTGAATCCTTAGAGAGTAATACTCTTCTCGATGCAGAGGGGGTTCTCAATAAATAGTTCTTGAAAGGGTAAGTGAGTGAATGAAAGCATGAATATCTCAAAACACTGGTGAATTTTCTCTGGCATGTCTGTGATAAATATATTTTTGTAGTCATATATCAGGTATTTTAAGTCACTACTAAATTGAAATATTGTAACTTGTGTCAGTCAGCTTATTATTATTGTTGTGAACAAATACCTGGCCAAAACAACTTAGAAGAGGAAGTTTATTTGGGGCTTATGGTTTCAGAGGTCTCAGTTTATAGTTGGCTCTCTTGCTCTTTTCCCAAAGTTAAGGTAGAACATTGTGGCAGAAGGACATGGCAGAAGAAAGCTGCTAAGCTCATGACATGGAAGGAGCCAGGGACAAATATATAATCCCCAAGGGATGGCCCTAGTGACCACTTCCTCAGCTATACCCACCTGCCTACAATTGTCACCTAGTACAGGACTCCTGTCAAATTGTTAATCCATCAAATGGATTAATCCACTGGATTGGGTTATAGCTGACATAGTCTAATCATGAGCTTTTGGGGGATAGCTCATATCCAAACTGTAACATAACTTATTAGGTTAATAATATTTGTAAATTCTGCTTAGAAATAGCTTAAATATTAATTCCCAGCATAACAGTATTTTGAATTTATTTTTACAATGGCTTTTCTCTTTTATGGCTTTTCTCTATTCCCTTGAGTGAGCTATAAATCACTGTGGTTAAATTTAGAACTTGTCATCATCAGAAAGTTGATTATCCTGAATCCTAATTCCAAAGGCTTCTTTCTCCTCCTATCCAACTTATTCAAGGACAACACCAATTTTATTTGCGTTGACAATGCTAGCCTATTGGTTCAATAACTATTCCACTATCTGTCTTTCTAAGAAATTTTTTAAAGTTTATATTCCAGATCAACTCATTTTTAATTTTTAAGCAAATTCTTTGCTTCCTTAGTTCAGAGGGTTTTTCTTCCGTTCCTTCATTAAACTTCTTTTGCAAATATATAAGCTACATTTTCAGTTAATATGACAAAACAAACAAAAGCATACACATGACAGCGTTAATTGATAAATTATATGATTTATCATTAAAAATTTATGTTTTTATTTCCCAAATGGACATTTTATAGTGTCCTTTTTGCTCGAATTTCCATGTACCTTCTCAAATGCAATGGTAACAACCTCACACTCTGTCTTCAAAAGTGACCTGTCACATGGAAACTTTATTGTTTTTCTGCTACAGTTACAACAATGTTCCTGAATTTTCACACATGTTCTCCTTCTACATTTTGCTGATGGTTGAGCAATGGTTCTTGCTCCAGACCTAGGATAGGTGTTCAAAAATCCTTCTTCTTTCCCCTTCAACTTTATCACCTCCATTTCTTGCATTATCAGTTTATGACTATTACATCTTCCTGATTCACTTCCTGATGGGCACCCCTTAAAAACTCAGTCAAACCAGACACCTGCTTCCGAGCATCACCTCTGGCCACTACCAGAGGTGCAGTCACTTATAAGAATGTGTTCACTTTCTCATGGTTTATTTGCTCATAGAAATTTGCATTGCATAGTTTTATTTTAAATTTTAAAAGTTGCAACTATAGCACAGGGCAAAATAGTCCATAAAACTTCCTCTCTACCAGTTCATCTCTCTAGATTCTACTCTTTTCCTGAGTTCT
Source organism: Marmota marmota marmota (assembly GCF_001458135.2). Taxonomy (NCBI): domain Eukaryota; kingdom Metazoa; phylum Chordata; class Mammalia; order Rodentia; family Sciuridae; genus Marmota; species Marmota marmota. The sequence goes on along the minus strand of NW_026000240.1, from coordinate 19,298,371 downwards.
CCACAGTTTTGTTTTTGATATATATTCTCCAATAAAGTTTTTTTCTGTAGATTTACTTATATTTCTGTCAGTGATATATAATTTTAATTTTATAAGTTTAAAAATAAATGGAGTCATATGGTACATATTTTATGTTATTTTTACCCTCAAAAATACTCATTTGCATTAGTTCATGCCAATGCATATTAATCTACATCATGTATACTGGCAACTATATAATTTTTATTTTATGGACGCATGTTTATTTGATCACTTCTATGTAGCAGATAATTAAATACTTTATTATCTCTGCTTTCTAGTAAGTAATACGGTAACAAAATTTATTTATATACTTATTTGTGATACATAAAACTTTTATCAAACTAATTGAAGTTAAAGGTCAAACTGTAGGTATGTATGAGTCCATTTTCTGTTGCTATTGACACAATATCATGGACTTGGTAAGTTACAAAGAAGAGATTTATTTTGGCTCTTGGTTCTAGAAATGCTTGCAAGATTGACGGGATGCATCTGGTGATGACCTTTTTGCTTTCATGGTATCACATGGCAAGCAGCAGGTATGTATGTGTGTGTGTGTGTCTGTGTGTGTGTGTCCCTCTTCTTCTAAAGCTACCAGGATTCAAACATAGGAGCTCCACCTAATGCCTTCCAAAGGCCACATTTCTAACCCAATGTTGCATTACATTTCCATTCTCTTAACACCCCACATGAGATTAAATTTCAACACATGAAGCCTGCTAGGACCATGCAAACCATTTCTAAATTTGAACGATATACATATTACAATTTTTTCACATAGTTTGAATATAGTTGTCCTCTGTATCCATGCAGGATTTGTTCCAGGACCCCACGGAACACCAAAATATATAGACGCACCATTCCCTTAAATAAAATGGGGTTGTGTTTGTATGTGACCTATGCACAGCCTTGTGTGCACTTTAACATATCTCCAGGTGACTTATAAAAGCTAAAATAATGTAAAGCTAGGTAAATACTTGCTATACTATATCATTTATGGAATAATAACTAAAATAAAAAGCCCATAATTATTCAGTGCTGATGCAATTTAAAAAAAATATATTTACTACCTGTAGTGAGTGCAATCCATAGATGTAGTGACAGAAAGTCAAATGTGCTAACTGTATTATTCTTCTTTCATTTTTCAACATTTTTATATGGAAATCTTAAACCTACAAAAATGTAAAAAGATTGTATAAAAAAATCAAATGTGCTCTTTATCTGGATTCACAAATTGTTACCTTTTGCACATTTTGTTTTTGTCCCTCTCTAATTTTTTTATCCTCCTTTGTTGGAAAGTAGTTTTCAGGCATATTGAAACTTCTCCTTCAATTACTCCAATGAATTTCCTCAGAATAATAACATTGGCATTTTGGAAGGGTACACGGTAGTTGCTTTGTAGAATTGAATGTTCCTTAGTTTGGGTTTGCCCGAGTTTTTCTCCTGATTAAATAGAGGTTATTAGGCTTGAATAATATGAAAATGATGTTGAAGACATTTCAGATGACAAAGAGAGAGTCACCGGGTCTACCAAGAGTAGAGTAAAAGTCATGATCCCTATTTGGAATCTGATATGGTCTTCTAGTTAAAAATCTCAGTGAGGTTAAAAATCCGATGTCTAACTGGCTCAAGGTTCTTTTATTATTATTATTATTATTATTATTATTATTATTATTTTCCTTTCTTCCTGCCTTCCTTCCTTCCTTCCTTCCACCTCACTCTCTTTCTCTCCTCTCTCTCACTTTCTTTCCCTCACTCACTTTTTCTCTTGGCAACAAGTACCCCTACTTCCCATTGTCCAATTTGACAAAAGGAAAGAGGTAACAAGACCAGGAAGTATAGGCTCTTATATATAGCTCAGGAGAGGCTGGATATGCAGTGGGTTGTCACTCAGACACGCTGGTTCTTTTTTCCCCCTGATGGACATCTCCATTGTCCTAGGAAGTCCATCAGCTTTTTGCATTATTTGTCTTTGAGTTTAAAGCACTGTGAAACTATTTCTAGCATTTCAAAATGCCTTTTGTGATGTGTAAGGCTGACGGTTTTAATGTCAGGTCAATCCCTTCTTTTAGAGATCCTCAAAATTAATGTTCAACTCTTTAATTCTCCGTCTCTCTCTTGTCTCTGTACTATCTTTTCTGTAGGTCTTATATTCCTAAATACATCTATGGGAAAATATGCATCCCTACATATACGCAAATTCAATAGTAAGTAAAGTTTAAATTTAATCGTGTTACTGGCCTGATGACAGATCGGAAAACCTACGACTGCTCTTCATGATGCTTGGGAAAGCATTCAGCTGTCTTACCGAGGCCAGTGCACCCGTGGATGATTGATCTTTATCCACTCCTCCAATGTCAACTCAGAGTGAAGACTCCTCTCTCTGCCTATGCACTGGGCACTATGTCCCTTTTGGTCCCTCTAACTTTGCAAAAGATCTTTTTCCCACCTCACAGTCTTCACTATGTCAGACATAATCTTACTTCTCCTACCTGTCATAACTTGTTCTTCCTATTTTTTTAAGATTTACGTTTAAATATTGTCTTTTCTGAGAAAAATCCCCTCACCACTCCTAAAATATCACCCCCCTCCCACACAGACACATACCGACAGGTTCTGTGTTTTCACTTCATGGAATTTATCCCCAAGTAAAATACTCATTCGTTTTACGTTTCCATGTTTGATTACCATATTATTTTATAAACTCTATGAGTATAAAACGTCTACATTATGTTCAGATGGTTGATCCACTATTTTTAATTCACACTAACTCAGTTTTGCTCAAATAATAAAGTAGGTAGTAAAGATGCAAACTAACCTAAAGTCAAGACTATACATGCAATATTCATTTTTAATCTGAATATAATTTTATCAATAATGCATTTATACGAGTTTAGAAATTGTTTTTCAAAAGAAATACAGCTGTGGCCATGGGAAAAAAATATTTTGTCTTCTTTCCCTCTTACAAGTAGACAGATCAAAGGTAACAAAAAGAACAAGGCCTAGATAATATCTTCAACAATACAGTAAAACTATATCATTAAAAACTTCAACACACAGATCAGAGAGAATGAAAACCAAAAGTAAGTGTTTGAAAAAGAATAGCTGTTCGAGATTCAGACAAAAGGGATTCTAAAGTTCTATTTTTTTTTAAAGTTAAAAATAAATAAATAAATAAATAAATAAAAACTTGTAATCTCCCCACAAGTCCTTAATCCTGTAAGGAAAAAATCAGTTAACCTGGGAAAATCAACATGGGTCTGATCAATAATCAAGAGTAGAAAATGATTGCAAAGGCTCTGATTTTATAACTAAATAATCAAATGAAGAAAGTATGGGAGCCCCAAGGTACTGGGGCCCTCTACTCTCAGAGATATTTCTTTTCACGAAGAAGAAACTGCACACACACACACACACACATACAAGTGATTATGACAGGAATTCTGGAGAAGGAAAAATAAGGATTACTTCATCTAGTGATGGTTACTTGGGTATAGGAGACAAGGTGTTATAAGTCAGAAAGAACTGAAGAGGAATTAATTGAGAAGAGGAAGTACTAGGCCCCAGGACCGGGCCCACCCCATGGGATTGCAGACCCACATACTGGTATATTGTAATGAAAAGAAAATAATAAATATCTGAAAAAGTTATGGAAAATAAGGGCACATTAGAAAAAAGTGTCAAAAATCAGCAGAGAACTGTATTGTAATAGTAAATAAATGAGCTGGAGAGAAATAAGAAAATGCTAGAGGCTAGAATAGAACAACATAAATTAGAATTATAAAAGCTTTCAAATGAGATGGTTAGACAAAAGGAACACATCGAGAAAGATCCGTCAATTCTCAGACAATAAATAGAAATAACATCTAATGATATTTAATAGATTGGAAGATTAAGTTTAAAAATAAAACAATAAGAGCAAATGGCACTTAGGCAATATTATGATATAAACTATTTATATTAATAATATTTTGAGTATAGATATCTGTTTTCAGCAAACCTCCACCAAAGTAATTAAACATACTATACAGATTACCACACCAAGAGACACAAAATACTTCATCTAGTAATGATAATTTTTTTTTTTGTTTGTTTCCAGGGAATGAACCCAGAAGTGCTTAACCAGTGAGCCACATCCCAGCCTTTTATATTTTATTTTGAGCCAGGGTCTTGTTAAGTTGCATAGAACCTCGCTACATTGCTGAGGCTGGCTTTGAACTTGTGATCCTCTTGAATCAGCTTCTTGAGCTGCTAGGACAACAGGCGTGCGCCACTGTGCCAGGCTACTAATGGTGCATTCTCTTGATAATGGCAGATAATTGGATGTCCTGCAATTAAGCCACAATTTGCTGGAGTCATTCTGTAAGGATTGTAAGGATGTTTTTTAATGGATATTTTGGGGTTGTCAGTCCAGAATATGACTGAAAAAAAAAACATTATAGTCAAATAATTAAAGATGAGGCATGATCATTTTAGCCACTGAATTCTTTGAGCAGGAAAGAAATGGACTATAGCAATTTTGTTGTGAAAGGAAGGCTCTTCCTGTTCTATAAAAGAGCTTTTACTGGAGCAAAGGAGCTATAATACATTTGCTTCAAGCCTTCAGGAAATGCATGTGAACAAGACTGAGGCAGAGTCTCTGTTTTTAGTGTTTCAAAGTCCCAGAAATGGCAAAATTCACCTATAACCACTGGAAGGTACTGATTAATTATCACTTACCATGTATACTGCTAATAGTCTTATGTAATGCAATTTGTTATGAAGGGAGGTGCTAATGGGTTTTCATATTTTGCAGATAAAAGCACTGACATTTGATAAAGTTGAGCAAATTATATAGTATGTAAGACGTTAAGCCCGATTGACAACTTCACCATCCAATTCCAAAGCCTAGGTAGGTGCTTACCCAGTCAGGTTCTGCTGCCAGAAATTGTGAAGCTGAATTTTTTCATTGCTCTGTCTCTGGATCTTTTACATTGAAGACCTAAATCTCAATAATAGGAATATGTATTTGTGGAATTCCATTGTTTTCATGTTTTGTTTTGTTTTACTAGAAATATAAAAGTTATTTGGAATTAGGCAATTGTATTGAAAAGTTTTAAAACACTGGGAAGTACCTATGGTAAGGACAATATGCTGTAAATTAAACAATTATCACAAGCAACTGAATGCAAATCATTAGGATAATGCATAACATTATCCTAATGTATAACACTGCATGATTGGGTATATGTAATATGACAAATACTGCAATAATCACCAGTGATAAAAGCTTGATTTATAATTAAAGTTATACTATCAGGATTAAAATTAATTCATGAATTCAGAAATAATTTTAAAATTATATATACCTTTTCATTTGCAATTATTAGGTCAATGGAAACCTTGTTATGCATTTTAGTAGGGTATAACTTAAGTGGAAATGATATATTTTGGTATTCAGAATCCAACAACCTATAATAGATTGTTGCTGAAATAAAGTTCAGAGCACATGTTTTATTTGTTACATCTTCTTGGGCAGACTTATTATAGTGATGAATATTATCTTACATAATTCATAAAATTTCATGTTTATATTTCTTCTGTCAGATAAGAACTGAGGAAAAAGGTTAAAAGCAACATGGTTATTTTAAATATTCTGACAATGACTACCACATTGGAAAAAAAATGAAATATGTATTCACTGTACTACTACTTATCGATGACATCATTCCTTAAATATATATAAAATATTTGGAAAGTATGAAAAGAAACAGAATCTGGAATTTAGAGTGGAGCTAATACTCAAAGTTATCTAATTCAAGCCCCTGGCCTCATTGAAGAGAAAGCTGAGATTCTTTCAGGCTAAATATTTGTCAAACATCTAAACCTATTCAATGGCCAAAGTGAGACTAGAACATATTTTCTTTTTTAGTTAAAATTAGGACTAATTGGGGCTGTGGTTGTAACTCCATGGAAAAGGACTTACCTAGCATGTGTGAGGCACTGGTTTCGATCCTCAGCACTACATAAAAAGAAATAAATAAAATAAAGGTATTGGGTCCATATACAACTAAACATATTTTTTTAAAAAAATAAAAGTTAGGACTTATCTGTGACATCCAGGATAAAGGCCTGGAATTTTAAAAATTCTGATTATAAAACTCCAAAATTAAATGAGTCTGGTAGAAGATAACAAACTACCTTCACATGGAGATCAGGTGAGAATGAATGATATTTTGCCATGAATTCAGGCTTGGTACTGAAGGAAGAGCAATCTTACAGGAACTCCAGGTGATTCCCAGGACTGTAGGGTCCACAGAAACCTTAGTTCTGGTCTGAAAGATCCCTGGTTCATTTAGTTGCACAAACAGAAATCAACATCAGATATTCTTGAACAGCCCCATCTCCTTCAAGACCAAATCTAACCATCTCAGATTTTAGTAAATGAAACAGGAGCACAGGATTCCAAGGTTTTGCTCATAGATGTGTCATCAACACATTAGAAAAACTCACTGGGATTTGTTTGTAGTCAATGGATTTGTTAGATAAAAACTCTTATGGGCAGTAGAAAAGCAACTTCAAGTCTAAGAAAATGACTACCTAACTATAGACATGAAGGGGAAAATAAATTGGAGAAAATTTACAGGTTATGTATGTATATACAATACATATTTATACTATATATGTATATATATATATACACATACATAATACATATGTTTTATATACACAATACAAAATATGTGTACACACATATTTCTGTATAATTTGGTATATTAAAACAGGACATTAAGATCAGAGTCTCATAGCATCACACGCATAAAAGAATTTTGTTCATCTATATAATTCAATAATTCTATGATATACATATATAGACATAAACATATGTCTATATATTATTTGTTCTAGAAATAGTCAAGAAAGAATTGAATAAAGCAAATAATATTATATTGGTCATTACAAATTGTAGTAAAAGATAAAATAGGTAAGGGGAATTTTCCTCAACTAAAAAGAAGTTCAGAAGAGAACATTTAAAAATACTAGTGCAACTTGCTTTTTTTTTTTTAAATCCTTTATGTGACTACAGATTCTTGTATCCTTTTTATTCCTTTTGTCTCTATTTTCATAATGTTTCATTAAAGAGTATCAATTTGTTTTTTATATAACTCATTGATAAATATAAAGTGAATATGTAAAAAATGCATTTATAATAAATTATACACGTTATTATAAAGGCTTTATCATTTGAAATAGTACTTAATTACAGGCATAAATATTTGTCTTATCTACCATTCTCTTTCTTGTTTAATATGTCATAATTCACTATACAAATATATAATTATACATGTATAATTACTTCCACTATGGTTAAAAATAATATATACTTCCCTGTATTTTCAAGTCCAAAAGAGTCAAAAGTCTTTTTTTTTTCCTGGTATTATCCACATCCTTCTTAATTCACTTATCCATTTAATCTGGATCTCCCTACTTTAAGTATCTTTTAAAGGTGGCTTTTTATTCAATTTGATATGTTCTTCATAAAAATATTTGTTAGCAGTGCTTTCAAAGTGACTGGTTAGGCAAATTCATCACATATACTAAAATGACTTTGGTTGATAGTTAAAAAGGGACCATAATTTACACTTGGAAATATAAATGATGGGATGCTTTCATTTTTCTCTGGTGTGCTAGAATGTATTTATCATTTTTTTTTTCTTTGTTTCTTCTCATCATTGACAGGTACATAACCAAGGTTTAAGTTCCCATACAATGCTTCCATAATTTTTTTTTCATGGTGCTGGGGATTGAACCCAGGTCCTTGTGCATGAGAGACAAGCACTCTACCAACTGAGCTATATCCCCAGCCCCATGCTTTCATAATTTTTAAAATTAGCAGCTACAAGGAAGCAAAGATGCTGAATATATGCAAACTAAAGTATTTGTTTCATTCCATCTTCTTACTTAAACCAACTTTCAGTTTAAGAGACCTGGATATTGAAGAGCATTAAATGTAACCAACCAAATCAACTATGGTGCTTTCAATGAGGGAAGATTAGTTCCTTATTAAAAAATGAAACATTGTAACATAACATAAAGCTATTACTCATCATTGGCAAATCCATTTATATCCCACTTTTAAATGTCCAACTTATACCATTGCATCATGTGGCCCAGTACACAAAAATGTATACCTTCTATTTTACTCTTAATCCCCTAAGTATATAAAATTGACAGTGCCACATACACAATGAAAGTTGTGAATAATTCATTAACTATCGAATTCAGAAAAAAAAATAAAATTGATGGGAAAAATTTAATATTAAACTAAAAAAAACTTTGCAAAGGAGACCAAACCATTTTTAGGCAGTACTGAAAGGACAGCAAAAAGAAGGGATTCCCAGTCAGTCTTCACTGCAATCAGCTGAACCATGTATTCCAGAGTCAGGACTCTGACTTCCCATGGAGCCGATGGGAAGCCTTCGTTAAACAGTCAGTAAGAGTGACATTTACCTCCAGGAGGAAGCCGTGAGTATAGGCACACACTTGAAAAGACAGGTTCTTCTTTCAGATAGCTAGAAACTCTGGAGGCCTGGAAGGAAGCCTACTGGTAGGTAGATCTACCAGGAACCCTAGGAGCTATGCAGCACTCTCCTTGCAGAATCTCTCACTGGAGGCCAACTCCATGCCCTGTCATCAAAGCCAGCATCTTGGGATGGTCAAAATGAAAGTCATCAAATTATATAATGACCACACAGTAGAACAATTACAACCTGGAGTGTGGCAGTAAATATTTAATAACTGGCTCAAAATAAAACAAAAACCACATTGATTTATGTATGGAATATTCTGATTTCTGTGATATGAATTTTTCTAAGATGACCTCCCTTATGCTAATGTATAGTGTATGAATCAAGACTCAGGGAGGGGTGCAGACAGTTGGTTCCATAAGCCAGTATGAACTAGACTGAGCCCAACACTGTTAGATCAATGGTCATTCATTTTAATTTTACTTAAGAATGCCCATTGAACTTCTCCCATACCAGGTAATTAAAGGTATTAAAGATATTTTGTAAACATAGCAAAAGCTTATATTCTTGTAGGCAAGATCAATTAAAAAAATGAATAATCTCATAATTTTGTCAAGTACTTTGAATCAACAAATAGAGTGATTGAGCTGGATGTGGTAGTCCTGCATCCCACTTCTGGACAGAAAAGAAAGTTGACAGATGGCACAATTTCATATAAAGAAAATTCTTGAAAACTCAAACTAACATACAGTGATATACAGCCCGAGCCCTATATTTGCTTGGGGATGGAGAGAAGGGAGGGATGGTTAGAAAGTATGAGAAAACTGGGATAGGAATGTTGGTCATTTTGACCATGGTGATGCTTTCATGGTTGAATGTATCCAAACTTATCAAATGATACAATTTAAAAATGTGCCTCAAATGTCACCTTACAATTAGAAGTTGAGAAAGGCACTGGTGGCCAATGTAAGCAAAAGTTTTGGTGATTTGGTCTGAGATGTTATGTTTCAGGGGAAAGTGTGTCAGATTTATACTGCATTTTAAGTTGAAGTGGATTTAATCTTAGGTGGCTTAAAAGAAGAGAGCTAGAACAGAGAAATGCAGGCTGATGTCAAGGTATGTGCACCAGGAGAGCAGCTGTCTTCTTTGGAAGTGTTCTCCCCCTTTTCATCCTTTGTTGCTGCTGAGAGAAAGAAGTTTTGATATTCTTTAAAAAATGCTTCTGTTTTGCCTGACTGAATGTCTCATCTTTATTAAGTACCAGCTTTAAAAAAAAAAACATTAAAAGTAATAACTTATCTAATCCAATTCCTTTCCTAATTTTTGTCACGATTTATTATCATTGCATTATAGATGAATATGCAAGACTGAAATTTCTAGAACATTAATTGCACATTTAGCCAGCAATAGTGATGCAAATGCCAACATATTACTCACAGGAATATTAGGGATAGGCAAAGGAAGAAATACTAATCACATATTAAAAATTACAAATTCGTGAAGAAACATAGCAAAAGTGGTAAATGGTTAAAATGACCCTTAACATTTTTCTAGTGTATTACACAGTACATTTAAATAAGTGAACCATTTAATGTTTTATTTTTGTTTATTTTTTTGTTTGGTTTTTTTATTTAACAATAAAGAAGGTTGAGTTTTGAAGAATTTAAACAACATGCATGGGAATCACATGGCTAGGACTTGATGGTGTTAGGTTGAGCTTCGGTCCTCTATTCTATATCAAATCATCACTCTCTCAAACACATTAATTATAATCTTAGATTACTGTTTTAAAATCTTACTTTAGAATGCTCTAACTTCAGGTCACTTCTTTTTTCTTTAGATCCATCTTTAACTTTAATTAGCATTAAAAACGTATTGGGAGATGAGCTATCAGAATTGACCTAGATTATACTTTTCTAACTTCAATGAACAGAATATAAAACAAGTGGGGTCCCTACCTCTGAATTACTTAAACTACATTATAAACGTGACACATCTTCACCAGAAACTTACCATTTTTTACTAGAAATAAGGCTCCTGGTTGCATTTTTGTTCCCAGGCTATACCAACTCTCCAGCTCTAGGCCCACATTTTATCTCCCCATCCCACAGAAAAGAGGAACTGTGATTGGCAACCTGCTGTATTTTGAAGGCAGTGTTTGCTACATGAATGCACAGTGGCTTACTGCATTTATAGAGGTCTTGACTTTTTTCTAGCATTAAGAAGAGATTAGAGCAAAAGGGCTCAGGTTGTGGAGAAAGAAGATCTGCCCTTTGATCCATATAGGCAGTGTTATGCAATGTTATTGTGAACACCTGCGAAAGACTAAGGCATATATGGCTTGAAGAATTCCTGGGAAGAAGAGTAGAGACCAGAGCCAAGGGCCTTTCTTCATAAACTAATTTTGAAGAAAAATGCTCATCCCATTACTATGCCACAGTAGAGATCAAATATCTGACCTTAAAATAACACATAATCAGCAATCGGTGTCAATTATCATGAAATTTAAGTTATCATATCCAACAGCTTACACAATGGAGCTTGTACAACCCTTTGTCATCTGATAGCAGTAGTTTTATCAATTCCCAAAGACACAAGTAATTTGGTTTAAATCTCCAGTATGGCTCTCTCTCACCGTCACCCCTCCTTAACTCACTCCAATGAACTCTTAGGAGGTTTAGTGTAACTGATTCACTGAAAAATGTAGTATGTTTTATAGCTTAAAGTTTGGAGGCACCATCTATATTTATCTATCTGTCTATCTATTATCTAGCTATCTTTCCACATCTATTTATCCACCCATCCTTTTCAGTATATAAAGACAGGAGACTACTTTTGAGCACTCAGTAATAGTCCTAAAAGTGATGGTGAAGGAGAGATTCTCATTAGCTTTAACTTCTCAAAGTTCTAGCCATTGTATATCCTGAACCAGGGGCAATAACTAATAGTTTAGCAATAATTTTATTGGTGTGAAAATAAGGGGATTGGTAGAGTGGTGGTTAAAAAATATATAGAAATTTCCGTAAATAAATCTCTCATAAAGAGCCCAGGGTATGATAATATTCTGTCCAGGTGAACTACTTACCAAAGCTTTCCCTTATATAGGGGCATCTGTTAACAGTCAAAGAACCTAAAGGTCCTTGTGAAGATATGTCTTGCTTCTGTGGCAACACAGCGGTGCTTGCCTGATGGGCTCATAAACAGAATGATCCTGGTAACGTAAGTGAATTTAGATGTCAGCTCTACAATCAGGACACTTTCTACATCAGTATCATCCATATGCCACTATTGCTTAGTATGTGACTAGCCAACATGAATGACCTAGGTCATGACCTTGGTGTGCAAACATATTTCAAGGTACCAGTCAAGCATTCAGGAATGGTTAATTAAGTTTGATTTCTTATAGATATTTGCTTTACTGATTTGATATTTGCCTGGATTTGCATTTACATTCTCTTTCTCCTTTGCTTTTGCAAACAAGATAATCTGTGACCAAATGACTTTTCACCAGCACAGAATACTGTATATATCTCCTAAGTAAAGCATTTTGCAGTGAATGATGATATAACTCAATAGAACTTACTTATGGTATTTACTCATTAATATGTGCTCAGCACACAGAATCACTAAATGCATAAAATGTTGGACTTCTTAAAACTTCCTTGTACCTTTTGGTGTTATCTTCTGAGATGTATGCTAATGATTACATGTAAACATTAATAGAAATCTACAGCAAACTTACAGTCAAGACCACTGACACCCCAGTAAGATATGAAATTAATGTTTGGGATACAGTGTCAGGGAAAAGTCCTGGTTAAAAGTTCTGACTTATGGCAAAAAATATTATAGAATGGAGAGTGGAGAAAGAATATCATGTATACAATGTAGCCCCAGGACCATCTGAGAAAACAAGAACTTATACTTAATCATAAGTACATTTCTGTTGATCCTCTATATATTTATATATTTTACATACTAACCGATTTTTTTTCTTTTCCCATTTTCTATGCCATTTTACAGAAGAAGATTTTTTAAAGTGTGCTTTACAACTTATGATCACTTACAGGGTCTCATGATGGGTTTTTAAAGAGGTATGGGAATGGACATCACCTGGACATCTTGTCCTTGATTCTGGGCACATAAAACTTAGGTATCTCAACATTTCTGGAAGTGAGGTAAAGTCTTGTGGGTTTTTTGTTTGTTTGTTTGTTTGTTTGTTTGTTTTTGGTGGGTATGGGGAGTGTTTCTTTAATGTTGAATACAATTACTGTTCTTTAAATTCTAAAAATAGAAAAAGGATAAAAACACTCTGTAACATCTTTTATTATTCTAGTAAATTATGAAAAATGAACAGAAAAGAGGAGTGTATTGATATTAGAGAGATAATAGTTTTTAGTCAGCTTTTTGATTGCGGTGACTGAAAGGATATGACCAGAACAATTGTAGAGAAGTAAAAGTTTATTTGAGGGCTCATGGTTTCAGAGATCTTAGTCCATAGAACATAGAAGGCCGGCCTTAGGACTCAAGGTGGGGCAGAACCTCATAGTGGAAGAATGTGGCTCAGGGAAGCAGCTCACATGCCTGATCAAGATAGAGGGAGAGAGAGAGAGAGAGAGAGAGAGAGAGAGAGAGAGAGAGAGAGACTGACTCCACTCGCCAGATACAAATATATACCCCAAAGCCACACCCTAATTCCCACCTCCTCTAGTCACACCCCACCACTTCATTTACCACTCAGTTAATCCCTATCAGGGGATTAATTCATTGATCTCATAACCCAATCATTTTCCCTTTGAACTCCTTGCACTGTCCCACATGTGAGCTTTTTAGGGACAACTCACATCCAAACTATAACAATAGTATATAGATATTTATTGAACTCTGTGATCACCCGGAATTTCTAAACACCCTTCAATCTGATCTTTAAGATATTGACTTATTCCAGTTCTGGATTTCCAAGAAGGAAGCTAAAAAACTCATTCCCCAGTTTTCTTGAATACAGATCACAGACACACAACCTAGGTTCTGCCAACAAATGCAACTACTGAAGACCTCAGTTTAGAAAACTTGTATGAAGAAGCAGGATCATGAGGGAATAATAATCTATTTGAGGGTAAATGATGTGTCAAGCTTATAGAGGACTCCATGGTGGAATTTTGACTTATGATGGGCACTGCCCAGGTGAGCCATGGGTTCTGTGCCTGGGGAACCAGCAGAATAGTCTATCTTGGAGCCTCCATGTTGTGTGATGTGACACAGTCTTCGCTGAAATGTTCCTAGGTCTGATTCTCTGATTCTCAATTTAGTAATTATTCTTTCTTTAACTAACCAAAGTGGTTTTATTGCTTGAATCTAAGAATCCTGGATGGTACAAGGCAGCTGAAATTTAGAGAAGCAATTTAACTTGCTCGAGTCTTTCTGTGGTAGATGGATGGGTCAGAAAACTATCTATAACTTCAGAATGTGTTCTGTCTTTGTAACTCTTATTCTTGTACTATTTCAGGATTATAGGTTTAGATTTTAAGTTACATGGGCCTTATTTCACAAGATCCTGCCTCTGCCTGACTCACTTCTAAATCAAGTTACATTTTAAATGCCACTTGAAATTTATGTTTACTTGGGAATTTCATGGCTGGTATTTATTCCAAGTTTGCTTTTCTATCTTCAGAAATTAAGAGAGAGAGAGAGAGAGAGAGAGAGAGAGAGAGAGAGAGAGAGAGAAAGAGAGAGAAACGTAATAAGCAAGAGAGGGCAAAACAACAGTATGGTGATGGATGAGCAAATTACCAATTAGCTAATTACAAATAGTTATAATTTATCTTCATTGAAATGTTGAGACAAGTGTGATTGGCAAATTGAATGTGAAGGACAATATATCCTATTGGGTTATAGTAGAACAGAGGGCCAGACTTAACATATTGGATTCACTGTGCACTTAAAACTATTTTATTTCCTTTTTTGCCTTCAATAACATTTTGAATAATGTAAGATCTCTCTTTTTTCCAAGCGTGGAGATAAACTTACTTCTTAAGAATTTGGGGATAAATCCTTCCTATGCAAAGCTCTGCTCATTTACAAAAAGAATTTGGAGAATGTCCCCCATCCATCCCCTAGAGTATTACCAAACAACAAGTTAAGAATGATTCAAAGAAGAGGGTGATGTTTTTGTAAGATCCATTCACCAGTACTGAAAGTATTGATTGTGAAGACATTTTCCTGGTCACTATCAGATTCCTTTAATTCTCCTGAATGTGTGTGTGTGTGTGTGTTTCATAATAGGGTAAAAAAGAATAAAATCGTTAAAATGGAAGGACAAACTGAATGTGTAAAGAGTCTAGTCAAGTCTACAGTGACCTTACAGAAAAGTGGAGGGAGGTTTTCTTCTATCCAAAACTAGTTTAGCCTCAGTCCAAAAAAGTTATTATTTCAGAACATCTTGTATTTATGTATACACAAAACTCTGTTACTCTCAAGTAGGCAAATGTGCAAAATCATTAACAAGAATTTATCTGTTAAAATACATGGACCAAGAACCAAATCTTGTCAAAATAAAAGAAGACATATAGCAAGTATTGATTTTTTTAATAATAGAAATATAGAAAGTATCTTTGTATGCCAACATTCATGTTGTGCCCAGAAATAAAGCTATGCAATAATACAGTGTACCATGATAATTTTTAAAAAATGTGTCACATTTCATTTATTTAAAGAAGAACTCACTTCACAGAATAAGTGGCAGCCATGGAATCACATTGAAGATTCAAAAAAAAAAAAAAAAAAAAAGAAGATTCAATATTCCAGTTCCTCACCTGTTCTTTGCATGCTCTTAGAATGCTTCATGCAGTGACTTTACTCTCTGTAGTATGTTTAAACTGAAAACATTCAGTCAACCATGGCCTAGAATTCATATGTGTGATTTTTAAAAAGTTTGTGCAAATTTTTTGATGTGTGTGAATTTAGAATGGACAAGGTGATTCCAGATGCCTCCCTGTGTCCTGCTGGCTGCCTGGCAATTACTCTTTCCTATAGCAGGTAGTGACTAGGCACTTTTTGAATTAATGGATTATGAATTTCAATGAACATAGAATTGGAAATATATCTTCCTTCAAGTAAAAATTACTTTATTTCAGAAAATTCTAATTTTGTGGTGAAGGTACAGATGGTTATAGAATTATTCAACATCTTACCGAATCTTTAATAAACACCTCAATTTTTACTCATCTATTTAAATTATGTTGGTTAAATACCATTAGGTGAAAACAATCTTTTTTCAGTTGAGTCAGATTAGTATTTCCCAAATAAGGGAAGCAGTATAGGCAATTATAAAGCACAAGAAACAAAAGTAAAATCAGACATATGAAATTTCATCTAGCTAACATGTTTCTAGAATAGAGGAGTTTGGGGCTGGGGATGAAGCTCTAGCAGTAGCGCGCTCGCCTGGCATGCATGCAGCCCGGGTTTGATCCTCAACACCAAATACAAACAAAGATGTTGTGTCCGCCGAAAACTAAAAAATAAATATTAAAAATTCTCTCTCTCTCTCTCTCTCTTAAAAAAAGAATAGAGGAGTTTGGAGGTTTCTAACACAAAGAAATGATGAATGTTTAAAAAGATGGAAATTCTAATGATAAGGATTTAATCATAACATATTTCATGTAGTTATCAAAAAATCACACTCTACACATTAAATCTAGAATTATCATGTGTCAATTAAAAATTTTAATAAATTTAAAATAAAGATATAAAATATAAATGATTTAGATAAGCTTGAATGAAAATCAACAACAAAATCAGCAAAGCAAATAAGTCAGGTAGTCACTGCTTTTCACTAAAATGTGTAAACTTTGAGTTACTGCAAATAATGTCTTAAGAGAATGCACTTCATACTACACTTATGTAATTACTTATTTTAATTCACTATGATATTATTTTGTTATTCCTTAGGCTTTTTTTCAGATATTTTATGATTACCAAGATAATGAATCTATATGTTATTTGCAAAATCTATAGTTGCAGAAAATTCATTATTTGAAAACATGCTCATTTAGAATTTCTTTGGTCAATAAAATTATAGATTTTTTTAAGATGAGTTTAAAAGATTAAAGAAGGCACATGACTCAACTAGGCAAATTTCAGAAAAAAAAATGTGTTTCCAAGATGTATCTGGGGTGATTATAAAATAATATTGGTAAAAAGAGGTTAATTTTAATTCTGAGGAGCAAAGATCTTCACTCAAAAAAGCTACTTGTAATTTGCCATGACACTTGAAGGTCATTATTCACTGCATAAGCTTCAGGGACATGGGTTACATAGAAATGGCACTGCAGAATGTGCAATACTGGCTGTAGCAAAGCAGTGGTATTCTTAGGAGAAAAAGAGCTCCTTATTGATAATCAGGGATTCGTATTCACTGCAGCCAGTGCAATGAAAGGCCAGAGAAGGCGCAAAAGAAAAATTAAATTTTGGAATATTGTAAGGCTTACAATGGTGACAATAATTTTAAAGAGCATTGATCCTGAAATATTATTTTCTGGCCCAGTAAATAAACAATGATAATAGAATTGTTAGTAATTGCTCTATGAGTACTTACCTTTTTCCTAAAATTGTATTTTATTGTATGGCTGTACATAAGTTCTAATCAACTTTATAAGAAGATAATTTCATATTGCTTTAAATGCTAAATTAAATATTAAATATATCATTTGAGAATTTTGAAAATATGATATACTATATACATCACTGCAGTCACCAGCATAATCAAAATGTAGAATATATCCAAGTCCCTAGAAATTTCCTTATCCACTTTTCTATCCAAGCTCTCTGCAGAATCCCCATCAAATCATAATCTGACTTTTGTTAGCATAGCCCAATTTCATCTCTCCTTATATACATTTTTGTGATGGACTATTATGGTTTAGATGTGAGGTGTTCCCCCAAAGCTCATGTACAAAACAATGCAAGAAAATTTAGATGTGAAATGGTTGGGTTATGAGAGCCTTAACCTAATCAGTGTATTAATCCACTTGAATGGATTATCTGGGTAGTAACTGTAGGAAGGTAGGTTGTGGCTGAAAGAGGTGAGTCTGGAGGAGGTGGATCACTGGGGATGTGACTCTGGGGTATATATTTTGTCACTGGTGAGCTGAGCTTATTCTCTCTCTGCTTCTTGATTCTCAATGTCCTGAACTGCTATCCTCTTCTGACATGATGTTCTTCCACATCTTGGGCCCAGAGCAATGGAGTTAACCATCAATGGACCTAGATCTATGAAACTGTGAGCTTCAAATAAATGTTTCCTCCTCTGAAATTGTTCTTGTTGGGTCTTGTTGGATCTTGTCAGGTCACTGTAGCAAAAAGGTTGACAAAATACTATAACATTATTTTCATGAAATCCATGACAATGATGAATTATTATTTTCATTTTTACTGCTGGTTAGTAATTCATTATAAAAGTATATCTCAATTAATTTGTCCACTCACCTCTTGGTAATTTCCTGTATTTGACTTCTATAAACTTCATTTTATAAGTCTCTTGTGCACATTTTTTTTCAAATTTTTTATATAAATACATAGGATCAGAGACTAATTGGGTAGTTAAATTTATTATATTCTCTAAGTTTTCCAAAGTGATTGTATAATTTTACATATCCATAACCATTGTACAAGCATCTACTGTCCTCCACCAACACTCTCTACCATCAGTCATTTTTATTTTTGTCAGTTATGGTAGGTATTAAATGTGATCTCTTGGTGCTTTGCATTTTTTGTTCTGACTTCTAAATGATGTTCAGTATCTTTTAATATGTTTATTGACTACTTGTATATATTCTTTAGGGGAAAAATCTGTTCAATGATATGAATTTATTTTCCAGAATCATTCAACAATATATAATTAAATCATCGTAATTTCTTATGATGGGAGAGTTCTTCCCAAACATAAATTACTATAATGTTTTATCACATTCTGGAAATTACTTATGTATTTTCTTACCAGTGTCTTTTTTACTTATTTTTTTATGAATATGATTGCAGAATCATCATGTGATTATATGAAATAATACAGAAAAAGCATATGGTAAAACTCTTCCAAATTTCTAGAATAATATAAGACATTCATACTTGAGATACATAACATTTCCATCACCAGAAAAACCCTTTATTATGTTTGTTTGTTTGTTTTTTGTGGTGCTAGGATAGAACCCAGGGCCTTGTGCACTCTAACAACTGAGCTATATCCCTAGCCCCTTATTATGTTTTGACTGATTGTAAATGGTATAGTTTTAGTTTTATATTCTGTATGTTTGCTTTAATCACATAGAATTGTAATGCATTTGTGTATTGATAGGATACCTCATAGTCTTGCATAACTCACTTGTTTTGTGGTTGGGTTTGTGGGTAGATTTTTTTTTTATTACTTAATATGTGGACACTTATGCTGCCTGCAATGTGGTAAAATTCTATTTCTTTTGCTCAGATTGGTTTTCTTTTCTTGAAGTCTCATTGCAAACACAAGAATGTCCAATACTAGGCTGTAAAAAAAGTTATGAGAGCAGACATACATGCTTTCATGTTGATTTTTTATTGAGAAACACATTCTATTATATTCACCATTAAGTATGTTGTTATATCAATTCTTTGATATTTCTAATTAAGTATTGGCAATTGCTCCCTATTTCTAACTTATTGATGTTTTTCATCATGAATGAGTGTTGGGTTTCCTTGAATGCTTTTTGTACAACAGTTATATTGACATATATAAACAATTTTTCATTGTTTCTATGGTAGACTACATTGATTGCTTTTTGAATGTTGAACCACCCTTGTATATAACTTGACCATGGTTTAGAATTGTCTTTATAGCTATTGGATTTGGTATTGTTGATGGTCTTTGCATCAGAGTTTATGAAAGAAATTGTTCTGATTTATTTTATACTATCATTATTGGTTTGTATCAGACTAATCATAATCTATAAAATGTGCTGGAGCACAAAAAATTAGTTGTATTTGCATATGCTAGCTCTGGAAAGTCTGAAAATAAAATAAAGAAAGCAAATCCATTAACAATGGCATCAAAAATGAAATATTTAGGTATAAATTTAATATAACTAGTTATGCAATTTTACCTTTCTATTGATATTTTGTAAACATTTAATATCCTCTAACAACATTCTTTTGTTTTGTCAGTCCTTTTTATTTTTTTGTCAGTTATGGTGGATATAAAATGAAGTTTCTCTGTGCTTCGAATTTTTTGCTCTGGATTCAGCTGGTGTTGCATAGTTTTTCATGTGTTTATTTGGTATGGAATTCACAAGTTCAACTTTGTTCTAGGCTCCTTGGTTTCAGATGCGAAAATCATCATTTGCACTGGTACTTCCCAATGGGTAATACACTATTTCTTTTTGACTATGGTCAATTTTTTTTCTGCCTCAATTTTCTAAAAGTTTAACTAAGCTGCATATTGATCTGTTATTTAGCTTACCTTCACTCTGTGGTAACTCAAATTCTTCACAACACAGGCAAATAGTGTCTTTCACAAAATTTGGGGTGTTTTCAAGCATTATTTCTTTGAATATATTAAATACTGTTTCTGTCACTTTCCTCCTGGAGTAAAATGATATTAATGCTGAATATTTTGTTATTATTCTAGAAGTTCTTGAAGCTCTTCTCATTTTTTTTCCGTATAGTGTGTCTCATTATTTAGATTTGAAAAATTTTATTGCCCTGTGTCAAATTCACTGAATCTATACTCTGTTATACCCTCAGGACTATTGAGTCCACTGAGTTATTTTCCTTCTGTTTTTATATTTTTCAGTAATACCAGACACGTTTTATTTTATTTTTTTACAACTTCTGTTTCATTGTTGAAGAATCATATCTTTAAGTACATTTTATAATGATTTTTGAGCATTTTCATGGTTCCTGCCTTAAAGTACTTGTCAGATAATCTCAGTATTGATATCAGTTGGTTGTCTTTTCATTTGAATGCATTTTCTGATTCTTTGTTTAAAGTATAATTCTTGTATGCATATTAAATATATTGTCTATTAGGTTGGAAGAGACTGAATAGCTTTAATTTTTTTTTTTTCAGGCAGTGGTGGCTATCTTTAGGTAGTATCCTGTTTCCTGGCCTATTTTATAGACCTTGTTTTCATTGAACTACTTTTCAGAGGCTTTTGGTCATTATTTTTGGTCTTCTCAGTTTATCTGATGCCACTGGTTCTTCCACATGTGCCTGCTAATGGAATCTTAGAGGAAGGAAGAGTCTTCCTCAGGCCATCTACTTGAGGTTTCCTGGTGGGAAGGGCAGTCTCAGTCCCATAAGAACCAAGAGGCTTTTCAGGATGGTCTGCTTGTTGGCATCTCTTACTAGTACCACTCAATATTCTTGTTTTATCTTTTTAAACACAGAAATTTTAAATTATGGTAATATTGTTTTCATTGCTTTTGTTTGTAGGGTGTGTACATGGTAAATGTATTACTTACTCTCAGTGCTTTATATATCTTTAAATATTTCCTTTCTCAGCTACAGAGATCTTTTCTTCTAGATGTTTCCTAATTTAACCTTTATGTTTAGGTCTATGTTTCCAAAAAATTTTTAATCTACGGTGTGAAGTAGATATTTATAAATCTATTTTTGCAAATATTTTTCTAGTGGTTTCAGCACCATATGTAGAAAAAATGTCATTTTTCAATTTAATGGCCTTAGTGATTTTATAAAAAGTTTAATGTATGGCTATTTCTGGACCTTTTATTTTTCTCTACAATTAAGCCAATAACAAATGTTTTCAGAATCATAGATTTATATTATCTTGAAGTCAAACTATTTAGTGTTCCAAAATCTGCCTTCTTTTAAAGAGTTTGGATATTCTACATTTTTAGAATATCCATATAAGTTTTAGAACCATTATTAATTTCTGTAAGAAAAAAAATCCTACTGGAAATTCTTTTTGGACTGTATTGAAAACTTAAATATATTTGAAGAGTCTAATGTTTTGAAATTTATATACTCTTCAAATTCATATGTTGGTGTCCTAACATCCAATTACTTAAGAATATGATCTTATTTGGTACTAGGCTCATTTCACATTATATAAGAGGTGGTCATATTGGCACAAAAAGAGCTGCTAATTCAATAGAATTGGTGTCTTTATAAAAAGGGGAATTTGCATACAGACACATAGGAGGAAAACATCATGTATACCATTATGGTAATCCAAAAGGACGGCCTGGGACAGGATACCCCTAGCAGCTGACAGAGGAGTCCACTATGTGTAGTCTTGACTTCAAATGTCAACCGCCAAATCTGTGAAACCATAAATGAGTGTTGTTTAGTTCACGTACTTCATGGAAATTTGTTCTGTTGGCTTTAGAAAAGTAATATAAGAAGAAAGGACATCTTAACAATATAGGTAGGATCTTCAAGTCTAAAAGCCTGATCTTGCCACTCAATTTGTTTAAATGTCCTTTACTCTCTGAAACATTTTGCAGTTTTCTATGTATAGATTTTTCATGTTTTTCTTCCAGTTTATGAATTTTTTGTTCATTGGTGAACAGCGAGTAATAATTTTAAAATTTATTTTCTAATGTTAGATTCCTAAAATACAAAGATTCATTTTGTTTTTGAATATTGACCATGTTGTCTCTGCCCCCATTCTAAATTCAGTTACTAATTTAAGTTACTTTATTTTTCTTTATTTATTTTTCTTGCATTATTACAGTGACTGGGACTTTCAAAATACTGTAAACTAGAAGAGTAGAGAATGGCTGCCTTTTTCTTGTCTCTAATCTTGAGAAAACATATAATGTATAACTGTTGAGTACAATTTTTGATGCAGCTTTTCATTTGGTACCCGTTACAAAATTGAAAACCTGCCTGTCCATTCTTGGTTATCATGGATGAGTGCTGGATTTTGCCAATGTGTTTCTTTTCTATTTAATAAAATGACTGACTGATATTCACCTTAACCCACTTGCTAAATTCATTTATATGGATAGTTGCAGTACAAATTTTGGTGAATAATCACATTTCCACTCCAACACAACTTGATAACTCCCTTAGACTTATTTCTGTCTTTCGAAATACACTTTTAAAAATAACATTCCTAGTATCAGTTTTCAAAAATGAAAACTCTGTACACATGTTTCATATGACAAAGATGACAAGACTATGTTTATTAATACTTTATACTATGTCAAGCTTCAGTAATTTTAATTACTGCAGTCACTATAGCATAAAATCTGTAATGTAATGTAAAGCAATATACCGCTTAGTGATATAAAAAATTAAGTGGTGATACATGACATTTAGAAATATTAACTTTTGATAGTGTCACATCATTAATAATTCCATTATAGGTCTGTGTATAATTTTAGATCTCTGACCTTACTATGTTAAATATAATGCACATATTGAAAAGGAAACATTTAGCATTTGGCATTTCTTAAATGGACTGACTCTATTATAAATTCAACCCCATGTCATGCTTTATCCCAAATAAGTAATCTAAACCATTTTTATACCCGTACAAGATTAGAGTTAAAATACACTTAATCAGAGGGGAAAAAGTCTTCAGCCATTTGTCATAAACTTTCAAAAATTGCCAGGCAGGGCAAAGAGCACAGAATGTATTTTCTTTTTCTTGCTGTTTTTCAAGAAATGTTAAAGCATTATTTATAATCAGACATCTCAGGAAATCTAATCTGGAGATAATTATTTTCCTAGTGCTTAGTAAAACTGACCATCAATTTTGCTAATACAGTTAGAAGGAAACAGTTATGTTACATGCTAGATCTTCCCTAGTCAGAGCAGAAGGACAGCTGGTATCCACTGTCAAAGCTGATAGCTAAGGATACTGTGCTCCACCCTGAGTTTGGCAGTTTCTGTGCTCAAGCCGTCTCTGATCATTGACCTCAGGAGGAGACATGCCCTGCCTGTGTTAATGTCCTGTCTTCAGGGACATCCCACATTTAATAGCGGGTGAACAGGGCAGCTCACTTGCTCGAATGAGCATGATACAGAAGGCCCATTCAGCTCCAGATGTCAGAAGATCTCCTGAGGCTTTGGTTTCAATGTCATCACACACAAAGTTGAACTCTTCCCCTGCCCAGACCTGCTGGCTTTGCTCTTGAGTGGCACTGCTCTTGAGAACTTGTCCCAATAAACATCTCTCATAAAATCTCCAGCTCAGAATATTTCTTAGGGAAATCAATCTAAGTTAAAGAATCACAATTTCCTATTTTAAAAGGCACTTTATTCACAGAAAGTTGTTGTTGTTGTTGTTGTTATTATTATACAATACCCCCCAACTCTGCCATTACTACATAGATCCCTTAAGTCCTCCTAATTGGTTTAGTACTGGTTCAAAAGTAATCTCTTAGAAGGCCCTACCTGATCTTCCCCACCCCTGATAAGGAAATTCTGCTTCCCTTATGCTGCCGTACATGTGTTATTCTGTTTTCTATTTCTATAACAAAATAACTGAAGCTATATACTTTATAAATAAAGAGGTTTATTTGGCTTACAGTTATGTTTACTGGAAGATCCTAACAATATAGAACCAGTATTTTGGCAAAACCCCCTTAGATCACCCTAAGGTGGTGTAGAAGCAAATAGAGAAACAGTCACAAGCAGAAGGGACTAATCATGTGAGATAGGCTTGCTTTATTATAACTTGCTCTTATGAGAAGAAACTCACTCCTCCGAGACCCATCCCATTTTCTGAGACCAGCATTCACTCACTCAAGAGGATGGCACTTCCATGATACAGTCACCATCTATTTGGCTCCACCTCTAATGGATTCCAGCTCCTCAGTTACCATCATATTGGTGACTGAGCTTGTAGCATGGGAAATTTTTATAGGACAACCATAGCAATACCAAATTATTCATGCCTATCTCCCAGTATGTAACATCCTATAAAGTAGTGAACTGGTATCCAATAATGTGGAGAAAATTGCATTTTTCAGAATTTCAGTAGAATTAGACAAGCAGAAATACCTGGGCGCTAGGAAGTGGGTGTAGGAATATCTCTTGAGAAGCTAGAGTAGAACAGAGAACCAAGACAAAGTGTTTAGGTTCTCCACATGACAGGAGAGCAACCAGGAGGGACTGGGTAGGCTTCAGAAGGTGAGGGAGTACCAGGACTGAAGGTGTTATATGGCTGAAGCTGTACCTGGAACTTGGGGATTCTGCACTATGGACTGTGGCAATCATGGGATTGCTATATGCAAACACTGGTGTGTTGATTGCACTTTTCATGGAAAATAGTGAAGGAAACCAAGTTACATTCAGGTCTGATGTGGGTAACACTAAAACAATTTACAGGTCCCAGAGTGAGAAGAATGAGATGAATAAGAGACAGAACCACAGCAATGGCACCCTTGATACCTGTATGAAAGTTCCTAAGAGCCTGAGCCTTAGCTGTCAGGGTTTGCAGATGCTTCCCTGAAGGGGTCTGTGGCTCATGGCTACACTGTATGGATCTTCATCATTCTTCTTGTGCTGAAGGTAGAGTGATATGATCAGTTTTCAGAGGGTAGTCCCAATAGAAACATTTACACATAAATCTGTAAGTGCAGACCTCTAGAAAGGGACCTCAGGTGTTTAAAGTGCTCCACCTTGAACTCTCGAAATGGGAAAACAAGTTGCTATGGCTTGAATGTTTGTGTCTCCCCAAATATACATATGTTGAAATCTTATCTCCTAAGCTGATAGAATTAGGAAACAGGCATGAAGGTGAGGGACCAGGTGTGGGATTATTGCCCGTATCTGAGAAGACCCATGAGAGCCCTTTTGGCCCTTTCACACTGTGAGAACACAGAGACTTCCAAAAATTCTGAGAATGCATTTCCATTGTTCATCAGATCCTGGCTTTTTGTGAAAACAGAACACAGAGACCGAGATACCAACTTTCCACTCAACTTTCTTCCTTTTCCAAGAGCCATGGTCAAAAGCAGAAGTTTATTTCTCTCTGGGTTACCTTCTCCTGAAACTAAACCAAAGAGTGAGAATTATTAAGATGATATTTGTTCAACTGTAGTATCTTATAAAATAATACAAATTTATTCTTAATATGTATCAAATATTCATCAAGAAAATTGATTTAACAATCAAGTAGGTATTTTTTACATGTGGAATTTAATTTTTATGAACTATAATAAATCAATAGATTTGAAATTACATATGTTCTGTTTCAGTATATTTTGTGCTCAGATGAAACCAAAAATCTTGATTCATGTAGCTGACTCCTGTAGTTCAAGTGCTAATTTCTGAACATGACTAGAATGCCTATTGAAAGTAAAGATAATTTCCAACAGTAAAAAGGAACTCCAGTCATTTGGGAATAAGAAAACAACAAAAGCAGTCCAAAACCTGTCTTAATAACTGCCATTTGGCACGAAGCATGCTATAAAATAACAATTGTGGGCAAACAAATGCTGTGAATGCCTAATGGAACACAGGGCACTAACAGGGTGAGAGGCCTGGAATTAAGGCTCTCTGATGTTATATAAATGCCGTATAGCCAGGCGTTTTATGAAAGACAATAAGAACTATAAAGAAAAATATAACAGAAAGACTTGATTTCAAGAAACAAATGCTATAAAAATGATAAAGGTGGACTTCGTAATGTCCATATAACCTGTGAGAACGATAGAGTTTACACATCCTCTACAAACCTCCTCCTTTACTGTGAGAGTTTTGATAGAACCTTCAGAATTGAAAATAAAGCCATCTATAGCCTCTTAGCCAGACACTGGCTGCTTATCACAACTTAACAGAGAGCGAGATGAAGCTTGTCAAG
This sequence comes from Marmota marmota marmota, assembly GCF_001458135.2. Lineage (NCBI taxonomy): Eukaryota > Metazoa > Chordata > Mammalia > Rodentia > Sciuridae > Marmota > Marmota marmota. The sequence continues at coordinate 19,272,045 of NW_026000240.1, read as the reverse complement.
AAGAAAATATGGAGCATTTTAGTGGCAAATCCACCAAGACTAGGCTGCATACAATTATTTGATAAATTTAAAATAGACCAGATTGTCAGAATTATTTTCCTGCAAAGGCACTGCCGAGTGACACAGAATTGATGTGTTATAGAAATAGCTGATAAGGGACTAAAGGGCGCCAACACTAGTCAAATTCCAGACTCTAATAGCCCAGGGGAGTTCAAATTCTTCCAGCCAGGGGCACAAACTATAGCCAATTTCATCAGAGTCATTATAACAATATGTTTACATGGGAAACGAGTCTACTCTCTGTCATCACAAACATAAATGATAAATTCTAACCTTCTCTCCTTCAACAGACCCTATTACACATCCACAGGGTTTTAAATTTCAGCACAAAGCAACTGTATGTTAGAACCTAATCAGAAACCAGAGAAGTAGTATTTGGCATTTGATACTTGGAAACAAGCAATTTGGTGTACCCCCCTACTTATGTCTAGTTAGAATAAACCAGGTTAACAACTGAAGGTATGAGGACTGCATCTGTGAACAGTTCTAGGTCACATTCTCCAGAAGGTTCTGGTGTGAGCATTTCTTTGGATGCAATCATTTTATTAAATAAGTGCTCCCAAGTGAAAATCCAGTAAAGGAGCAGAGGAAACAGGACAGAGGAGTGGCAACCACGTAAGGCTGCCATCTTAAGACAAAGTGTTACAGAGGACAGATTTGACCAGATCCCAAGGGGAAGAGTTACATTACACAAGACACATCTGAGAAGGGTTTTGTAACCACTGACAAGTGAAATCATGATCAACTAAAAAAGTCACCAAAGAACACAACCAACAGACCGAGGATACCACCTACAGAAGGAAAGACGATATTTACAAATCTGACAAGAGATTGATTTTCAGGTTGTGTAAGGAATTCATACAACTCAACATCAAAATAAGTAAATTAATAATGCAAGTAAAATAGGCAACTGGCTCAAATAAACATTTCACAACACAAAAAGGATATAGAAATGACCAATAAGTTTAGGAAGAACTGTTTGAAATCATTAGTCACCAGAGAAATACAAATCAAAACCCCCACGAGATAAGCTTTCACCCCAAGTAAAATGGCTATCAACAAAGAGACAAAGGCTGGCAAGGATGTGGAGCATTTATTTAGATGCAATGATTTATTAAGGAAGTGCAACAAAAGTGCATTTATTTGGATGCAATGATTTATTAAGAATTTTATACACAATGGGAATGTAAATAAGCACAGCCATTGTGGAGATCAGTATGGAGGTCCTTAGAAACCTAGACAGGGAACTACCATATGATTCGATATTCCCACTACTAGATATATACCAAAGGAATTTAAATCAGTATATTGAAGAGCCATCTGCACTGGGGTACTTATTGTTATTGTAACACTATTCAAATAATAGTGAAGATATAGAATCAACCTCAGTGTCCACCAATGGATGAATGGATAAGAAAATGTGATATATGTGTACACAATGAAATGTTATTAAAACATAAAAATAATTAATTTCTGTCATCTGCAGTGACATGGATGGAACCAGAGAATATTGTATTAAATGAAATAATCTAGGCACAGAAAGATGAGTACCACATGTTCTCATTTATATGTGCAAGCTAAATATAATCTCAAAGAAATAGAGAATAGAATAGTAGTTGCTGATCCAGAGAAGAGTACAGGGCAGCCGGAGAAAGGAGGGATTTTAGTGTACATGGGGTGCAGTTGATAGGAGGAATATCTTCTAAAATACTATAGCACAGAAGAATGACCAGGGCTGACAATAATTAATTTAATATTTCAAAATAGCTTAGAAAAGAGAATTTTCAATGTTTCCAATGAAAAAATAATAATGTCTGAGGCAATGCATATGCCTATTACCCTGATCTGATTATTATATGATAAATATACATATTGATGTGTTTTACTATATTCCATAAATATGTATGAGTGTAGTTTCTTAAATACATAAATTAAAAATTATAGCAGATGCAAAACTGATCTCTCATTTTTTCCAGTTGTTAAAAAAACAGGATGCTGCCTCATTTCTTTATTTAACTCCTTTTTTAAAATAGGCTTTACAGAAAATTAAAAAGGATTTTCAACAATTATGATGGATCAACTTTCAATACTTTCAATGACAATGTGCCATTGTCATTGGTAGTTTTTGTTATTGGTAGTATTTTGTTTTATTATTATTATTCCTTACACTCTTGTTATCTATTGGATGTAGGGAGTGATATGCTTAAACAAGTAATTAAGAGTAAGTTAGGAGGCTATCTGCTCCAAAGTCATTGGTCATTAATTTATCAGCAACAGGACATCAGTGGAGTTCTAAAAACTTAGGTGTTTGAATCTGCAAATTAAGAAAGACATTGTAGTAAACTGTGATGGCTAGTTTGAAATGTGGGCTAGTTTGAAATACTAGTTTTTCACTGGGATAAAAACTAGTTTGATTTGGGGTCACCGAAAAGAGAATGGAAAGAGGAAACACTGCATAAATGGAATCCAAAGATTTGACAGCTTTGTAGATAGAGAATAAAATGTGAGTCTGTTTTTTTTAATCTGGGTAATTGAAAGAAAAATAAATGGTATATGTAACAGCAGATAAAAAATCAGTGGATAATAACTGAGTCATTCTGTTTGTTTGTTTTTACATACCCTGGTTATTTGTAAAACTAATGAGAATGTTAGAAACAAATTTAAATTTATATTTAAATATGAATGCATTAATAAGCAAAAAAAGGAGGTTTTATCAAAACATAGGAACAGAACAAAAATAGATTTTTAAACATGTGATGTAAACTCCAGCTGATATCTATTATACTCATTAGGAAATGCCTGCTTGTTTGCATATTTTTGATCACTAAACACTATATGGATACAGCATGCCTAGAAAAGAACAAGCTCTGTCTAGAACTGTCACTCAGGAAAGACTGTAAATGGCAGACAGGAATCACCAGGAAGCCAAATCAAGTACAGAAATTATCAGATTTGGCTCACACAAGGAAAGGGATGTGTACACCTGGTTCAGATACAGATGTGGGCTGCGTTATGTATTACACAGAGCATAAAGTATTCCAGGAGGACACAAGTATATAAACTTTGTTAGGAAGAAAAGAAGCATAGGCTTTAACATTTGTATAAATATGCAAATATGGAAAAGAGAACATGTAGAATACAGCACACTTGCTGCTTATCTCTATGGACAATCAATGGAATCAACAAATTCATATAAATAAAATAGTAACCATTCAGCAATACCTGGGGTCACTCATAGCAAAACTGTTTTTTTCTGCCTCTGCTGCTGTCATGTTACAGCAGAACCCAGACCACTTGCCATAGGCTTCTGTCTGGCTTCAGCCACCAACTTTTTGATTGGTTAGTTCTGTCATTTGGGATCCATATGAATTTTCACAGTACTTATTTTCCTTTCCTTTTGGGAAAAAATGTTTATATAAAGAAAATAATTGAGAATAATACTACAACCATATGGGAGGTGTAGACTTATTACCCATAATGAATAAATTCCAGCCCATTATGAATTGCCTCAAATTTAAATGAGTATGCATATTCATGAAGGCATTGTGATGCCTCCAGTATTATTCTTTCTTCTCAGGATTGCTTTTATTCTCTGGAGTCTTTTGTGCCTTCATATAAACTTTAGGATATGTTTTTTAATTCTTTGAGGATGATGTTGGTATTTTGATAGGGAATGCATTGAATCTATAGATCACTATAAGTATGATGGCCATTTTAAAAATACTACTTTGTTCAATACATGGACAAGGGAGTTCTTTCCAGCTACCAGTAACTTTCTCAATTTCTTTCTTAGTTATTTTAGAATTTTCATTATAGAAGCCTTTAACCCCTTCATGAGGCTTATTCCTGTTTTTTTTTCCCCCTGCTCTTTTAAATGGGCTGTCTTTCCTGATTTCTTTCTCAGTGAGTTCCATATTGGTATATAGGAAACTACTGGGATTTCCTTTTTTTTTTAAATTTGATTTACTATCCTGCTACTTTGCTATTTTTTTCATCAGTTCTAAGAGATTTTTGGTGGACTCTTTAGGATATTCTAGTTGTAGAATCATATCATCTTCAAATAGGGATAATAACTTGACTCCCTTCATTCATATCATTCATATTAATAAGATATATATATATATATATATATATATATATATATATATATATATATATGTATTTATATAT
>NW_026000240.1:19261519-19266878 GCF_001458135.2 Marmota marmota marmota | reverse complement strand
ATTTATTTATTTATTTATTTATTTATTTATTTATTTTTATGTGGTGCTGAGGATCCAACCCAGGACCTTGCATGTGCCAGGAGAGTGCTCTACCACTAAGCCATAACACCAGTCTTATCTTCCCCTTCTATTTTGTTAAATATTTTGAAGAGCACTGATGCTAGTTTTGTTTGCTTGTTTGTTTAAGCCTGGTAAAATTTAGCAATGAATCCATCTGGAGCTGGGGTTTTCTTTCTTGGGAGACTTTTTATTGCTACCTAAATATCATTGCTATTTACTGATCTGTTTCTTATATCCTCTTGATTCAATTTTGGTACCTCAGATATGTCTAGAAATTTGTCTGTTTTTTCTAGGTGTTCCAGAAATGATCCTCTGATTTTCACTATTATTTGTGGTAATATTTCCTTTATAATCTCTAAATTCAATTATTAGAACTTTTCTCCTAGTCTTTTGGTTAGTTTGATTAAGCATTAATTTCGTTTGTCTTTTAAAAGACCCTATCTCATTGGTTTTTGTATTATTCTTTTAGTTTTGGTTTCATTTTTTCTGCAATTATATTATTTCTTTTCTTATACTGATTTGTTGTTTTGATTGTTTTCATTTGTATAGGGCCTTGAGATGCATCATTAGGTTGTCCATTTGATATTTCTCTATTTTCTTTTCCTGGGCACTTACAGGTATAAACTTTCCTCTTTTAAATAATTTCCATATTCTGGCAAGTTTTGCTTTCATTTTCATTTGACTCTAGGACTATTAAAATTTCTCTCTGATTTCTTCAATGACCCACTGCTCATTCAAAAGTGTATTGTTCAAGCTCCATGTATTTTTATAATTTCTTAATGCTGATTTCTAGTTCCATATCATTAGGGTCTTTAATATTAATAAAGTTATTTTAATTTTATTGCATGTGTTAAGACTTGCTTTGTGACCTAAAATGTGATATATTTTGGAGAAAGTCCTATGTGCTCATGAAGGAATGTGTATTTCACAGCTATTGAATATATTATTTTGTTGATGGCTATTAAATTCGCTTTATCTATAGTATAATTCATCTCGTATTCTTTTCTTGATTTTTTTCTAAATATATCTTTTTGTTGTTGAGAATGGGTTACTAAAATCAACCTCTATTATTGTATTAGGCTCTCTCTCTCTTTCTCTCTCTCTCTCTTTCTCTCTCCCTTTATGTCTTATAGCATTTTTTTTTACAAAATTGAGTATTTCAAAATTTGGCGTATGTATATTTAAAACCATCACATATTCTTGGTGAATTTTACCCTCTATTGATATGTAGTACTCTTCTTCATGTCTTCTGACTGATTTTGGCTTAAAGTCTATAATATTAAATGGATATGAATTTAGTCATTCTTCCTTGCTTTTTGATTCCATTTGATTGCAGTATCATTCTTCATCTTTTTACTTTCATTCTGTGTGTGACTTGAGTTTCTTGTAGACAAAAACCAGTTGAGTTTTGTTTTATAATACAATCAACTAGTCTCCATATGCTAGCTGGAGAATAGAGACCATTTACATTCAGAGTTACTATTGAAAGTTATGTACCAGCTCCTGTCATTATGTTGTTTTCCTTTTGGTTATTTTGAACTGAAATAATCATGTTTTATTCTTTCCTACTTTTTATTTGATCATCTACTCTTCTAATGAGATGTATTCTTCCAATGCTCTTGTGGTCATTTTTATCTTGCTTTCTTATCGAGGTGTGGGATTCCTTCTGTAATGCTGATTTGGTGGTCATTAACTCTTTTTTAAAATATTTTTAAATTGTCAATGGACCTTTATTTATTTTTATGTTGTGCTGAGGATCGAACCCAGGGCCTCACACATGGTAGGCGAGCGTGCTATCACTGAGCCCCAGCCCCAGCCCTGTCATTAACTCTTTTTAATCTATGCTTACCTTAGGAAGATTTTATTTCTCCTTCGATTCTGTAGGATTTATGTTTTAATCCATTCTTTTCTTTTTCCTGTTCTTTCACCAAATGACCTGAGAAGAATACTTTTAGAGGAGGAAAAGTTTATTTGGGACTCACAGTTTCAGAGGTCTCAGTCCCAAAACACTGATTCCATTGGTATGTGCCTGAGGTGAGGCAGAACATCATGGCAGAAAGATGTAGAGGAGAAAAACAGTTCAGATCATGGCAACCAGGAAACAGAGAGGAGAGAAACATCCACTCACAACAGAAAAAATATACACCCCAAAGGAACACCCCCAATGACCCTCCTCCTCCAATTACACCCTACATGCCTACAGTTACCACCCAGTTGACTAACAAGTGGATTAACACACTGCTTAGTTTAAGGCTCCTGAAATACAATCATTTCACCTCTGAACATTCTTGCATTTTCTCACACATGAACTTTTGGAGGATATCCAATTTCTAGACTATAATATTATTTCACTGGCCCCCTAAAACCCATGCCCACCTCACAGTGAAAAATACATTTAGTCCATTTCCAAGATTCTCCAGTCTTAAAAGTTCAAGCATTGTCCAAAAGTACAAGTCCAAAGTCTCCTTTGAGACTTAAAGCGATTTCTCAGCCTGAGCCCCTGTAAAAATCAAAAGCAAGTTGCTTATATCCAATTTATAAAGGTAAAAATGTTAACATTTCCATTGCAAAAAGAAGAAATTGAGGTAGAGAAATAAGTGATTGGACCAAAGCAAGACCAAATAAGTTCTGTTGTTCCCTAGCCAGCATCTGGGGTATATGGCATAGTTCCAGTTGTTTTCAGCCCACATGGCTTCTCCATTGATTTTTCTCTCCTCAATTCATGCAGTTTTCCTGAGGAGATGTCCCACGTTACTGTCATTTCTTAATTTCAGCGTTCTCTACTGCAACTTTGGCTTCCTTCTCATACATCCATGCATTACTCTCTCAGAGGCTGTCCACAGGGTATCCAACCCTGCTGCACCTGGCTTGACCTCCCAGGGGTTCCTTTGAAATCTCAGTGGATGTTTCCTATGACCCCTTAACTCCAGCATCCTGCATTCCTGAACCAGCACACGTAGTTGATGCCAAGGTCTTTGACCTTCCTGAGCAGCCAAGACTCTAGGGATCATGACTACAGCAGCCTCTGAGTGCCTGGGTGACTGAACATGGTTAAACAATTTCCTATCCCCTCACTGGTTTCTTCTCAAAATAATTTTTACTTTTATACCCATGAGCCTGAGATGAGTGTGGTTTTGAAAATTCCTGAGATGCCTTCAAGCCATCTTTTCTATTATTTCAGAATAAAGTACTTAGACTTTCTTTGGTAACAATGATCTCTTTAACAACCACATTTTCCTTAGCCCCAATTTTGCTTATAGTTTTCTAGCCAAACTGCAAGTTTTTGATTTTTCCATTTTGCTTTCTACTCCTTATTATCAAAATAAACTTGACTAAAAGCTGCTGACCATGCCACTATCTGAATAATACGCTGCCTAGAAATTTCTTCTACCAGATTATTTGCTCCATCACCTTTAAAATCCAGCCCCATAGAAACTCTCAGGACATGAGCAAAATATAGACAACTGTTTAGTCAGAAAGTCACACAAATGACCTCTAGTTCAATTTCCAGTAGAATCATTCTTCTTCTCTGAAATCTTATGATGAGCCCAATATTTAACGTCCGTAGTTCTATCAATATTCTGGCCTTCTGAGTTTCCACAAGAATTGCCCATTAAGCTCTGTTTATGTCAATCCAAAGCTTTTCTAGCCTAAATATCTAAACTTCTCAAAATTCCTCTCACAAATTCCAAAGAATTCCAAAAGCTTCTGAAGCATACAGTCAGGTTTGTCACAGCAATGACCCCTCTTCTCAGTACCAATTGCTGTTTTAGTCAATTATTTCATTAATGTGACCAAAATACCTGGCAAGAATAATTTTAGAAAAGGAAAAGTTTATATGGGATTGCCTTCAGAGGTCTCATTTAAAAATGGCCAACTTCAGGTAGATGGGAGAGGAAGATGGCGGCGAGGGGAGTGCATTGCCCCCGTGTGCTGCTTCACTGTGTGGGAGTATGACAAGTCAGGACGGCTAAAGGCTATCTTGTTAGGAATTTCCAGCAATAGTGGGGTGCTCCGGAACCTGGAGGAAGGATTTCCATCGCACGAGGATCGGCTACGGGGACTCAAACGCGAGAGGTTTGTCGCATGGAGGGTAACACTGCTTATTCAGCAAATCGCCCCGCGGCTAGAGTCTGCAGCGCACGCTGGGAAACGAGGAGATAGCGATACAATTAACGAGGAGATAGCGATAAAAGGAGATAGGGATACAGCGCTGCAGTTTCTGCCAGCCGTGCAAGCACCGTACTCAGGGCTGAATTCTGGGTTCGAGACGGGGGAAGGAAGCGGTCCATCTCGGTTCTCCACACCGGTCAGACCACAGAGGAGGCCAGCAGCCACCATGTTGGAAAGCTGACGACACCATCCCTGTTTTCGACTGACCGCAGATCATTCAGCCATAGAACAGGTAATTTCAGGCTGCCATTCGCCTGCGGCTTGCAGACAGATTGCTAGGGTTCAGTGCCTGGGTGCTTCTTAGAACCTGATCTTATCGGAGCGAACACCGAGCGCAGGGCGGCCGAGTTCCGGATCCCGGAACCGCCCTGGCCCAGGGCTGGGGAGCCTGCGGAGGCTGCTTCTTGGACCCTGCTCCTATCAGAGCATACACCAAGCACTAAGCGGCCCAACTCCGGCTCCCGGAACTGAGCCCGCGGGGACTGCTTCTTGGAGCCTACTCTTATCGGAGCTTACACAGAGCACGGAGCGGCCGAGTTCCGGCTCCCGGAACTGCCCTGGCCCAGGGCTAGGAGCCCACGGAAACTGCTTCTCGGTCCGTGTCCTGCTGAGGGCCGGTCAGGACTCACCCGATGCTTTGGTTGCCCGGCAAGGGGAACGAAATGCTGCCATTCGCATAGGATACCAACATGGCAGAGATCTGATGTCATCAGAAAGCGGCGGAGGAGAGAACTTCATCAATACCAGTGGCGACAGAAACAGTTGGTCTCCTGGTAGGGGGGGTGAGACACAGACACCCGAGTCTCCTCAATTTGTCGTCGAGCCAGAGGGGAGGAGCCGGGCCGCCGCCAGCGCCCGGAGCAGGCCCAGCGGCTCGCCAGCGTGGTGACTGCGTGACCCCAATTGGAGAGGGGGTGGAGCGGAGCCACCACCCGCACCCGCAAGGTGGGCAGACCCGCGACCCAGTGGTACACGGGCGTGGTAGGAGGGGCAGGGCAGAGCCGCCACCGAGCGCTTGCAAGGTAAACAGACCTGTCACAGACTGGCGGGCTCAGGCCCAGTGGCCTGCCAGTGTGGTACACATGTCACCCCAACTGGAGTAGGGGCAGAGCAGATCTTTCTCCCA
>NW_026000240.1:19247725-19257547 GCF_001458135.2 Marmota marmota marmota | reverse complement strand
AGGGGGGATGTGGGGAGGGGGGATGGTGGAGGATGGGAAAGGCAGCGGAGCACAACAGACACTAGTATGGCAATATGTAAATCAATGGATGTGTAACTGATGTGATTCTGCAATCTGTGTATGGGGTGAAGGTGGGAGTTCATAACCCACTTGAATCAAAGTGTGGAATATGATATGTCAAGAAATTTGTAATGTTTTGAACAACCAACAATAAAAAATTAAAAAAAAATAAAAAAAATAAAAAAATAAAAATGGCCAACTTCAGTGCTCTGGGTATGAATTAAGGCAGACCATCATGGCAGAAAGATGTGGTAGAGGAAAACAGCTCAGGTCATGGCCATCAGAAAGAAGAAAGAGGAAGAGACACATCCCCTCACAAATGAAATAACATATCCCCCAAAGGTTCACCCTAATGACCCACCACTTCCAGCCATAATCTACCTTCCTAAAGTTACCACCTAGTTTATCCATTCAAGTGAATTAATGTACTGATTAAGTTAAGGCTCTCAAGATACTATCATTTACAGTAACTTTCCAGGGTATAGTTATCTAAATTGACAGTTATTTTCTTTCAGAGCTTGAAATATGTAATTCCATGCTCTCCTGACCTTTAGAGTTTCTGTTGAGAAATCTGCTGTTATTCTAAGGGATATACCTTTATAAGTGATCTGGCACTTTCCTCTTGAATTTTTTCATTTTCTTTCTTTGTTTTATAATTTTGGCACTTAAACTATAAGATATCAAGAACTTATTTTTTGCTCATATCTATTTGGGATTATAAATGCCTCAAGTACCTGGAGGCCAATATCACTCTCAAGATTTGTAAAATTGTCTGCCATTATTTCACAGAGTAGGTTTTCTATACCATTAACCTGTAGCTATATTTCCTCCTGTAACCCTATAATTATAGTTGAATGTTTCGTCTTTTAACATTGTCCTCGAGACCATGTACATTCTTAACATTTTTACTCCCCCCTCCTTATTACTGTCTAAATGTGATAATTTTTTTCATGTTGTTTTTAAAGCCTTAATATTGTTTCTTCCATTGATCTAGTTCTATTAGTGAATTGTTCAACTAGTTTTTTGTTTACCTATTGAGCTTTTAATTTTTTTTTCAGAATAGCTCCTCATTTACTTGCTTTTTATATCCTATATTAATTTCCGTAGTTCCTTCATCTTTTTTATTTTTATTCTCTCTGAATTCATATTTTATTTTAACAATAGGTCTTTTGAATTGTTTGTCCAGCATTTCATCCACTTAGGTACCTTTGATTTCAGTTTACTAAAAAGCTATGAACTTTTGGAGAAATCATGTTACCCTGATTTGTCCTGTTTTCTGTATTTCTATATTGAGAATTGCATATCTTTTGGGTGCCACACTTATACTTTTTAAGTGAGATTCTCATTAGTTGGAGGACATTTTTTGACAATGAGTTCTGGGATGTCAGTTTATCTTATACTCTTGAGCTTAATGCCAAATATAACACTGTAGTATCATGTGGCTTTTTTGACTGTGCTTTGAGAGAGGATTTTGACACTGTTCATTCTTATTTGAAATCTAAGGGACCCACTCTCTCAGTATGAGTCATGAGAGTGGGTGTCCTCTGGTAATTCAGGCAGGTATATCATAAACAGCAGTGTTTATTGGATTCACTGTCCGTAGTTACTTCTCTAGATTTGTCAGCACTGTACTGCCTGAAAAGGTGGGAGAGCACCCTATGCAGGGGCCCTTCATGGGTTCGGTGATCACAAAACTTGTGTTTTGTCTCCTCCTTGTCCGATAGTGGGTCTTCGGGATCTTCTTTTGCATCTACTTAGGTGGATAATTTTTTTTATCTTTTCTATTTTCTGTTTACTGAATTGAAGTATCCATCAAAATCTGAGCACAACTAGGTCACTGTTACAGTAAAGGAACAGTTTTTGGTTTTTTTGTTTGTTTTTTTCTCAGCTGTGGTGAGGCTGTAACTCAGTAGCTAAGCACCTACTCAATGTATTTAAAATTCTGGGCTGGTTTTCCATAACCATTTTGGGGGAAGAACACTACCAACAGGAACAACAACAACAAAAAAGTAAACCAGGTAAGACACGATAGAAGCCTATTAAAACAACAAAATTTAAGACTCCAAAGACTGGGAAAAGAAAGAGCAAAGATAATGTAAAACACACTAAAATGTTAAATATTAATAAAGGTAAAATTAATAATAATAATAATAATAATGGGAGTAAAAAATAAAGAAGAAAAGAAAAATGAAAGAAAGAGGGATAAAAAAGAAGAAAAGGGAGAAGAAGAATTTCCAATAAAGAAATTTTTAATATATTAACATTAAAAATGGGGGGAGGGGGAGGGAAAAAGAAAAAAAAAGAATCAAAATTCCTCTTTCCCACTGTGTTACAGACACTTGTTTCCAGGACCTTTAATTTGGGAATCTGCCAGGTCTGACATGAGGGTTGGGGGAAAGCAGCTGTAATCAGGTATATTCCCTCTCAGCTCTGGTCAAAGCAGTTAGGACAGTGTGCAGGCTGAATCCCACCCCGTCTTACCCACCTGGCATAGCAGAACTGTATTCACTCCAGAGGCTTCTGGGCTTCTCTGTGTGCTCCCTGGGATGCTGCCACAGTCTGAGCTACTGATGAGTCGCTCATACCTGTCAAGCCTCTGGACCTTACTGGTGGGCTCCCTTTCACTCCAAAAGACCTTCTGTCAATGTGCCCAAGGACCTTCTGTCAATGTGCCCAAGGATGTTGCAAACATATCCTCCTAGAGGCAGACCCCCTGAATGCCTCTAAGCATGAAGAAGCGATTAAATCAATGAGATCTGTGCTGGGGATGGAGAGCTGCAGTCACTGAGTGGTCATCCCCCAGCTTCAGTCACAGCGCTCTCAGACCCAGCCCCCATGAGAATCCACATGGCTGGTCTTGCTCCCCATCACAGACGAAAGCCAGCCACCATTTCCTCCAAGTCCTGTGCAACTCGCTGCTTAATCCTCTTGGTGCATTTGGGTCAGACTCTCCCATTCCTCACAATTGCCAGTAATGGTCACTTCCCACCACGTCACCACAGTGGAATGTTTCCTGAGCCTCTGGACCTTGATTCTGTATTTTCTGAGTTTGAGAGAAGATCAGTTCCTGTAATAAAGACTTCACCAGGATGGCTCTTGCTAGAGCACCAGCAGTTTCTAGAACAAAGCAATGGATTTTGTCTCTACAGGTAGCTTGCCATGCAGGAGAAGTCACTGGAGACCTAATCCCTGTGGATTTCTCTTACAGCCAAAGCTGCCAGTCCATACTTTCTTCTGCCCTCTGTTTTAGGTGCTGGGTTCCCCCCGCGCCCCCGTGCTTTGAAGGCTGAGTTTGCAAATAGCTTACACTTTACTCTGTGTTATCTTTTATTTCCTGTCACCTCCATCTTGCTTCCTAGATCTCTTATTTGATTTCTGTCTTTAAAATATAGTTTCTCCTTCGCTGCCTCAACTCTTCTCACTTACAGGGTGGCGAGGATGAGTATCTCTATCCTGTCATCTTGTTTCCTTCAAGTAACCATTCCTATGTGGTTTAAAAAAAATTACCTGTGTAAATGCATTGTAAAATCTCCTTCCAAAAGCATAAAATTTATTTTTTACATATGAAATTAATATATTATTATTTAATTGAAAATTTATTGTGGTAGGTAAAATAACAGTTGTAAAATCTTAAATGTGATAGAACAGAGAATGTACTTCTGTAATGGCTGGGGTTTGCATAATAAACATGCAGCAAGCTATGCACATCACAACACAAGAGAATAAGGAGGCAGTTACATAGGTTTACTTTCTTTCATTTGAACACATTCTTTAGTTTCAAGATCTTAATATATATATATTGATTGGTTGTTGTATATGTTCATGAAAGTGATAGCAAGTGAGTTAGTTCAAGCTGTTGGACTTCGCTGGGATTGACTGGGGAAAGCATTAGGCATTTGTGAAATAAACCAATCCTGTGAACTCATCGGGGAGACTGCTTACAGCTAGATATGTGACCCTCCTACATGAGCTTCTTTGAGGAATTTTTTGAGGTGCAGTCTGAGGCCTTCAAAGTAAATGCTCAATGCATCATATAGTATGAATTTCAAACAAAGCTATTCAAGCTTATGTTATACTGTTTGTTGAAAATGTATCCATTTTCCCATGATGCCACAACTAATAAAGAAGCAATCAGACAAAGATGTCATTTTGCTTATAGATTGGTTTCCTCTTGCCTGTAACTGCTAAAACATTTGGAAGTGTTGCTATGTTACCATAGCTACCCGAATCCAATGTATCAGGATGAGGGTGAGTCGACCTTTTTGTGACTTAAGATATATTCTGAGTTTGTTGCTATGAAAATAGTAGAAGCCTTAGTTATGAACCTCCTAACTGACTTCAGATCAGAATGCCTAGATAGCATTCTAAGTTCCCATATTTCAGTCATGACAAGAATAAATGAAGTCCAGGATGAGGTTCCAAAGGGCTTGAAATCACAGAAATAACTGAACAAACATTGGCTCCCGTAAAATCATTTGCAAGGAAGTAATGTTATATTTAAAAGATAACTATTCACATAAATGTCCAGGCGACATTGAATAATACAAAATGCAAATAAATTTGCATCCCATTCCTTTGAAGGATGGCAATCAGAAAAGTCTGTTACTGTACTTGTTTTAAAATTTCTATACTCCTTAAAAGTTTCTGTAGTCCTGTATTATTTGTCTTCTAAGTACGTTGCCACCTTTTTTTTTTTCCTTTTCTGTACCAGGAATTGAACACAGAGGTGCTCAACCACTGAGCCACATTCCCAACCCTTTTTATTTTATTATTATTTTTTTTATTTTTAAACAGCCAAGTTATTTCAGGCCTTTCTAAGTTGCTGAGCCTGACCTTGAACTTGCCAATCCTCCTGCCTCAGCCTCCAGTGTCACTGGGATTACAAGTATGCACCATGGGACAGCCAGAAACACCATTTCTTGAGATTGTAGATGATACTAAGTATTTTAATATTTTTTTTAATATTTAGCATTATTTTAATATTCAATAATATTTAAAAGTATGTAGGTTTTATTTTTTCCACAGTTATAAACACAAACATGCTTGCTTAACATTTCTTAAAATAAAAGGGTTATGAAACTGTAACTGTAACTGCTTTTTCATACAATAATAATACCAATCTTTCTCTCGAGTCACTTAATTGAACCACCCAACATATAACACTTAGAATGATTATACTTTGAAAATACAGAAAATCGCAATTTTGGAGATCCATTCATTCATCTAACTTTACTATGAGTTGTTTATTTAATAATATACTCATTGCCAGCAAAACTTTTTAATAGAAGTTTATAAAGAAAATTATTCAGCTGTGAAATTGGAAGTAAAACTATTGCAGCTCAACTGAATTTTATTTTTTACTATTTTCCCAACAGTAATGTGCACTTGCTTTTATAGTGCCCCCAACTAAAAAGGATTATCTAGTCAGAATATATCAGTACATAATAAATGTGCTTCATTTCTTCCAAGTTCTTATAGCTGACAGCCAGAATGAATGTTTGTCTCCATGCTGGCACCAGGGGTACTTCTGCAGAGACTATTTCATGGTCCATTGAACCCTAAAGGACATTGTTTTTAAAGGCATATTATCAGAAATGAAGAAGCAAGTCATCAGAGAAGCTATTACAGGTATTACTGAAACTTGAGCATGTACCTCTAGCTTGGTTGGTATTTTTAAGACACCACTATCCCAAATATATCAGTAATAAAGTATGCATTTCTCAAAATCTTTATAAATTTATCCATCTAATAAATAAAATATGTATGCATTTGGGAGGTTTGGCAAAGTAAATGTGCTCCTTTGTACTGTCTCAGATCTTTAGTACTCACAGATAGGAGATCTTTACATCTCATCCTTCAGAATTTGATCAGATATCCCTGTTTCCTTGCATCCTCATCTGACCTTCCTATCACCAGGAAGAGTTATATGCTTGATAACCTTGCATTTCTCCTCTTGCTGTTGCTCTAATATGCTTAAGACATTTATTGATGCCCTTATCACCAAGTACCCTGCTTGTTTGTTTATTTACACCCTCCCTACAAGATTGAATTACGTGAGGACAGAGTCCAAGGGTTTTCAACTGTACATCCTAATGCCAACCACAATGACTGACTACACTGAAGGACTTTAATTTTTGAATATAGAGCAATGCTCAAAACAAGTGATACTAGATACATTGCACAGGCTGCAGAAGATCATACAACCATTATGTTTCTGTGTCTGGTGATTGGCATAACTCCCTAATGCATTTTTGTTTATACTTTTTTTCATGCCTGTTGGACATTTTCACATCAAAAAATGCATAATCCTTTTTGTATTCTTACCAAAAAAATCCAGGTCAATTCAACAAATGCTAAATACTTTGATAGGCAAAAGCTATCTTTTTATTTTGTTTGAAAGCAATAAGTACATTTTGCTTTTATTTTATCTAAGACTTTTTGGTAAGAAATTTATTTAGTTTGATAATTTGTAAAATCACTAAATTTCTTAATTAGAAAACACCATGAAGAATAATCTAAGTCTTCCATTTATTAGCTTCTATTCAATAGAAATTTTACAAGAAATATCTAAGTACCATTTGTATAAGTCTAAGTATTGCAAATGCATATTCAAGGCTGCCTATTACAATCAATATGTTATCTATTTATTTAATCAATTATATATTTATAAATAATTTTAACACAAATTAAATACATTTTTTATTTGTTAAGTAAATAAAGCATCAGGATTTGGAATGTTATAAACCAGAATAGAATAAATGGTCAAGGTGAAAAGCTAGATAGGCAGGAACTGAATTAGAATTTTGATATTTTCTTTAGAGACAAAAAGGAGAAAATAAAGAAACAGTAAAATGTATTTAGTTACATAGACTCTACATTTAAATTTTTTTTTTCAAGAAGACGTGGAATTTCTGTACCAGCACAAGTGTTCCAAACTCTTAAGCTTCATTCAGGCTTTCAATTAGAGATATGTAGAAATGCTTTGTGATCAAGGACATTGATGGGACCATGTGAGAGTAATTTACAAGCACTTTTTTGTTGTGTACACCAATAAAAGATGAAGACATACCACTGAAAGATAATTCAGTTAAAACAGTGCCCCTATCTCTCATTTTGGTAATCCAATGTGAATAAAGCAAATAAAACTTAAAAATAAAAGTGTTTTGGGGGGAATAAGCATCACAGGATCCAAACACGTACATTTGATAGACAGAAGTGTATCATGCAGCAGCATGATGCAAGGACTACAATTCTTTACAGTGCAATACTGAATTTTCTTTGTGTTATGGTCAACTTTGAGACGCTTGATAAAATTTATGGCTACTCTCCAGAAAGTGGCATGTATGCACATGAGCATGAATGTGGCCAGACACTTTCAGGAATTCATATCCACAGTAATATCAAGAGATGCTAATCCAGGTGATTGTGCCATTTGACCTTCCTTGGCAAAAAATAGAAACACAAAACTTCATATGTCATGTAATTGAACATAAAACCATTGTTAAAGGCTGAAATGGATTTACATTGCAATTTGAAATGCATATTCCTTTGGTTTGGAAGAGGAATAACAGGTCGGTATAACTGAAAGAACCTTGTAGAGATTGACATATCCACATATTTTCAACATGATTAATGGTCAGCTGTTTTAGTAGAGATACTTAATTCCGGCTTCTACAACAAACCAACCTCTAAAAGTCAGTGCATTATGACAGTCATAGATCATTTCCTAATTTTTAAAAAAAAGGCCTGATGTCCACAAACTCTTACACATGGATATCGTTAGGGTTTGGATATGACCTTTCTCCTGAAAGCTCCTGTGTTAATACAAAATGTACAGAGGTGAAATCATTAGAATATGAGAGCTGTAACTTAATCAGTCCATCCTAGTTAGAATGGACTAAGTAGGTGCTAACTGCATGCAGATGTGCCATAGCTGAGGGCGCAGGTTACTATGTGTTCTGGAAGGGTTCATCGCCCTCCTGGCCCTTTCCCGATTCTTTCTGCTTCCCAGCTACCAGGAATGGAGTGGCTCTCTTCCTCCACACCCTTCTATCATGATGTTCTGCCTCACCTTGGGCCAGAGCAATGGGGTCAATTCACCATGGACTAAACCTCTGAAACTCAAAATAAACTTTTCCTTCTTTAGGTTGTCACTTTTGTGTGTTTTGGTCACAGCAACAAGATGTTGACTAACACAGATGTTTACAACAGCTTTATTCATAACTGAAAACACTTGGGAAGGAACCACAGTGTCCTTCACTAGGTGAATGGGTAAATGACTTTCCAACAGTGAGATTTTATTCTGCATTAAAAAAACGCATGAACTATCAAAGCCTTGATGAGACATGAAGAAACTTAAACACACATTAGTAAATAAAATAAGCCAAACTGAAAACACTGCATAATAATATGATTCCAAATATTTGACATGCTGGATGCCAGCGATTGCCAAGGGTTACGGTATAGGAAAGGATGAAGAATCATTGCACAGAAGATTTTTAAAATGGAGAAAGAGAGACAAAGTCGAACTGTTCTACTCCCCTCACCATAAAACCCCCACCCCCAAAACTGTCAAACACACACACACACACACACACACTTCATACTTCCAATAATTATTAACAATCAACATAAGCCAAGATCATCACTTAACATTTGAACTTCTGGTCTCTTGAAAATGTCGGAAGACCATTCAGAACACATCTTTTTCAGTGTTCAGGAGTACAATGAGCCACCTCAACTCCAAATACATTCTACATTCTCTCTTCCTTCTTTGTCTTTGTACCTGCTATTCTCACTGCTGGGGATACACACTTTCCTTCTTGCACCTCAATGAACTATTTGTAAGTTGTTATGCAAGGCTGAGCTTAAGCAGAAGGCAAGTCTTAGACACTCCTCTTTTCTGGGACACATTGATTTTATGCTATGACAGTGTCAGGGAAGTTTGATGCTCAAATTAGCTTTTTTTTTTAAATTTGGAAATCTCAAGGATCTCCATATGCCATCCTCCATGCATGTCTGTAAAGATTCCTTAAACATGCAGAAATATATCAGCAGCATCCTTAGAAAGAAAGAAAGAAAGAAAGAAAGAAAGAAAGAAAGAAAGAAAGAAAGAAAGAAAGAAAGAAAAGAAAAGAAAACACATCAAGAGGAAGAAGCCCATACCATATACAAAGACAGTGGTCTTAAAAACACTTAAACCAGACAATGCTGACATCAAGTATTTGAAGAAATCAAATGGCATTAAAATGATAACCAATTCTGAATTTAAACAAGTAAACAAGTGAAATAGAAAAGAATTTGGTTAAAAAAAGTTTTCTTGTGTCAATTCATATCAAAAGACAGATGATCTAAGAGAAACATAGGAAACATATGGAGATAGAACCAAGAGAGACAGCATTTCTACAAAAAACCAGGAGAGACAACATTTCGACAAAAGGATTTAAAAAGGAAGAAACATCTGTGGAGAAGAACTAATGAGTAAATATAATCACCAATTGGGAATACCAACTACTGAACAAGGTTTTATTTTATTTATTTATTTTTTTATTGGTTGTTCAAAACATTACAAAGCTCATGATATATCATCTTTCATATATTTGACTCAATTGGGTTATGAACTCCCATTTTTACCCCAAATACAAATTGCAGAATCACATGGGTTACACACTCACATTTTTACATAATGCCATATTAGTGACTGTTGTATTCTGCTACCTTTCCTATCCCCTACTATCCCCCCTCCCCTCCCCTCCCATCTTC
>NW_026000240.1:19237715-19242818 GCF_001458135.2 Marmota marmota marmota | reverse complement strand
TTTTTTTTTTTTTTTTTTTTTTTTTTTTTTTTTTTGGTGTGTGTGTGCATTATTTGACAAAATGGAGTGGGAAATATTTTGCAATTATATTCTTTTAAAACTCTACACGGTGAGATTTCCAAAATTATCTTACAGTATGTTCTAAGTGTTCATAATCTCCTAACTTTGTTTTTTCTAAGATTTGTAGGCATACAGACATTCTTCATTATGCTTAATTCATAAGGCATTACATAAAACACAATCTTTATTATTTATTCCTATTTTTCACAGATTTCCAAGGTAAAATTTGTCCTGTGTATTTGGTGACAAATAATAGCCACCAGCAAGCTTATCATGTGCATTAGGAAGGGTGGTGAAAGACAGGCTAGTCAAGCGTGAAGACCAAGACCAATGAAGTGTGGAAAGAAAGCCAGGAAGTCCAGGGGGAAATAGGTAAACAACTGCGGCCACTCTACAGCAATCACATTCCTTTCCTCCTCATTGGCCCCTGTATTTTATTTTTGAAAAATATGTCTCCTACATATTAGGGAGGTTTGTTTGATTGTTTGTTGTTTATAAGTTTTAGGTTTGGAGATTTTAGAGCCATAGTCCTGGGGAAGCAATGATCTTGTTTTATCCAAGTTCATGGCAGAGTCTGGCCAATCAGTCAATATTTTAAATATGATTAGGATGAACATTTTTCGGAGTTTTCCAGGGACTGTGCAATTCACACTACTCATCTCTGTGTAATTATGAATAGTTCCCCCTTCTAAAGGTCATCTAAATGTCATCTTGGTTTTGATGATATATGACCACTGTAAGTATTGGGAGTTTTATTAAGAAAAGCCTAAAACATAGCTCAGAAAAAAATAGTAACACCATGTCCTTTTCTTCTCCTTTTTTTCTTTTTTCCTTTTTAGTAAATAGGCACAAATAATTTAGAGTGGAAAAAAATAACTAAATAACTAATGAGCCTTAAAAAATGTCATGTTACCTGCATCTCTCTATACCTATTCTTCCCCTCTTCTCCTTCTCTTTTTCACACTTTTCCTTCCATCCATCCTCAGCTCTACTTAGTCTTCAGCAGTTGGCATCTTAGGCAGGTCCTTGAGGTCAGCTGTCAAAGTGTACACCAGAGGTGCACAATCCTACCTTCAGGTTTCCCTGTCACTGAAGAGGAAAAGCCTTCTTTTCTCTTTGGCCTTAAACTTTCTCAGCTCCAAGTGCCCACAGGCAACTTCAACTGAGTCATGTGGCTTGGGGCTAAGAGTGACCAACATAAGGCTGAATGAAGTGCCTGTCACAGAGCTGGTAGGAATGACGGGTCCACACAAACAGAACAGAGAAAGGACTGGGCACCAGATTGCAGAATAGATGTCAATCTTCAAACACTGCAAACAGCAGATGCTCAGTTAAGCAGATAGCAAACCATCTTGCTTAAACTTAAACTTCAATATTTATTCACTGTTCAAGGAAAATTTAGGAAAACGTTTATTTTTCCCCCCAGAGCATTGACTTCTTAATCTTCTTATCACTCCTCCATGACTGATCTGATTCAGTTCCCCTTTGTCCTCTTCTTTCAGATTTTTCTTCAAACACCTTACTATCAGTTAATATACCCAGTTACCCCATAATTCCCAGAACATAGTTCTGTTCAATTCAATAAATATTGGCAATGAGGTCTTACTAGGCAGGAATCAAAGCACCCTCACCACAAAACTGCCTCTGACAACATCCTTGAACTGGGACTGAGAGGGGTGATCTTCCATCAACTGAGGAATAGGTATAAGGAAAAATATTTCAATATAGATATAGAGATATATTTGATGGATGCAGAAATCATTACTTATCCTTCTTTGTATATTTACATGATGCATCAAAATGTCTGAGAAAATACATGTCGATGCAAAACTTAGATACTGGAGAGAATCCTGGTCATCATTTATTTATTTTTGGACGTGGTAGCAAAGACGGAGGTAATTTATGGGTTCTGCAACATGGTTCACTTTAGTTGATTTGGCTACAGTGGGAACTAAGTTCTTAATCTTCCAACACCAGAGATCAGCACTGTGTCTACAACATGGCACAGCTCCATTTGGTCATCTGCCAGCTATCTAGTGGCAGATCTGAAATAAATACTTATTCTATGTGGGTATCTTTTCCCTAAATGCAGTGCTTCTGCCAGAACTTCTATCCATAGACTTGAAGAATGTCCATCACCATTTTGTCATTCTACATTCCACATTCCTTCTCATCAAAGAATCCGATTCATAGTAAATTAAATAGACTAACAAGCCCACTCTCATGGAGTTCACTGATAACACCATGTTTGGTTTGTAACATTTTTTGTCATTTGGCTTGATAGAAGAGTAAAACGGCTTTTTCAAGACTCAGTTACAGAATGAGCTAGGTGACAGCACCATACAGGACTGAAGCATTATCTTCCAGCTGCTTATGCTCTGAATCATCATTCAGCAAATAGTGCCCCCCTCCTGCTGCCATAACCAGGATTTATGCTCCAGGAATCCAGAGGTGGAAATGGGAGTGGGTTATCATTACCCAGTAGTGATGCATTTGGTACTAATTGTTCACCAGCATAAGATTTGCTTCCTGTCTTGTCAATCTTAAATTCTGTTGGTAGTCTAGAGGTCATAATTCCAGATGAATGACTGTTTCTCCAACTTATTGGAGAATCTCTTGATAGTTTAATTGAGTTGAAGATAAAAATGGCTGCCAGCTAACTTCCTCATGCATGTGAATTCCTCAGGTTAAAAAAGAGGTTTCTGTACTTATTGGCTGGAGAAGTTGATCCTGATTACCAGGGGGAAATCAGATACTCCACAATGAAGGTAAGGAGGGGTGTGGGATTCAGGTCATTTTTTGGTAGTATTATGTCCTATATTTAGTTAATTGTAAACAACAACTCAATTTGGGAAGGACCACTAAAGTCTCAGACCCTGCAGGAATGAAGGTTTGTGTCAACCAGCAAAGAACCAGAACCAGCTAACTGGCATGCTGAGGACAAAGGGAATACAGAATGGGAAGGGAAAGAAGGTGACTCTTTCACTTACAGGAGCAGCTATGACCATGTAACCATTTGCAGAAGGGAGGACTCTAATACTTACATATTTTTATGAATATGTTTTTTATGTATGTGTTTCTATAACTACTCTATATTTATTTGACCCTCACCTCTTTAGTATCAAACATAAGATATTGAAAATAGAAGATTTTGTATCTCACTACTCAAGTTGTAGGATATCAAAGAAGAAGAGAGAAAGCCATCCAAGAACTTCACAGACTTTTCAAAGGAAAGAATTAGCATTTGGGGTTTTATGCAAAATAGCTGTATTAAGTAGAAGTATGCTTTTGTCATTGTCATTACTCGAAGATTAAATAAGGTTCAAAGAGATATTTATTGGTGCCAAGATGATAAAGCATAGATGGTAATGGTCAGTTTTGTGTATAAACTTGGCTGGTCTATAGAACTGAGTTATTCGATTAAACACTAATATAGGCGTGGCCATGAAGCTATTTGTAGGTGAGATTCAAGTCCACACTAAATTTACTTTAAATAAAGGAGATGTTCCCAAATAACCTGTGTGGGTCTGAAAAAATCAGATAAAATATCAGAACAGCAGAACTAAATCTTCCCTGAAGAGAAAGAAATTTCACTGCAGACTGAAGCTTTAGCCCCTTCCTGAAAATCCCAGTCTGCCTTCCTGACAGGCTGCTCACAGATTTCAGACTTTTCTGTCAGCCTCACAATCACCTAAACCTATTCACTGGAAAGTCCCTTATAAAGTAACCCCTTATGTTTCTGATTCCCTATTAACTGATAAACTATTTTTCTTAAATGTAGACAAAATACTAAAATACAAAATCACATATACCAAAATCACATCACTTTTATACCAAAAGTTAACAAAGTTGTGCACAATCAGAGAAATGAAAAGTTGTGCTACAGTTGTGTACAATTAATCAAAATGCATTCTGCTGTCATAGATACCTAATTAAAATAAATTAACTAATTAATTTTTCAAAGGTTTAGCAGGGATGAAAAGGGAACTGAGAGAGAGAAATGGAGAGGAAGCTCTTGCAGGCAGAAGAGAACTCCATGAGTCCTCTGTATTGTCTGGGTAGCCACCTCCTGAATGCTCTGTCAGGTGAAGCAATTGCGAAAGCCCTGAGAGGCACTTAACCGAAGAGAACACAGACTGTACCTCTTGACAAAACAGTAACACGTTTCTGGAAGAGTATGTGGAGTGGGAAATATGATTTTAGACATTTTTTTTTCCAAAATTTAAGCAATCTAACATCCCTTTGTAATTATTTTTATCTAAAATAAAATAAATGATTCATCTTACTAACATTTAATATATGACTCAATATGTCACACTGAGTTCATTCCTTATGTTCAAGAGTGACATATTATGATCAGTGAATTATCACGAAGTATGGAGAGATGTCTACCATGGTGTTCTCACTTTATCCTTCATTTCAAGTCCACTGTGGTGTGCAACAGATGTTGCCTGGTTCAGTAGGCTTCTATAGAAAATCTGATTTTAGCAAAATTATTTCTTTCAAAATGGACAGTGCCTTTAAGAACCTTTTTTTTTTCATAGAGAAACTACAGATGAAGAATAATACTACTAAGCCAAACATACATGAAGACTGAGGACATAGAAGGTTGCACTTCCCTTTTCTCTGAAGAAGTTCTACTTTCACCATAGAAAGAAAACAAGAAAGACCTCATCTTAGCAGAAGAGAAGTTGCCCACATTGTTTTTACAAATTATCAAGAGCAGCATTTAAAATATTGAGGAAGATACTAATCTAAGTTTCTATTGTACATTGAGAGGTTGGCAAATTTATGAACCCATTGGGATTAAGATATTTGAAAAGTAAACCAACTAGCCTTGAAGAGAAGGCTTTGAGGGCATGCAATATTTACCCTAGTGATTTCTTTAATACCTGTAAATGCAAAGGCAAATATTTAGAAGAGAATTCCAAGGCTTTTAATACATCAGGACAATATGTATAGAAGGATTGATAGAGGTATGTATAAATTTATATATATATATATATATATATATATATATATATATATATATATATATATATA